>NW_005841864.1:1354856-1439087 GCF_000455745.1 Alligator sinensis
GACCCCAGCTAGATGCTTATCTAACCTCCTCTTGAAGACCCCCAGGGTAGGGGAGAGCACCACCTCCCTTGGGAGCCCGTTCCAGACCTTGGCCACTCGAACTGTGAAGAAGTTCTTCCTAATGTCCAGTCTAAATCTGCGCTCTGCTAGCTTGTAGCCATTATTTATTGTAACCCCCGGGGGTGCCTTGGTGAATAAAACCTCACCAATTCCCTTCTGTGCCCCCGTGATGAACTTATAGGCAGCCACAAGGTCGCCTCTCAACCTTCTCTTGCGGAGGCTGAAAAGGTCCAGGTTCTCTAGTCTCTCCTCGTAGGGCTTGGTCTGCAAGCCCTTAACCATACAAGTGGCCCTTCTCTGGACCCTCTCCAGGTTATCCGCATCCCTCTTGAAGTGCGGCGCCCAGAATTGCATGCAGTAGTCCAACTGCAGTCTGACTAGCGCCCAATAGAGGGGAAGTATCACCTCCTTGGATCTATTCATCATGCATCTGCTGATGCATGATAAAGTACCATTGGCTTTTCTGATGGCTTCGTCACACTGTCGACTCATGTTCATCTTGGAGTCCACTAGGACTCCAAGATCCCTCTCCACTTCCGTTGAGTCACTTGTGTGGCTCACACCTGCCTAAGCTCCTTCCCTATTAATTCATTGCAAATAATTATAATTGTAATTCCAATAATTCACTGAAACCACACAAACCCTGCATACAGCCCAACCATTAGCTGGACAAAACAATAACTAACTGATCCCTGCTGCTAGGCTTGTTTGTTTTTTTTAAACTACTGAATACATAAATAATGTAAAATATTGAAATAGACCTTGGAGACAGGAAACAAAACCCAAGCTTTCCCTCCCTGAAGGAACTAAATGGGTAGAGTCCATGTTGCTTAGATTTGTTTTGGCTTCCCTGACTCTTACTTCCCAGCTTCACCAAGAGGGATAAAGAATGGCCTTATTGGCTGCATCCAGATGTGCAGGGGCATGTGCTTGCAGTGGCACAAAATTTGTGCCACTACTTTGTGCCGCAGCACATGCCTCTGCACTAGTGCTTTGGTGAGGGACAAATTGCCCTGCTTCATGCAAATTGCCCTTTCTAAGATCCTCTTGGCTCCTGGTGTGCTGGAGCACACAAATTAAATACTAGAGATGCTCTACTAATGTCTCCCTGGAGGACCGAACCTCTGTTTGTTCTGGCACTCATTATTGTAGCATGCACCATGCCACCTTTTTTCTCAATTTTTTTGTTTGTTTGTTTGTTTGTTACTGGGAAATTCTGGTAGCAAGTTTTGTCCCCGTGCTACAAATCTGCAGCACAGGGCTAATTTTAACATTCCATGAATGCAGTCTATGGCACTGCAAGGATGTTTGCAGCTCCACAAACTGTACATTGTCTGGATGCAGCCATTTAGTCTATTTTATAGCTGGTTTTTATACCTCCTAGAAAAAGTGAAGTCTGAGCAATAAAATACATTTAGAAGGTCTAAAACCTTCATCTCCCATGCCCTGTGCCAATTCTCTCGCTCTGGACAAAGATGGGCACCACCACCATCACCTGCTTTGAACTGCCCATTTTCAAAAAGTCAGTACACATCTCTCTCTGAAATAAATGTAGACATATAAAGCACAAGTAACTGGACATGTAATATATAGCTTGAATGGGCACGAATCTACACAACTTTATGCTTTAATATTTCCCATTGGCTACATGTAAGCACCTTCAGGTTTTATGCTTTAACTTTCTGGTGCAAATGACTGCTCCTAATTCTCTATATATATCACCCAGATTCATAAACCTGAATCATCTTAGTCATTCCAGAGTGCCTCCACTGACCCTACAGAATGCTAGACACCTAACTATGTCATTCTGAATCTCCTTCCTAGGGCAGATGGTCAGAAGTTGCGTGGGGCAACGCCTAAGATTAGGCACATATTGATACAAGGATAATTTAGATAAGGAAAGGAACAAGATGAAGACTACAATATCAAAAGAAACAGTCTTAGAGCTTTTGATGGGTCTGAATGAATTTAAGTCAACAGGGTTTAATGAACTTCAACCCAGGGTACTGAAGGAATTAGCATAACATCTCAGAATCCTTGGAAATAATATTTATGAAGTCATGGGAGTTGGGGAAGGTACTAGAGGAATGGAAAAGAGCCAACTTAATGCCCCTCTTAAAAAAAAAGGCAAGGAGGAGCCAGAAAACTACTTAGGTTAGTCTTACCTCTCTACCTGGGAAGCTATTAGAGCATATCATAAAGAAGTCCATTTGCAAGCATCTGGAGAAGCAAAGACTAAATATGAGCCGTCAGTATGGATTGCTAAAAAGAAAGTGTGTGTCATGGCATGGAGTCCCTAGAGGTGGCTGTGATGCCTCTAGGAGCCTGTGACCATGCCAGCTATGCCCTGCGAGTGCCTGTTCCTCTCGCCTGCCATGTCTTGTTGGAATAGATAATAAATAGGGAGGCTGCCCTCAAGTTTCTGCTCAGTCGTGGTCCTAATGGACCCTACTGAAAGCTCGCAGGTTCTCTGACCCCTTGCTGGGTCCCAGGCTAAGTAGGTATCTCAGAGGACACCCTAAGCTTTATGGGCTAGATGCATGGCTCCAACTCAACCCCTTTACTTGGCCTGCCCCCATCTCCATGACCCCACTGGCGCCGGGCTTTCTGCAGCCCCCATCTCCACGCCCCTACTGGCGCTCAGGGTCTGCATCATAGCATGTCCCAATGAGACCTCCTCCTCCTCAATAGCCTCAGCTGGTCCACTGGTACAAATAACAACAGAAAACACAAGCCCATGGGCAACAAACACAACAATTACAATAACCATGTGGTGCACACTCTACCCCTTTTAAGAAGGCAAGCTTTAGTCTCATTATAATGTGCCTCCTACCCACAAGTACTTATGAGCTCCTATAGCTCATTAATCCTACCAGCAGCAGAACAAAAAGGCAAGCATTTCCAAGTAGTTTCTCTACAAGAGTTCCTTCCCCCTTGGCTGCTGCCAGATAATTAACTCTGCTAGCCCCAGTCTAGGGCTTATATGTACTCAGGGCCCTGCTTCCTTCTAGTCAGCTGACCGGGTGCAGGTGCCAGCTAATGCCACCATTAACCTACCTCCCACACAATCCCCAGCTGTGGAGATCTGCCTAGCTCTCAGGGCTCTCCAGCTAAGCTGCTGCTGCCCTTAAAGGAGCAGGCACACTTTTGTGCCCTGCGACAGTATGCCAAACATATCTGATCTCCTTCTTTGACCAAGTAACTACTTGGCTGGATGAAGGGAATGGGTTATAAGCATATGTAGACTTCAACAAGGCTTTTGACAGTTTCATGTGACTTTCTCATAAGCAAATTGGAGAAATGGACTAGAAAAAAATTAAAGGTGAATAGACAACTGGCTCAATAGCTGCAAGCAAAGAGTAATTAAAAATAGATCCATATTGGAATGGGAGGAGATTTTGAGTGGAGTCCTGAAAAGGTCTGTCCAATGCTGTTAAACATGTTTATTAATTATTTGAATGGTGGAATTGAGAGCTTCTTGAGCAAATTTGCAAACAATGTGAAACAGGAAATAATTGTAAATTTACTGGAGGATAGGAACACAATTTGAAAGGTTCTTGATAGATCAGAAAACTGGGCTGGAGCTAACAGGATGAAATTAAATGCTGACAAATGCAAGATGCTGCACTTTAGGAAGAATAATTTAGACCACACAGACAAAATGTTTGGATGACAGCACTATGGAGAACTAGTCTTGGTGGATCACAGACTGAATATGAGTCTTCAGTGTGATACCGTTGCACAAAAGGTGAGTTTGGAATGCATAAATAGGAATATTAAGTGCAAGATACAAGTACTGCTAGTGCCTCATTTGTTGGCACTGCTTAGGCCTCGTCTAGAGTATAGCAGGTAGTTTTGAACTTCACCTTTTAAAAAAGGACATGGAGAAATTAGAGAGGGTCCACAGGTAGGTAGCAAAAATGAAAAAGGGTTTGGAAAGCAAGTCAAACAAGTTGAGGTTGAAGGAAATATGCATGTTTAGCTCATAGGAAATGCACCTAAGAGGGGACATGATCTTCAAACACCTGAAGGGCTGTCATAAAGGAGGAAAACATCTGTTTCTCTCTTGCTGCAAAGAGTAGGACATGGACCAATAACTTGAAGTTGCAGCAAAACAGGATATCAGGAAAAAATTCTTCACTGTTGGAACAGTGAAGCAGTAGAATAGACTGCCTAGGGAAGTTGTGGAATGTTCAGTATTGGAGTTGTTCAAGCAGAGGTCAGATAAGCACTGATTATGGAAACTTAGCAGCAGCTATGCCTATGGTCTACTATGAGTATTTCCCATGCTTCTGGATTTTGCTGGCTGACACATGGGGCCAGGAAACTTCACCCCCTCCTCCCCTCCCACTGTTGTTGTATGTCAGACTCCAGTTTTTTCCCCACCTTCCTCAGAAGCACTGGGTGTTGACTGCAGTCAAGGCTGGAAATTTTGACTGTGGACTGCCAATACTTCTGCTGAAACTAAATCCTACAGGTTCCTGGCTCGAGGGTCCTGCTCATCCCCTCAAGATCTGGCAGATCACCATACTTGGGGTCAGGAAGGAATTTTACCCCATGGTCAGATTAGACTGTGGTAGTTTTTGGCCTTCCTCTGTAGTGTAGGACATGACCTTCAATGGATTTCTCGGGCATAAACAAACCCTTCTAGCAATATGACAACATAACTGCCATTGTCGTCCCACTTTACCTGTGGCAGATGAGAGTCCTATGCTTTGTGGAAGACTGTGTAGTTTTAGTAACAGGTTAGACAAGGATCTGTCTGGAAATGTTTGGATAGGGATGATATTGCCTCAGGCAGGGAGTTAAAATAAAATGACCTCCAGAGATCCGTTCCAACCTACCCTGTGATTCTCTGAACTGGAATTCTATCTGTAATTGATCGTTAAACACTGTAATAGAAAAAATGTGAAAAATTAAAAGATCCTTATGACAAGTTCCATAACACTTAGTAAAATAAAGCGACTTTCTTGAGACCACTTTTATAGATTTGTCATAAGTGAGACCAGGATTGGGTCCTCATGTTATAATTATATGCCCACTACCGAGTGCAGCCCCCTGATACTGATGCTCACATATAAAAGGGGTGAGGTAATTAGGACTACCATACAAAAACATTCTTTGGGAAAAGGAAATATCTGAATTTTGGTATAAAACAGTACCTCTACATTGCAAGACAATGATTAAGTGCTGTCATTTAAACATCCTTCATTATTTTATATTTCTTAGTAAACCTACCAAAGATTTCAAATGAACAAACACCTAGCATAAGCATATTTCCTTATGCTTGCATCTGATTATTGTCCTTTATTACTCCACAAGATCTCAACAATGTGCTGGATAGAATTATGAGATCTGATAGTTTGTTCTGCCTATTGCATTTTCACCTGAGTACATTTTCCCAGAAGCAGACATCATCTATAGGAAACATCAATGAGAGTATCATTTTTAAATAGCCCAGCTGATATTGACAACTGTGACTCCTGATTTGGGGGAAATAGGAAAAATCTTCTTAATCATGATAGAAGAATAGCCAGCTTGATAGAAGAATCAACTGCTCTCTAGAAAATATTAGAAATACTGAGGTAACTCTGGGTCAAAACTTTTTCTGGTGTGACCTAACAGCTTCACTAACTAAAAAAGGAGTAGTAATGATTTACAATTAGAATCACTTGGGCCCCTGCAACACATTACATATGCAATTAATGAGATAACTGTGCAATAAATTTAGACCAGCCACACGTGCAGTGATTATCTGCCATAAAAATGCCTATCCAACTATAAAAAGCCAACCAGCTACATAGTTAGTGCTTGAACAACTCTATAGCTAGTTTCTAACCAGCTTTAATTTGAACAAGTGGTAGGGCCCTTACACATCTAGCAACACAACTGCTAGCACCTTGACCGCTAGCACTGCGGCTGAAAGGGACTTGGGGGTCTTGACTCACCACAAGATGAAAATGAGCCACCAATGCGATGCTGTGGTTGGCAAAGCAAACTAAACTCTGGTGTGCATCCACCAATGCATTGCAACCAAAACCAGGGAAATCATCCTCCCGCTTTCCTTGGCCTTGGTGAGACCGCAGCTGGAGTACTACATCCAATATTGGGTCCCCCACTTCAGGAAGGATGTGGATAAGCTTGAGAGAGTCCAGAGGAGAGCCACTCATATGATCCAAGGACTGGAGGGAAGGCCGTAAGAGGAGAGGCTCAGAGACATGAGACTTTTCAGTCTGGAGAAGAGAAGGCTCAGAGGGAGACTTGGTGGCAGCCCACAATTACATAAGAGGGGTATATCAGGACCTGGAAGAACAGCTGTTCACCAGAGCTTCCCAAGGGATTACAAGGTCTAATGGCCATAAACTCCAAGAAGGCCGATCTAGACTAGACATAAGAAAAAAGTTCTTTACGGTGCAAGTGTCCAGGGTCTGGAACAGACTTCCCTCCAGAGGTGGTGCAAGCACCTACTCTGGACTCTTTCAAAAAACAAGTGGATGTATTTCTTGCTGGTGTCACTTGATCCCAGCTGACTTCCTGCCTACAGCAGAGGGGCTGGAATTGATGATCTCATGAGGTCCCTTCCAGCCCCTAATGTTTATGAAATGTCTGAAATCTATTACATCTATAAAATCTGGGACGCGGAACAGGATCGGAGTCATAGATGTCTGAGAGATGAAACACAACTTAAGCCCTAGTCTGCAGATCACGACAGAGCAGGTAACAAACTATCACTATTCACTATTTATTTCAACATCCACTTGCAAAGCATAATCATGCAACTAAGAAAGCAAAGTTAATTAATTAATTCATTGTCTTGTATTTTCTATGCCCATCCATAAGTATTACTCTGAAGAGGACACCATTCTATTTCCCTTTGTACACCATTTTTCTAGCTACATACCTGGCCATTTTTGGCCAGATAACAAAATCTGAAATTGTACGCAAGTGAAAAATGCTACTTATGCATCTAGAAAGCTACTATTTAGGTGTAAAAAGGGAAGCAGACTTCTACCCAAAATTATTGAAACACTGCTAAAATGTGATTTGAACCATTTGACTAACTATAGATTCTTACAGGTGAGACACCGTTTTGTATGTCTGATTTTCCAGCATTTAGAAAAGCCATTCACCACATAGCAGTTAACAGTATAGGTTCTCTCACCTAGAAGCAATTCAGTCCACTTACCAAATTATTCCTGGACATCCCTTTAACATTTCTCTTTCCTACCATCTAAATTGCAATTACATTTTTGTTGTAGATTTAATACATTCTTTACTCAAAATATTTAAAATGTGACATCTATGTAAAATACTTTACTAAACCCTTCATCATGAGGAAAAATTCAAATCTAGAAAAGTATAGCTTCTATATACACATTCTATGATAAACTTTTCTTAAATATCTGGCTGAGTCTGAATCAGATCACTGAGGAACCACTTGATTTAAAAGGTATACCAAGCAACTATTCAAACAAAGTATTTCTACATTACATGTGAAGAAAGAAGTGATGTTCCTTTTTATCAACATAAAGAGAGCCCTTTGGGGAGATTCAAGAAGATAAGTATGGCTGATAAACACACAGAGATTTTAAACGCATCAAAATCAAATACATGTTAAAAAAAAACAATGTCAAGACATGAAAGGCAATACAAGACAAACTCATTGACATTAGGATTAGAAAACAACCACAGACAACTTCAGAAGTTACAAAACACATAAAAGAGCCAAAAGTTGTTAGTTCCTCTTAAACACCGAGAAAACACTGAGTTGATCTAGATGCCACTGAAAAACAAGTTCCGGTAACAATGAGAAAAGCAGCACCTTGTCACAGCCCTTCCTGATTATTCCGTCTAAATGGCTTTAATATTAAATTATTTCTTCTTTTGTGTTACTTTTTAAGTGCACAGAAAAGGCACACGTATTATTTATCACTACTTAACATAACCATAAAAAAATAGCAAACTGAATAAACAGGATGGTAACATTTTTTCTTGGTTTCAGAGCAAATTCTTAAATTAAAGAAAGAAGATTTTTAGGTGACCACTCATTTTGCCCAAATAATACCCTAATTTTTTAACATATTAACCACTTCTAAACATTTCATTTTGGCAAATCCTTGGTATTTTATTAAACATAATGGACTTTTATGAATCCTAATTTTAATGATCTTTGATTTTTTGCAGAACTAATTTTTTTTTTTAAGTATTTGGTTCCATTCACTGAAATTACTGCACATACTGAAAAATATGATAAAGTAATGAGCAAATGAGAACAGCTACCACAAGTTGTAGAAACCAAATGCCCTTCTAGAGTTCTTAAAAAGAAAGAAAGAAAGAAAGAAAGAAAGAAAGAAAGAAAGGAAAGGAGAGAAAAATCATTCATGGTTATTCATTTGGAAATCTCTCCTCTAAAAATGCAAAATAAAAACAGATTACACTCCAAATTCAAGATATATAAAATCTCTCCAATGTGAATAGATTAAGATAAAAAATGTAAAGGTGACAGCATGATACGCATATGCTTTTCCACACGTGTATAATATACATGAAGATCTTACCTTTTTCACTGACACTTTCACTTTCTATTTCCACATCTTCACAGCTAGTATATTCTGGTGTTGATGCGCCCTCTTCCTCTGAGCTACTAACTGACATCTGCCTTTTCTTTCCACCTCTTTTTGCTCTATGAGGTTTTGGAGGGGATGGCCGCACTGATTCTGATTGATCAGAACTAAGGGAATCATTTCTTAGCATAGTTTCCATTTTTTCCCGCTTTGCTTTCCGCATGAGAATAGCAGAACTAGGATCAAGGCGACTCTGTTTTTTAAAGGAATCATGGTTCTTGGATTCAAGGTGTTCTACTGGAACTGGACTATGTCTGGGAGTTGGTGGGCTATGATTAGCAAATTGTTTAGAAACAGAAATTCGTATGTCGCCTGTTCTGTCTATAGAGTATGATCTCTGAGTTTCCACAAGAGTTTTTCTGTCCTGAGTTCCCTGTAATTGCAAGCGTTTTCCTAATTTATTCTCAGGTACTTCTGCTTCCTCCATTTCTGTATGTGGCAAAGCTACATCACTGTGCCTCCTTTCATGCCGTGCTTTAGAAACTTTTGCATGCATACGCATCTGTTGTTCCTCAGGATGTGGTTTCACAGGATACCTTGCCAGATTTGGGTCACTCCTATATCGAGTGTGATATTCATCTTCTTTCCTTTGCTTTTCTTCATCTGCTACCTTGCCTTCCTCAAGTTTTTCTGGTAAGTCTGGATAGTCTTGTGACCTTCCTTTCTCCAGTTTTCGACTTTCATGCCTTTCTTTACGTTCTCTGTCATCAGTTTGCCCTTCTTGCTGCAGTGAGGATTTTGGCACCCGCTTGCGTTCACTTTTGAGACCTCCTTTTCCATTCTGTTCTGAAACCAACAGTGTCTTCTTCCTACCATGAAAAGTTGTACAATAACGTAACAAACTTTATAATTAAAATGGTACAGAGAGAAGCAAAACATACTGGAGTTGTATAGGTTCTTGCTACGGAACAATAAAAACAATAAAAGCTATGGAAAACGGCATGGAAAGGCATTTACTTTACTAACAATGAATCTTTTCATTATTATCCTTATTTCCTTCCCATCCCTTCAAAAAGTAAAAAGTAGGGTAAAAATAATACTTTTTATATTCTAGTACCTATAATTAATGCATAAAATTACAAAAAAAAAAAATCAACAAAACCTAGTTAAACAAAACAATCATCTGTAACCATAACATTAGTTGTTATGGGATTCACTAAGGAATCAGATATATCAGTGCTGGAAATACAGCAGATAACAGAGAAATAAAATTCTTCCCTATCCATTTTTTACCCAGCAGCAGTGAAAGGTGGAGTTCATGGCTTAATGATTCACACATACCACATTTCAAGCATGTTGGCATTATGTACATGAATTGCAAACAGAAACTCTCTCATACATGTAGTAGCATAAAGAGAATTAATAGGTGTACAACAAAAGAATCAATCCAGAAAAATAATATTTGTTCTATCTTGCATAATTTTACTTAACCCTGAAGAAAACAAGTACCAATATCATTGGCATCTACAGATAAAGAAAATCAGAACAGGCCTTTTGAAACAAATTAATGGAATATCCAATGTTCAGAAATGGGAAAGGACAATTATTTGCTGTATTATATTATATAACCAAAATACACAATAATGAAGTTGCTTGAAAAGTAAGCCCTTTTTCATAATATTTACATGTGCTGGGTTAATTCAGTATCATGAGTTCAGTTTTATACAACTGTACTGACAGACAGGAAAAGTAACACTAAATATGTCTCTGGATGACTGTTCTTTTAAAAAATGGCACCCATTTCCAGCTATTCAGTCTTAGAAAGCAAAAAACAGTCCCAGTGGACGTGTCTACACATGCATATTAATACAACACAATAAACTCCAGTGCTTTAGTTTATTGCTCTGGGCATGCAGTTTGCCTGTGTGCCCAGAAGCGCAGCACGTTGAGCCAGGTCAGAGCAGCCCCAGCTGGCAGGGGGCCCAAGGGGTCAGCTTGCCAACCCAGGGCTGCTTCCCCCGGCTCAGCGTGCTGTGGAGGGGCTGCCTGGGGCACAAGGGTGCTTCAGTGTCAGGCTAGCTGGCAGGAAGCCCCCACAGTGAAGCACCCTCCTGCCCTGCTGGGGCAGTGTCTACAAGTGCGCTGCTGAAGATTAAAAGTTCTGACAAAGAATAATACTTGTACTTACAAATACTATCCTCCTGCAGAGTTAATTAACTTACTCCAAGTCAATAGGGGTGCACACACAGACACACATTTATTGTGCAGCTAATTAGTCTACTGCACAATAAACATCTCATATAGGTGCACAAAGTAAAAACCAGTTAGGCAGTAGATTGAAGATTAGGAAAAAAATCAAGAATGCATAGTCATTACTGTTTGTGTGTGGTTCTACAATTTATGACAGAGGTCACAACTGTGTGTGTGAGAGATAATTACCCACTGTCATTTGGTTATGAATGCTGTGTGTTGAAAACTGCAGCAAGTATGTCAGTGTAATTTTAAAGGCATTTTAAAATAGAATGAAAAGTTACTAAAAATATTGTATGAATGGGCAAATTTGTGACTATTGTTGTTGCCTTACTTTTGGTCAGGAAAAAAAAAGTCTATCAAGCATGCAAAAGAGATGGGTCTTCTACAGTAATTACAGAACTCTTCTAGTCTATTGTTGCCTTTCAGCTGACTGATGGTTACAAAAGACCAGTTTTAAAGTGAAATGATCCTTCAGTCAGGTAGGGTGACAATTTGATTGCTTACATTATGTGACCGGTTTTGCTACACTTTTCATGGAATCCTGTTCCTCTTTAACCAGGGCAGACCTAACCACAGGTAGGCAAGATGCAAATAACCCTTGCTCAGTCGAACTTTCCATTTTAGTAGTCCCCATGAAAAGCTGCTTTCACCTCTGCCCCTCAAGTTCGCCAACCAACCTTTCAACTGCCACAATCCTTCCCTCTTGGTTTGCTTATCACTTTCCAGTTAGTAGGCAGAGGAGCAGAAGATTCCTCTTTAGTTGATTCATTACAACATACAGCCAGGCGATACTATGAATCATTACCATACTAATTACTATAAGTGCTTATGGATAGCTTTATTTTCAAATACAAAATGCTATCATTTCTATATTGTATAGTTACTATTATATCTTATGTTAATGAGGTCTTTCGGCCCATTATTTTGTAATTATTGCAGTGTAACATGATATCTTTGGCAAAACTATGAAAGAGCATGTGTAAGAACATTGGAGATGCTTCTTAAATAACTAAGTTCATTATGTTCAGGTCAAGTTTTGGTAATACTATCTTTTAAAGTTTCCTTTCAATTATGAAATGGCTTTTAAAATCCCAACAGGCACAACAGGGACATTTATAATGAGTAGCCTATGATTTTGCATACATTAATACCTAGGACATAAAAATTGTAAAGCAGCTACAATTTTATGGTTAAACTTTGGCTTCATAGAATTTACTGCATACTGTAGACAACATACATCTTAGCATATTATTGCATTTAATTGTGAGTGTCCTTAAAAGCATGCAAGACAGAGAAGCAATCTCCTAGAAAGATGCTAATCTGTAATATTATTTAGAAACTAGGTCATGTACAGTGGATCTATAGAGGGTCTAAGGAAATACTGTATTACCTTTCTCTGGGGGGTTCACTTCTAGACCTGGATGAAATATGCTTTTGCTCCAGACCCATTGCTTGTTGTAATACTTCTGCTCCTTTCCTCCTGTCAGACTGCACGCTAGAAGAGGAGATTTCCTGTGATGAGGCAGCTGCTGTACTTAATGGAGTCTGAGACCTTGATCTCTCCTGAAGCCTTGCCTTTTTTTCTCTAGGTGCGTCAGAACTTCCACCAGTAGCTGTGTCACTTAGTGCTCCATCCTGACTGGGTGATGGTTGTGGACCACTTCCAAAAAACCATGCTCCTGATTTGGTTAAGATTTCTTGTTGTTTTCGACATAAATTGCATACCCACATAACCTAATTGAAGATAAAAAAGAATTGTATCAGCATTCTCGAGCCCATTGTATGCTTGTTATACTAGTGTGCAAATATAGTGTTTCTCCTCCTTTTTTTAATTGGGTGATGTTACTGTTCATGATAGTGCTCATAACATGCTTGTGAAAGTGCTAATTCCACTGAATAGGGGCAAGCATAATGCAAGCAAGTGCTGTGCAAGCTTCTCCATAATGTCATATCAACATACATCAATCTTGACCTGCAACAACACTAGTAACCCAGTGCTGAGCCTCTTTGAGTAATTTATAATAAGGCTGAAGATTTTTTTTAATAGAATTTAGAAAATCTTTTAATGTGGAAGAAACATCAGGATGGAACTACCCAGTCATGAGATAAACTTGAAACTGGGATTATAAAGCTCAAGCCAATTAACTGTCCCATTTCAATCACAACATTAGTGCAAACTATAAAAGAAGCAGGCATTATTACAGTATTTCTCCTTGTTCTTTTCTTTTTATACAATATAACATCAACATCTGAATTCTAGTGACTAGTTTCAGCTATGGCAAACATAACTACTTACCAATGATGTAAGACTGAAGCTTAAAAAAAAAAAATCTACTGCTACGTGACTAAATGCAACAGTGAAATGGACAGATGAGTATAGTACTTTACAAGACTGAAAATCTTATTAAATAAAAAGACCAAACATTTGCATAATCAAAAAATGATCATATATAAAATCTCTAAGCTAAAAAAAAAAGAGCAACTGTTCCAGTCACTGGATATCACCACTAAATCCTCTCTGTACAGAGGGTTTCTTTTTTTCCTTCTAGTGGCCCTAAAAAACAACAAAAAACCCAAGCCTACACTTTAGGATTATAAAAAGATTGGGGTTAGTTTGTACTGTAGGTTAAAATAATGAGAGCATTTAAAGTTAAAAAATTATTAGGAAAAGAAGTGGAGTTTTAGAGAAAAAAAAAAGAAGAGCAAGATAATTCAAAATGAGATGTCAGGGAAGCTAAAATAGGTAGAAGACAAAAACCAGAATCTTGAGTGCAGAGATTGAAGAGTAAAACAATGGAAAATAATAATAAAAAAAGAAAAGTAATGTAAATTAATATTGAGAGGATTATTCTTTTTTCATATTTTAGCTATTATTTTCTGTAAAGGGACAGATATGCACTGAACATTTAAAACATAAGAAATTTGAAGAAAAATAACCATTTTATAGGAAATAAACTGTAGGTAAACTGCAGATATGACAATATCAACTTTCTTTGAATATCATCAATAAAAGGAAAAATATTTTCAGCCATTTTATATAGCACATACTTAATAATTATTAAGAAGGTCCTAAATACATTAATATTCTAAAGAATATAACTGGACTAACAAGTGTACAACCTCTATAGCAGTGTCTGAACTCTAGTTAGGGGGTTGAGGGTGGGGGATCAAATATCTTTCCCCGCAGCCATATCTACATTGTGTCTTTAAACAATGAGTAGGCTTTCATTTTTCCTCTTTTCAGGAAGATGATGAAATAGCCATTAAAATAGCTTTCATTAATTCAAAAAGCTTCTAATCAAAAGTTACAATTATTCCAATAGCTGCACAAACATGTCCTGTGTCAAAAATAGAAGCATAACAAGCCTCAGTGGGATAATAAGCACAACAGCTTCCCATTTACCACAAATGCTAAACATTACAAAAATCTTCTTTTCATGAGATTATGCCATATCTTCTTCATCTTAGGGATTCTGATTTTGAAACAGGATGGAAGGACAGAAAAGATATGTGATCTTGAAAAATCAACAAGTTAACATACAGTCTCAACTAGGAATAACTCATTTTAAATGTTCATATACAATCTAATTCAGTTTTTAGCCTAATGTGCATGTTTCAATGGTGTATAGTCATTAATCAAAAAGGTATGATCACACATAGTAAACTCAGTCTCCCTCAAAAATAGTAATAAAATATACAATGAAGGTGTTCTGAAAAACTTGACAAGAACAAGCATTTTTAAAATTCCAGAATAGTTTAAATAGTACAGTACAGTACATGTACAACGTCAGGAAAAGACTAACACATTTCAAACTAAAATGAAATAGTTTTAAAAAGTCCTTAATGTTCCTTTATTTTAGCGAGAGTAATTCTTTTAATCAAACTATAACACAAGATATTTAGAAGAAAATTTGAATGCTAAATAAAAGAAATCTTGATTTTTAACAATATCGCAGAAATTAAAAGGCAGTAATTGCCCATGACCAACATCATCCCTAATTTAATATATCAGATCTAAATATACCTATAAAATAAAAAATCCAAAGTAATCTTTTCTTTGTATTTACTAATATAAACTTACCTAATTTTATTTTGCTTGGCTATCAGAATTAGTTGTTATGGACAAAAATATGAAACTTAAACAAGTGGTAACAGTTAAGGAATAAGACACACAGAATACAAAAGGGAGAAATACTATACGTGAAATTAAATAAAACATTTCCCCATAGCTGCATTCGGACACAGCATACACACCAAGCAGCACAGATTACATATGAAGGAAATCTGCATTATACTCACATAGAAGCTACACTACCATCTCTGTTTAGGATTCTCTTCAGGATTTAGCTATTAAATGCTATGTTTGCCTTGAGCTATATTCAGTCCAAAAGGAAAAATAACAAAAGATTTTCTTAGCAGGAAAAAAAAAAAGACTTGAGGTGACATAACAGTTTCAGTAAGAAATCTGTATATTGAAAAACATTTTTAGAGAAGTATGTGGAGCAAGCAATCTAGCAGCATGCAGGAATTATATCCTGATTGAATATACTGGGATGTGGTCCAAACTAATCTAAACTAAAGCAGTTCTGTGTAATAACTTATTTTAACAATCCACAGATGTTAGGCAACCAAACAAACACTCTGATGAAAGATTACAGTGCTCTAACGTGGCTTCTGAACCTCCATGCAATGCATCAGGAAAATAGAGAGAGACAACATTACTTTGACCTACCATTAGCAAAACATTTTCTTTTTAGTGAGTTCTGATGCAGCACTAGAGTAGGTCATTCAAGAAACCATTAGATATTTTTTCTGTAAACTTCTAAGGGATAGTATTCCTAATGTGCATAGAGCTATTAGAACCAAAGAGTATGTATTAAGGGGTACTCTTCATTCCAAAAGTTTATATGAATGAAATTGGGGGGAAAGTGCATTTTCACAGCATAGCAAAAGAGCCCTAAGTTTTACAGCTATGTTACAAACCCAACAACGCTCACATAGGATTCAACTCAGGTGGGTCAATGATTCCCAAAGATTCAGGTAGAAAACTTTACAGGCTTAGTGGAAGCATGCTTTAGGCAGTAGGACTCCATGCTTGCCCTTGTGAAATGTGGGGTATTTCATTCACAAACAAAGATATGCCTCACACTTACTCTTACAGGCACTGCCAAACGTGATCCATATCGGGAAGGAACAGTTTTCCTGTACTAACACAACATGAAATTCCAACTTGAAAGTACCCATATGAAGTAACAAAGAACCATAATATACAACAAAAACACACATTTTCAATGACAAAAATAAAAATACTGCCTTATCATTATATTTTTTCTAAACTATAATAGTAGTAGCGAGATAAAGGCTGTTTCAAATTCTGCTCGATTTTTTTCAATGTTTTAACCTATGCAACCTGCAAGAGGAAATTAGGATCATTATTAAGGAGAATATAAACTTAGGGTTTGAACATTCATGACCCTTGTGAGGTATTAATTCCCTCTAAAGGCAATGCAAGTTTTATTTGAATTAGATATACAAGATCAGATTTTTGTCTGGTTCAGTTACTTTAGACCTGTCTGCATAGTTCTGTGCCTTTACTTTTGAAAAGCACTTTTAAAAAAGGGCAAATTAGTTTTTAAAAAATGTGTTGGAAAATTCACCAATAGCTACACTGGCAGGTGCACATCATGAATTACATGAACTGTGAATGTTTTTGGTTTTTTGTTTGTTTTTTTGGGGGGCGGGGGGAAGTGTCTGATAGATAGATGTACATCTGTTTATCTTCAATATTGACACTCTATTGTTTATCTTCTTCCATCCACTTAAAGACAAAAGTCATTTTTACACATACCCCAATTCTGCACACAGATCTGTTCAGCTAGACCAGGGGTGGGCAAAATACAGCCCGCAAGCCGGATCCAGCCTGCCAGGCACTTCATCTGGCCCGGTACCCGCCCCCTCCAATGAATTGCATGCCACCCAGCCCTTCTGTCCATGAGGGTGACAGTGAGGCACCCACGTGTACAACCCCCCAACAAACCCTTTGGTCCTCACTCCCACCCTCTTGTGCAGAAGGGGTCTGCCCAGCCAGCAGCTTCCATGAGAGGCTCCTGCTACAGCCAGAACATGCTTGCTCGGGGCAGCAGGTAGGGAAGCGTTGGGGCTGGGGGGTGAGGGGTTGAGTTGCAGTTGGGCGGAAGCGGGAGTGAAGCACAGAGCCTGTGCCCAGAGGGGTAGTGGGAATGTGGAGCTCAGTTGGGCAGGGTGTGGGTGCAAGGGTGGGGGGTGTAGGGACCTCCTACACTCTCCCCTCATGGCGTGCAGCCCCAGCTGCCAGCAGCAGCAGCAGGCAGGTTGGTCAGGACACTCATGCCCAGCATAGAAATTTGATGGGGCATGGCTATGGCCAGCACTGTGCAGGAGGAGGGAGCAGAGCCCACCCTATTGCCAGGGCTCCATGCTATGCACCTGCAGCTCCAGCACTCACAGCAGGGGAAGCCCAGCACTGCAGCCTGCTGCTTCCCCTGCTGCCTACTGCACAGGTCCTCTGCCAAGAGTGGAGGGAGCCCCACCTCCTGCTTCTCCATGGAGTCCCGCATGGGGCTTCCCCACTGCAGGTGTGCGGTGTGAAGCCCTGGCAATATGGCAGGCTCTGCTCCCACTCCCCATGCAGCGCTGACTGGAGCCATGCCCCACTAGGTACCTGCACCAGGCATGAGCGCCCTGACCTCTCCGCCTTGCGGGGAGCATGTGGGGTGTCCCTACACCCCCCCACCCTCCCTCACACCCTGTTCCCACAACCCCCATCAACATATGCATACACCCCAACATACCCTATGCCACCCTACACAGCCACACCCTTTCACAACCCCCCCACACTCCCACACCCCACCATACACATAATATAAAAGTGACACTTTATTTTTGAGTTATTATGCAATCCCTTCTATATACAGTACACAATCACAAGTCATGAGAATTATTTTTTGTAATAAAATTAAAATAAATTATACTAGGTGTTTGACTTATACTAGGTATTTGATTTAGTTTTTTTCTGGTTCTAAGATGGCAACCTACCTCCCAAAAGGAGTATGGGGGGGGGGGGCAGCAAGAGGAGGGACTTCAGGTGGCAAAGGTCAGCGGTTAGGGGACAGGACTTCCGGTCTCAATGTGGTGACCAGGGAACAGGGCAACAGTCAAGGGGTGAGGCTACCTATGCGGCACCTGACAGCTCGCCAAAACTTAAGTGGCCCTCTGTCCAAAATAATTGCCTGCCCCTGAGATAGACAAACTCTATACCATGCATGAAGCCCCACTGATGTCAATAGAGCTCAGCCATCAACCCATGACTAAACTTACATTGTTCCATTCATCAGACTAGCACAACAGATCTCTGCTTTATGAAACTTTTCATGTATATATTGAAATCAAAGTAAACCATAGATGACTGCATCTCCCTAGAATAACAAAAAGTATTTTGACACTGGCAATGCAGTTGTGTTTCTTGTGAATTATATTTCCCTTTTTATGCTTTCTTAACCATAAAATACACAACAGTTTAATCCTCAGAAGTGCCCCTCCAAAAATTTGGGAGCCAGATTCTGTAAGGCCCACGCATAGGAGCCAGCACACTGAAAAAGGAGCAGAGAGCCTCCCCATTTTGTTCAGAAAAAGGGGGTCAGGTAGAGATGTAGCCTTTGAGTCCTATGTATTTGATTAACATTTATGTTTTAAGACCTAATAAAAGCATGTAAATCACCTTTCCTTCTGTCATATATTCAAAATAAGTAATGCTAGGGAAATTATACATAAACCTGTATAAGTGATTGGAAACGGGTTCAAATCTGTAACACAACAGAAATTCAGGGCACATAAACCACTTTCAAAATGGCTAAGAACAGCTTAAGATAAACCCTGATGAATCTTGTATCAGACTTAACTGAGTTAAATCAGTTAATTAAACTTTTGTCCCTGATCCCCTCCAGATTCAAGTTAACTCACAATCCCCCAGCATCCCTCTACAACCCCACCCTTGCAGGTTGGGCAGGCTAGCCCTGGACCAATCTGCCTGCTCCAGCCAAGGAAGGGGAGATGTACTCTAGCACCCCCCTGGCTTCTAGCCTGAGCCACTGCAGGCATGTGGCTGCATTTCCAGAATCAAAACTAAATGTCTGTTCACTTGCTTATCAGTTCAAATTACGCAGTTTAGATTAACCTGGAAAGATTGAATTGATTCAACCTCGGGCTTTTTGACTGTCTGTACTTAGCCCAGATATCACTTACATGTGGATAATTGACAACAACTGACCTCAGTGGTATGCCACCTTGCCACATTTTCCCGCTCATGCCAGTCAGTTAAGTTACCATTCACAGTTTTAAAATACTGATAAGAGAGAAATTAGGTTAATTTAATGTAAAATGGCTACATATGAAGAGTTTTCTCTGTAGCCCCTTGCAAGTAATATACTCGCACATTGGAATTTATATTGTAAACTACTGGCGATGGATGGCGGGGCATATGCCCCCCCAGATTTCTGCGTTGACAGCAGTGCACAGGGCTGCAGCCTGGCTCAAGCCAGGGCCCAGCAGCAGCGGGGGTGGTGGCAGCAGCGCAATTTCTGCACCAATGACAGAACATGAGGTTGCAGCATAGCTGGACCCAACACCCAGCAGCAGTGGAGTGGGGAGGCGGGTGGAGTTGTGCCTCCCCACCATCAGCACATGTGGATTGTCTATGTTGTAGACAACACACGTTCTGTGCTGAGTGCTTTTTCCTTTTCCTATTGTGTTGTATTCAGGTTCTTAAGGTATTCAGGTTCTGACCTGCTTGGAGGCACAGAAGCGGAAAGGGATCTAGGAGTCCTAGTGGACTCCAAGATGAACATGAGTCAGCAGTGTGATGAAGCCATCAGAAAAGCTAACGGCACTTTATCATGCATCAGCAGATGCATGACAAATAGATCCAAGGAGGTGATACTTCCCCTCTATTGGGCACTGGTCAGACCGCAGTTGGAGTACTGCGTGCAATTCTGGGCACCGCACTTCAAGAGAGATGTGGATAACCTGGAGAGGGTCCAGAGAAGGGCCACTCATATGGTTAAGGGCTTGCAGGCCAAGCTCTACGAGGAGAGACTAGAGAACCTGGACCTTTTTAGCCTCCACAAGAGAAGGTTGAGAGGCGACCTTGTGGCTGCCTATAAGTTCATCACGGGGGCACAGAAGGGAATTGGGGAGGATTTATTCACCAAAGGAACCCCCGGGGGTTACAAGAAATAATGGCCACAAGCTAGCAGAGAGCAGATTTAGACTGGACATTAGGAAGAACTTCTTCACAGTTAGAGTGGCCAAGGTCTGGAATGGGCTCCCAAGGGAGATGGTGCTCTCCCCTACCCTGGGGGTCTTCAAGAGGAGGTTAGACAGGCATCTAGCTGGGGTCATCTAAACCCAGCTCTCTTTCCTGCCTATGCAGGGGGTCGGACTCGATGATCTATTGAGGTCCCTTCCGACCCTAACATCTATGAATCTATGAATTAAGCTACCCTCACCACGAAAGTACTTGAACACCTTCCCAGAAGAGTATTAAGCAGCATGATTAGCACCTAACATGTTTTTCATTCCTTCTCTTTGTCCTCCCCATAAGGATAAATGGTAAAAGTAGTTTGGTGGGGGCAGGAGGTTATTTTTTATAATAATTTACATGTACATGCTGCTGTCTTTGTACTAATGATAGAAAATTTAAAAAAGTAAACTCTTTAGCATAGAGGATGACAAGGTTTGTGGTGTTTTAGTACCTATAGAATTTCATAACACTATCTTATCCCAGTAGCCAGGAAATCTGTCTTCTTCAAGGGCTAATTTTTTATTTAAAAACAATATTTCCATTAATATCTCTGTATACACCCCTGGAGTATTACTTTACACCAATATTGCAAAATGAATTCCATTTAATAAGAGAGTGCCTATATGGAAAAGTACTACCTGTTTTTTTAAACAGAACAAGAGGAATTTTAAGGCTATGGAACTGTATATGTCCTTTCTACATTATCAACCATTTGAAGAGGACCATAAAAATAACAGGATTATGTAATGTCTGTTATACAGATAATTAGGGATTAACAGGAAACAGGG
Organism: Alligator sinensis; assembly: GCF_000455745.1. NCBI lineage: Eukaryota > Metazoa > Chordata > Crocodylia > Alligatoridae > Alligator > Alligator sinensis. Next base: position 1,375,859 of record NW_005841864.1, read on the forward strand.
TAACCAAATAGTTAATCCATTAGACTGGGACTCAAGGGATGCATCCCCACAAGCAGGAACATGAGTTTCCCCAGAGACAGACAACAACAGCACAAGATGTAACACTGCTGCTTGTCCCCAGGAAATGCCCATGCACATGTGTTCTGGCATGTGGTACATTGCCCCAAATGAAGTAGGAGAGGTTGGGGTCAGCACCTGGGTTGACCCCAGAAGCCTTATCTGGCGTCCTGAGGGCCTCTGGGGGCTGCAGCCATGGCAATCTGGCATCATGGAGCCTGGACAGCAGCTGAAGTGTGGCTCCAGGCAGCCAGGCTCCAGTTTCCAGCAGCACATGCTGCCGCCTCATGCACTGCCCTGATTTTTTAAGGTGTGGGTGTTTTTGTCATTGGGATCTCCCTGTGTCAAAAAAATGTCCTTGCACTGCAAATTAGCAATACAGGGAATTCCTGCATGTGTGGCATTTCCAGTGCCACAGATGGGCCGGCAGCGCTGCATACCACATGTCCACGCTCATCTAGATACACCCAAGAGGTGCAGATTCACCTCCTAGCTCTGGCCCCTGATTTGCTAAACTTGACTAAGTCACTTCTCTTCCCCATGCCTTATCTTTCCCATCTGCAAAATGCAATTTGTAAAGCCTTTTGGACTCTGTGAAAGAGAAGTGTTGTGTAAGAGAATATTATTATTGCTTTATTATAAACATGACAGCATAAGCAACTGACCCAAAACTACATGTTTCATTAGAGTTATTTTTAGACTTTTGCATAAATGCTTTTAAAAATATTATTGTAGAAACAGTGCACACTGTACAATATTCTAATGTTATAAAAGCCTTAGTCTGTCTGTCTGTCTGTAATGCTTTATTCGCACTCTGAATGGTTGTCTCGGCAGCCAATCAGAGTGCTCCAGCAGACTGAGACATATGGCGGAGCACCACCACAATAGCAGGGACAGTGTGCCTCCACCCCCACAGCCCTGTTCCTTGGAGGCAGAGGGGGATGGTGGGAACCAGAGCACCGCCATGATGAAGGGGATGGGGTGGTGGGTGGGCAAGGTCAGAGCTGCTGCCCCCCCGATGCCCTGCTCCTTGGAGCCTACAGCAGGGTGGGGTGCTGGCGGCGCAGTGCTGGCCTCACCAACCTCCCCCCCAGCCCTGCTCCTTGGATCCAGGGACCAGAGCGGGCCCCCGCAACAACAGCCAGCAGGGAGGCGGAGGAGGGGAGGAAGGAAGTGGGGGAAGAAGGGAGGGGAGCAGGAAGGGACTAGGGGGGTTAGTGATGGCTGCGCACAGCAGCGTTGGCTGCTGGTACATGCAAGCTCCCCTCCTCCCCCACTTTCCTGGGATGCAGGGAGCTGGGGGGGCACATAGGCCCACATCCAAAGTAGCAGGGGAGAACAGGAACCAAAATGACAGAAGAGAGAGGGGGAACAAGCCCAAGCCCAAAGTGGCAGGTGGGAAAGGGAGGGAAGCCAGATCCCAACACGAGGCTGGAGGGCGGGGGGTTACACAGGCCTCTGTGCCTGCCCCCCCCCACCATCATGCTTGATGGGCAATTTGCTAGTAAAATATATTTTTACCATGTTTTTTAAAGAATGCCTATTATATTAGTCCCATTGCAAACTTAAAGATTAATGTTAAAAACTAATAAATAAATTGGCCTGATGGCAAATAGCTATAGACTCTATAAAATCAAGTTACAAAAGTAGTCCACAATGCCCACACACAAAAAGCCCTAAGAGAACAGATGAGTACCACACCATGCCTAGAAAGTCAAAGAATGGTCTAATGGTCCAATTCAGGGGTGCTCAACCTCCAGCCCACTGGCCATATCTGGCTCATAGCGCCATGTCATCTAGCCCATGGGGTTCTCCACAGGTGGTGGGGGAGAGGTAGTACCACTTCCCTGCTCCTAAATCTCCAGATCCATGGGAAGCCCTGGGTCTTGCACACTGGATTTGGCCCCCAATCATAGTGTAGAGGGCCTGGCAGGAATGGAGCTAGGCCCCAGGGTCCAATTCTGGTATGGTGGGCTGAGTGCAGGAAATGCCTGGCCTCCAGAACCAAATCCCAGCACGCAGAGCATGGGAGGGAGTGAAATTGGACTTGTGGATGGTGATGCCTGGCCCCAGAGCCCAATTAGGCCTGTAGATGAGTCCCACGCTACTCATCTGGCCTGCAGGACCAAAAGGTTGAGCATCACTGGTCTAGTTTATTCAGCTCAAATAGAGAAATGAATTGTAGGGTCAGGGTTCCTCACTGAAGATGCTCTGGCATTCACTTTAAGCACTGCCAATGCGAAACAAAAACTGTCTCCACTAATGCAACAGTGCATGGGAAGAGAAACGGCCTCAGGAAGCCAAAACCAAAACCATGTGTATTATGTTTTTAAACACTGCAAATTTCAAGTGGGAACTAGCACAAATGAGACCCTCTGGGTCTCAGCTCTCCCTGATCTGGCATGCACCAAGCTAGCTTAGTCTCAGCTCTGCCCTGGTATGGTAAGCATGAAATGAGCCTGCTGGGTCTCAACTCCACCTTGTTGCAAGTGCTAACCCAACTCTTGCCCTGGTGTGGCATGCAGGGAGCCTACTGAGTCTCCATTCTGTCCTGGTGTGATTACTAAACCAACGCTTCCACTTGAACGCTAACCCAATTCACTAAACACATGTAAGGTTTTGGTCCCTTTTTTAAAAATTCCTTTTTTCACTCTTTTCTCTTTACTTCTCCTGCCTATTCACTTCAAACGTGTTTTCTTTTCCTCCCAAGACTTTCTTCCTACCGCCCACAGCTCTAGCTGAATTCTGATTGTAGTGAGGGAAGCCACAGCCCCCATGGTGTTTTTGCTGCCTTTGCATTACATACCACCTTCCCTTCTCCTCTCTCACCCCAAAGGGGAGATAGAGTCCAGGCCACTGCCCACACCCCTGCTTGCTAGGTCTTCTAGTGGCAAATCGCAGTTCTGCAGATATGAGATGGCATTAAGTAGGGTGACCATATGTAGAGTGACCATATGGAAATGCCAAAAATCTAGGACATCATCTGGGAAATCTGGTACACTGCCCTGCCCTGCCCTCCCCTACCTGTCCCCTGCACTCCCACAAGTTGGCAGGGGCAGGGCTGTATGCCAGACAGGCAATGGTGCCTGCTTGCCCACCTGCAAAGCGCTCTGCACTGATCCAACTCCTGGACAGACTGCGCCCCACACTGCTGTGTTTCCAGGACACCATGGAATTATAATTCTCAGCAGCCAGCCAGGATCAACTTCTGAAATCTGGAACAGTCCCAGATAAACCAGGACATATGGTCACCCTAACCATATGGGACAATGTGAAATCCGGGACGCTGTCCCCCACCCCCACTGCAAGGAATCAATAGCCCATTAATGACCCATTTTTCTTTACTTCACAAGTGTTAACAATCACCTGTGAAGTAACAATTAGTGTTAATGGCAATTTTGCTGTCTGCTAGGGTTTCCTATTTCACAGCTCCTGATGCTCTGCACCCTGCACCCCAGATACATGCTTTAATTTTGACTGGCCAGCGGGGCCAGCCTTTGAAATCCAGGACTGTCCAAGCTAATCCAGGATGTATAGTCACTTTAGCATTAAGTCTCAGCCTATGACTGTTCTGAAACTAGTCTCACTTTATGATGACATAACATTGCACAGATTTATTATGTTTTAAAGGTAACAGCACCCTTAGAATCCTCTAAATTACAGGCTCTATGCCATCCAGACTTGGCCTTGAAATGCAAAACAGAATGAAATAGACAACAGTCCCCCAAAATTTTCTGATCTACAGACCTTGAAGGCTGTATGCAGACACAAAGTGTACCTGCTCTATGATTGTGAAAAAGGCTCAGAAGATATCCCTCTTAAATGAAAGAGAGATTATGTGTGTTTTGCAAAACAAGTTTGTGCGAAGAACCATCCTGTGTTTTTGAACATTTTTTTGGATATACAAAGAATATTAATGGTCATTCCTGTTCTAAGGAACTGAAACTAGACAAACGCTTGGGAGAAAACCCTTTGACTGCAAAGAAGTGATGGTTCCCTGAAGAAGGGGGCTTACATCTTTTTTATTTGCTTTGGGACTACCAAGAAAAGACAAATCTGGCTCATCAAATGTCAGATAGGGCTAAATCTAGGATTCTGCCAAAAAATATTTCACAGCCCACGGCCATATCTATAATGTTCTCTAAATTATAGAGAAACTGAGGGGAAGACTAAATAGTTATCATTGTTTTCACATGAAGAAAGAACGTAGCATTCCCGGGTAACTGCTCAGTCCTGCCTTTGTGCAAAATGTGTCAGTTCCTCCCTTCTTTTCATCTTCTCTCTATTCCTACAAAACAGTCTAGAAAGGAAAAAAGAACTGCAAGAGGTAGGGGGGAACAGAAGGAGGGTAGTCAGGTAGGGGACGCCATGTACATGCACATGGCTGCCAGCCAACCTGGCAAGCAGCTCCCGCAGGAAAGTCTAGCCAGGGAAGGAAAGGGTAAAATTGAGACCCCCATAGGAAGGGAGGGAAGGAGGGGCTGGGACTCAGACTACTGCGCAGCTGGGCAGTGTGTGGGGCTTGGAGCCCAGGGCAGGGCCGTGGGTGGCTCATCATGAGGAGAGAGGGTAATGGGTCTGGTTCCCTGCCTCTGCACACACTCTTGTGGGGGCAGAGGGGACATGTGCCCCCCAGATCTATGCATGGGGCAGGGACGGATGTGACCTGCCTGCTGGAGGCTCAAGCTCCCGTCCCAGCTGCCCTTCCCACAGGGCCTCCACAGCCCAGTGGGCAGCACCTGGTGCAGCAGGCCAGAATGCGGCTGGGCAAGGAAGCTCACTGTTGCCACTGCAAGCTCTGAGCTGCCAAGGCAAAGCACCCCCTGCTTGCCTGGCATCAGCTCTGCACAGCTGCCTCCAGGCAGGCAGGGGGCTCCTTGCCATGGTGGCATGGAGCTTCCCCACCCAGCCTTGCTCTGCCCTGCCAGATCCTGCCCACTGGACCAGAGAGGCCCCAGGAGAAGGGCAGTGGGGCAGGGAGCCCAAACCCACAGTGGGCAGCCCACTCCAGCCTCCCCCCATGGGATACACTCCAGCTATGCCACCCACAGAGGAGGGAGAGCTGGGATCTGCACTCAGCTCCACTACAGTTGCCACCGTCTCCCATGGGCAGCAGACATGGCTTGGGTGCTGCTGCTGGGCAGGGGGCTGTGGACCTGGGTCCTGGCCCCATAGCCCTAGCAGTTTAGGGCCCCCTCTGGCCGGGCAGAGGGCTGTGGGTGGGGGACAAGGGGAACCAGCAGGGCCAGAGGGCTGTGGTTGGGGAATGAGGAGCACCGGTAGGGCTGGGAGGGCTGTGGGTGGGGAGTGAGGGGCCTGGACCTGCATCTTGGTGAGCAAAGTTGGTAGGGGGCCTCTGATTTTCCATGATAAAAAACCCAAATTCAATACCAAAATGTATAGGTATTTAGAATTTATTTTATTATAGTGATTGAGGCACTGATAGGCTCCCAAATTGATTTAAAATTGTAAATATATCAATAAAACATTGTGGTCAATTGATACCTATTATAGATAGATAGATAGATAGATAATGGTGTTTCATTTTAATCGCAGATTTTGGTGTTTTTATCAGAGATTTCGTGATTTTTAATCAAAATTTGCAACTTTTTATCAGAGAAAGCCAGGATCCCTGTATATAACTGTACAATCACCTTTGTGAATCACCTACAATATTTACTACACGTAGTCACCCCTAAAGATAGCAGGGCAGCAGGCTGAAAATAAAAGATTTCTGTATTTTTTAAAATTCTTGAATGTGATGTTCACTTTTCATGTTACATACACTAGGTGTGTCTACACGTGCACTTTAATGCCTATTTTAATGTGCATTAAAGTGTTCCAAAAAACTATGCTCTTCAGCTAATACACCTTAAAGTAGCCTAATGTGCATTTTTCTAGTACCTCACAATGGAGGTACAGGTTTCCCTCACTTTATGCTGTACACGTGTTCCTGGAAAATGGCACATAACTCGAATTCACATAAAGGGAACACACTTTACAATGTAACAAGTAGGAATACATTTCAAGACCTCGACTGTACTGACCTCCAAACCCATTTCTACCACTTTTACAAGACAATTTTGGTACTCACCAACAGCAGACAGTACACACAAGCACAAGGCACTATCATAGGATGGCAACTACAGAAACGTGTGTCAGACAATGAGTGAGGAGCACAGATCCACACAGGAGACTATATTTTGGTGTGCATCACTCCCACAATGCACTGAACAAAGCAACTGCCTGTGGGCTTCCCCCACACTAATCACATAAGGAGATGGCTCACATATAACCAAATTTTGGTTTAAAAAGGGTCATCGCATAAGAGCAAATTTGCATATACAAAACCTCCATAAAGCAAGGGAAACCTGTACTAGATTAAATGTGCATTACTGAAAGTGCATTACTGAATATGTAGATGCACCCACTGGGTCAGACAATAGGTCCATCATGCCCAGGATCCTGTGTCACATAGGGTGCATGAATCTACATATGCACTTTACTGCAGTGGACTAATTAGTTCCTCAGTTAAGTGTCATACTCTACACGTGCACTGGTATTAGGGCATGGTAAATTAACTCTGCCATAGGACAGTACTGTCTGAAACACTACTATCCTACAGTGGAGTAATTACTCCACTGCAACACACACATAAGTGGTGACAGGGACTTGCTGGGACACAAGGGTGCTAACGTATAGGGGCTGCCTGCTGCTTGGCCCCATACTTTAGCACCCGCGTACCCCAACCAGCCCCTCTTGTCACCTGCTACCGCCACCCAGAGCCTGGGGCTGACCCCACTCCATACCTCCTGCCACCCAGGACTGTTCCACCCTGACGCAAAATGCTGCAGTCTCAGGTGAATGTGTAGATGCTGCGCCCAGGAGCAGTCTTCTCCAGCATGAACTGCACCAGAGTTTATCACGTTACATTAATTGCAGCTGTAGATGCACCCACAGTGGCAGAGGGTAGATGATAAAAGGGAGAATGAACAGGGTATAACCAGGGTTTTTCCCTTATTCCTTTCCCACTTGCAGCCTCCAGCATTTAGGCTAGGGACAGACAATCAGAAAGCCAAGCCTGAATTGATTCAATCTTTGCAGATTACTTTAACCTATGTAGACTGAACTGATTTGCAAGTGTACGGACATTCACTGTTGATTCTGGAAATGCAGGCACATGCAGTGACTCAGGCTTCCATTCTGCAGCAGCTGCAAGGCTGGAGGGAAGTTGACCTGGGGGGCCAGCCCCCCCTCCCATTCCAGGCTGCTAAATGTGATTGAGGAGGGGTTTAACACCCCATCCTGGGTATGACTGGAGGGGGAGGGAGGAAGCAGCCCTTGCCAAACTTGTCCCCAGGGGTGGAGGGGGGGCAGGCAATGCTTCAGGTGAAGTGGGGCAGGGAGGGGGATTAAACTCCTTTGTCTCGTCTTCAGGGTATGGGCACGGGGACCCCAGCTGGGGCCTGCCCACCTTTCCCCACTGCTGGCAGCTCACGCAGCGGGGGACCTCACCAGAGCTGCCTGGTATGGCCCCACCATCAGCCTGTGGCTGAGACTGGCACTGTGGGGCTAAAGCTGGGGCTGTGGAGCTAAGCCAGGTCAGCCTATGGGCACTGCAGAGGGTGGACGGAAAGGAGCCAGCCTGAGCTGGGCTACAGGAGCCAGGCTCTTCCCAGTGGACTGTGGCTCAGGCTGGGGCCACATGAGCTGTGCAGGTGCATTGGCTCAGGCTCCCTGTGCCCAGGCTGGGTGGAGGTTTCATAGAGCTGCAGCCAACTAGGAAGGGCCCAGTGCAGCCAGCCCAGGCAGGGCCACGCGGACAGGGCCCTTTCCAGATAGCTGTGGCTCCATGAGAGCCTGGCCAGGCAGCATGGATGGTGGCTGGCCAGGCAGCAGTGTGGAGGCCAAACTGCTGCAGCTGGAAATGGGTGCCTTGGCAGCTGGATTGGCCATGCCTGCAGCTGCCTGGGACAGCTCAGAGGCACTGGCAGGCCCGAAGCCTGGCAGCCACCCACCATGGGGGCTCCTATGCCCACCACCACCACTGCCGCACCCTCTGTCCCTCACTGTGCAGCACACAGCCAGCTGCAGTCACACCACAAGCGCCACACCAGCTGGGGCTGGCAGAGCTGTTCTGCTTCCCTCACCTCCAGCTGCCACTGCTGCTGCCAGTCCTGCCCCTGCTTTGCTGTACTTGTAGGCAGGCAGGAAGCTTCAGCCTGTTGACTTCTGCCTTCCATCCCCTCTGCCCAGCCAGCACAATGATCAGCCTCTGAAGGTGGGCGGAGTGATGGAAGGCAGCCAGGATGGGCAGAAGCCACTGGGCTGAAGCTTCCACCTGCCCGGAGCAGCATGGTGCAGCGCAGCAGGAGCAGGAGCAGGAGCAGCAGCTGGAGGTGAGGGAAGCAGAACAGCTCTGCCAGAAACAGAACAGCTCTGCCAGCCCCAGCCAGCACACAGCTTTGGGGTGGACTGTTCACGAGGTGCTGCTGTGCTACCCTTCCCACCAGCTGCTCCATCTCCTCCCTCCACTCCTGCCCCTGCTGCATCATTCTAAGCAGCAGTGGTGTCAAAGTGAGGGGGTGGGGCTTTGGCCCACTGGCTTCTGCCCAGTGCACGAAGATCTGGCTCCAGCTCCCAGCTGTCTTCCATCTACTCCTCCTGTCCACAGGGGCTGCTCATTCCGCTGGGTGGGCAGTGGGGATGGAAGGCAGCCAAAAGCTGGAGCCAGAGCTCCATGTGCTGGGCAGAAGCTGCTGGGCTGAAGCTTTCTGCCTGCCCACCCAGAGCTGCGCAGCAGGGGCAGGGTGGCAGCAGCAGTGGCAGCTGGAGGCAAGGGAGGCAGAACAGCCCCACCGGCCCCGGCTACCATTGCAGCTTCTGGTAGAGCTACAGCGGGCTGCATGCTGCCAGGGGGCATGGCAGTTGCAGCTGTGGGCACATGACTCCCTGCGGTGGGCAGCTGCCAGGCTCCGGGTCCACTGGTGCCTCCAAGCTGCCTTGGCAGCCGAAGGCACAGACAGTCTGGCGGCCAAGGTGCCTTCCAACAGCTGTGGAGACATGGCCCTCATGCCGCTGCTCAGCCAGCTGCAACACGGTCATGGTCATGGAGCCACAGCCAGCTGAGAAGGGCTCTGCCCCTGTGACCCAGCCCAGTCCGGCCCCTTCCCAGCTGGCTGCGGCTCCATGACAGACCCACCTGGCCCAGGTGCAAGGAGCAATGCGGCCATACAGCTCTTGTGGCCCTGGTCCGAGCTGCAGCTGGCTGGGAAGGGCCCTGGCCCCTCCACACCCACCCTCAGCAGTGCCCGTAGGCTGGCCCAGCTTCACCCCGCAGCCCTAGCTTCAGCTGTGGGTGAGGCAGGCAGATGGTGGGGCAATGCCCCACAGCTCTGGCCATGCCCCTGCCCCTGCTGCTGTAGCGGCAAAGTGGGAGTTACTCTGACAGGGGCTGCTCTGCCTGGCCAAACAGACCCTGACTATGGTCCCTGGGAGGAGAGGGGGGGAAGAGGGAATAAACCCACTCGCTGCCCCCTTAGCCTTAGTAGGCCAGGCCAGCCAACATCTGGCCACATCCCTGCCCTTGCTCTGGCTAAAGAGCAGAGGAGCGGGGCCAGCCCTGCTGTTTGCAGCAGACAGCACAGCCCAGTCCAGGGCTGAAAAGCATGCCAGGATGCTGGGGGACTCTGATTTAACGTAAAGAAGAAAGGTGTATGGGACAGAAGTTCCATAAACTGGTTTGATCTAAATCAGTTAAGTCTGATACTACATTCAAGGTTTATCTTAAACCAGTTCTGGCCATTTTTAAACTGGTTTATGTGCACTGAACTTATGTTTTGTTACAGGTTTAAACCAGTTTCTGATCACTTAAACCATTTTATGTGTAACTTCTGTCCCTAGCCTTAAGGTCCAGAAAGTTCTGATACACAGGCTGTGCCCCTTCCTCTAGTTACTGATGCGCCTTTCCACCAAGAATTTGCTTAATCCCATTTTAAATTTGGCTAAACTGTCAACCTCCACAACCTCGTGTGGCAATGAGTTCCATGTTTTAATTATACACGGTGTGAAAAAACTCTTTTGTTAGTTTTAAATTTACTACCTACTAGTTTCATTTTATGACCCCTAGTTCTTGTACTGCAAGAGGGAGTAAATAATAAATCACCAGTTAGCATTTTGTAAACCCTTATCATGTGCCCCTTAAGCATATCTTTTCTAAACTAAATAGGACTAGCTTCTTTAAGTCCTCTTCATACCACTAATTATCCTATTGCCTTTCTCTGTACCTTATCCAGTTCTTTGATATGCTCCTTACTATGCATGAATTGCAAGTGCCTTGTGTTCATTTATTAGTTCACGTCATCTAAATTGGAAAATGAGAGAAAGATTTTTTCTAAGTTTCTGCTATAACTTTTTCATAAACTGGACTTCTCACTACAATGTTTATCAAGCAACTACCTATCAAGCATGCATATTTTCCAAGGTACTTCTTACCAGCAGAAATTAGTCATGGGTATTAAAGGAAAGTGTACTGAACCATACATCTGCAGATACTGTTGTCATAACAAAGATGTTAAGAGCTTGCTCAGGATTTCACATGCTCTTTTATCCTTTTAGGAAAAATATCTAAGATCCATGCTAAGATTAACTGCCATGAATGGCAACCAGCTCTACAGAAGAACACAAAGGCTAGAGACAGACATTCAAAAAGCCAGAGCCTGAATTGATTAAATCTTTGCAGTTCAGTTTAACCCGACTAGGCTGAAGTGGTTTGTAACTGTAGAGACATCACCTCTTGACTGAAGAAATGCAGGAACATGCCTGCAGTGGCTCAAGCTAGAACCTGGAAGGGAACTAGAGCAGCTCTCCCCGCTTCCGTTTTACAATGCTGAGCTGAGGGGGGCTGTGGTCAGGCCCTAGCAGGATGCTCTGATTAGGGAAGCCCCCCCCCCCCCCCGCCCCTTGTTGTTGATAACAAAGCATGTAGTTACACATCAGGGAGTTATACAGGGAGTGGTTAGCATTTATCAGCTCAAACATAACAAAAGCCCCTCTCATTAGTTCAAGCTCTTCTTAAACAACCTTTTCAAGGAAGAAACAGAGGGACATTACCAGCTACATGTTGATTGGCTCCAAAAAGCCCAAAGCATGCACTGTCCTTTCTGCCTTTCTCCCATCTCCCACAGCACGGACTGTAGCCAGCATGTGGTATGCTAGCTAATGCTGAGTGGAGTCTGTGTAAGGCAGAGGGGAGGGAGGAATACCTGCTTGAGCAGGGAGTGGTGAGGGGTGGAGGAGGAGCAGGAGAAAGCCAGGCAGATGCCTGAAGTCTCTGCTGCAGCTCCAGCCAAGGAGCAGAGGGGTGGGGCCAGCACTGCTATGGAGCAGAGAGCCCAGCCCAGAAAGCATGCCAGGATTCATGTTTAACTTAAACCAGGAAGGGGTCTGGGACAGACATTGCACAAACCAGTTTGACCCACATCAGTTAAGTCTGATACTGGATTCAAACAGGTTTATCTCAAACCGGTTTCAGCCATTTTCAAACTGGTTTATGTGTACTGAATGTCTGTTCTGTTACAGGTTTAAACCGGTCTCTGATCACTTAAACCAGTTTGTGTGTAATGGCTGTCCCTAGTCGAAGAGTTTTCTTTACAGTTTTAATCAACAAGAATCTGAGGAAGGAAATCCCCTCATGATTAAATATGTTTCCTAGGCTTTGTCCATCATGGTAATCTTATACATTCAGCAGCTGTGATATGCTTACAACGGCATACAGTGGAATGTATCCTCAGCAAAGGTAAACAAGTGTAGGTTGAGTAACTTAGTGGGACCTTGGTGCTCTGCTGAGGATACTGAATTGCAAGTTTTAAGCTTCATTTTTTTTTATATCTGAAAGAGTTTAAAATTAAACTGGTCTTTATAGTTCAAGGAATATTATTAATTGAATGGAAAAAGTAACTTATAATGCTAAACGAAAATGAAATATTAGGATTTAATAGTGAATTATTGAAACTTTTAGTAATGTGGCTTTTCCTTGCCGACTTTCATCTTTAACCTTTTTTGTTATCAGACAAAAGTGAAACAGACTGTGCTCTGTTTAGCAGAAAAATATTCACAGCCTTCAAGCTTGTGGGCTACAAAAGGCTAGCTATATCAGCTTAGCAGAAGGTCAACATATTTAGGAGACTGGTCAGCTTACTGCATACAGTCAAACAAAAATCTGTACCCCCACAAGCCATACAGTTGCCTCAAGAAAGAATAATGTCACATAAATTACTAATATCAAGAATTTCTTGGCATAGGAGAAGGAAGTTGACCTTTGTTTGCACCTATGGGAAGTTGCCAACTTTAGGAAGCCCTGACTTTTCCCAAATTATCCATAAGAATTAGAGGCGACTAGCAAGAGCTAGCAGGAAGGACTGAGTGGATCTTATATGTGCCCAGTGTTTTTTGTTGCATAAATTATGTTAGGTCGGCATAAAGGGCATTATAGGGAAAAAATGAACATGGTGCCCATACAGTTGCTTAGATGGTAAAATATACACATTATAATTTCTCAAAGAATAGCAAATAAGTGCAAGTTACACTATTTGCTGCTTATAGCCAATCCCTAAACAACTTTTACCTAAATGTGCAACCTATATCACTGCTCATAGGCACTGAATTTGGCCCAATGAATTCAGCTGATGCAAAAAATCTTGTCCAACATCAAGACCACCATCATCACCTGTATATTACCAAAAAATATCAAGTTCCATAACAAATTCAGCTCAGTTGAATATTCTCTTATATGTCGAATGTTTTCAATATGTATTTTACACTGTTCTTTAGAAATTAATATGGCAATTTCCCATAACAACTGATAAATGTTCTCATTACCACAAACACACTTTTATATGCAAAGCTTAATTCAAAAAACAAAACAAAAAAATCAAGGGGAAATTGTATTTAATTATCAGGGCAAAAATGTTAAGCATAAAGTATCTGACAAATGTAAGTACAGCTTTCCCTATATACCACTACATTTCACAGCTGAACACTTTCTATCTCTTGGAAAATTTGAATCTGGATCCAACTTGTGGGACTTGGACTATAAAATGTATTTTAATCGAAACACAGCTTCATCACCTATACCCTAACAAACAGTATAAAGGCCCTGAATAATTGGAGCTATCAACATACATGTATTGCAGCATGCAGCTGTTTGGTAGAAGTACCATATGCCCCACTATCCTAAAAGAAATGCATAAAAAATAGTAGGAAATACCTTTTATCTAGGGCACAGTACTGCTAAAAATACACTAAATTTTAATCCTGGATAAGGATTAAATTTATTTGTAACAAAACAGAGAAAGAGAGCAGATTACATCCATGCCTAATAATGAGTTCGTTCTCTGGAAATTATTCTGTCAGTTTTATTTAAAATTTAATAAATCACAAATATTACCAAATCTTTTTTTACAATTGAAACGTGTAGCTAGTGGTGGTCTTATTGTGATTCTTTTCCATAGAAGATCTGCATAAATTTATCCTACTACAGCATATTTTAGTTAATGGCACCATATCATTGTATCAGTTCATAAAAAAAGAATTGCCTGTTCAACAGCATTGGAGTAATTATGTGAATGTAGACTTAATTTCAAATACTCCTTATCATTTAGATCTCTTCAGGTGAAACAGCCTGTGTAAATGCAAGATATTTAATAAAATAGAAATAAGATCTTATAACACTGGTTCATAACTAGGATGAAAACAAATTAAGTAAATATATGTTTCCAGTGTGTTGTCCATAAAGATTTCATTCTAGATGTACACATGCACCACAAAAGTTCCATGCACACAATACCCAGTGTGCAAAATCTTATTTTGCTTGGAAGGAAATCAGTTTAAGAAACAAAACTGAAAGTGAACAGATTTATTGATATGGAAGTCAGAAATACCTTTAAGTCAGAAATTTGTGCTAAAGCTAGAGAATGACTCTGTCCCTAGAAGCTTGTGAATGGTAGTCCTGCCATACATGCTGTGAAAGTAAGTTTAACCAGGCCTCTTACTTGACTAGGAGGAGAGACAAAGAGAGAGAAAGAGAAGAGAAGAAGATGCTGATGCTATGTGTTTCAGAATGTTCTAAGATAAGGAAAAACCTTCATGCCTTGTTTGTCTGCGTGCAGATGTTAACCTTCTCCTTTCCGCCGAACTAGAAGCTGATAACTGTTCCCAAAACATAGTGTCTTTTTTTAATAAGTAAACTGCTTACGTGTGACAAACAAATGATCAACATCTTTCTGTTTCTCTCAAGGTTGCTTTGTCTGAACTGCATCTTTTTTTTTCACTGTCTAAAGTATAAATATGCTTGTAAACTTGTAGAGGTCAGAGTTCCTTTGAGAACTCTCCCTGTGATCACTTGTATAGCTTTAAATAAACCTAGATGGCTCTGCCAATTCTAATACAACCACAATGTGAAGTTTGATTTCTTCCACAATGCTAAATTTCTTCCATCTTTCTAGCAAATGTGATCGCCCCCAAAAGGGTGTTTTCATCGACTGGTAAAAAAAAAAAAGAAGAGCAAGTTGTCAAAGTAGGAAGCCATCACTCCACATTCAAATCAAGCCAGGAACCGACTGTAGGAAGGAGTTCCAAAACTACTGGGAAAATCTGAACGAGTCATGAATATAGCGAACACAGAGCACAAGGAAATGGCACATATATGAACAGAAGGATGATTCACACATGCACTGTCAGGCACATTTCAAATTCAGAGGCAGGGTGCATTATTTTAGAGAAAGAACTGTTTCTATGAAACCACATAAATAATCCAATATAGCTGGAAATGGAGCTGTATTGGATTAAAGCTGAATTGCCCAGAAAAAATTTGGGCTAGCTTCACAACTGAACATTCCTCAGACTGGCGTGTTGAGATCACTCCACTGGAAACTGAAGTTCAGGCACCTGGCTTGGGATCTCTAAACAACTTAATAATGTGTATTATGCAAGAGACCTTCAGAGTTCCATCTCACAGTCATGCACAGTGAAAAGGAATCAAGTGAGAGATGTACCTTTGGATAAAGGGAGTAAAGGAGTCTCTGAATGTAGGCACAGCCCCAAAGATACCGCTATTCAAAAAGAATCCGATGTCATATCTAGAGATATATTATGAGGACAATCACTAAAAAAAAATGTTACATTAAAACAAAAATGAATACAAAAAAGATGTTGGCCCTCTTCCTCCTCAGTGCTTTTTTGTGACACAGTCTTAAAGGTAAGATGACTGTGCAAAAGTATGTGCATTAATGGATTTTAAAAAACTCAAACACAATGGCTAGGAAGAGACATTACACATAAACCAGTTTAAGTGATCAGAAACTGATTTAAAACTGTAACAGAACAGATGTTCAGTGCACATAAACCAGTTTGCAAATGGCTGAAATCAGTTTGAGATAAAAGCCTGGTTGAATGTAGTATCATACTTAACTGATTTGGGTCAAACCAGTTTATGCAATGTCTGTCCCAGACCCCTTCCTAGTTTAAGTTAAACAAGAATCTTGCAGCTTCCCAGATGCTTTGCAACCCTGGGCAGGGCTCTGGTCTCTGCTCCAGCCCAGCAGTGGTAGCTGTGACCCTCTGCTCCCTGGCTGGAGCTCCAGCAGAGGCTACAGGTACAGCTGTGTCTGCCTGGATTTGTCCTGTTCACACCACCACCACCATCACTCCCTGTTCAAGCAGGGAGTCCCTCCTCTCCCCTGCCTTACACAGACACCTTTCAACATTAGCTAGCATACCACATGCTGGCTACAGTCCGTGATGTGGGAGACAGGACAAAGTCAGACAGGACAGTGTTAGCTTAGGGCTTTCTGGAGCTAATCAACATGTAGCTGGTAATGTCCCTCCATTCCTTCCTTGGAAAAGGTTAAGAAGAGCTTGAACTAATGAGAGAGGCTTTTGTTGCATTTGATGGGCTGATAAATGCTAACCATTCCCTGTGTAACTCTCTGCTGTGTAACTAAATGCTCTGTTATCAACAGCTGGGGGGAGGGCACCCTTCCCTAATCAGAGCTTCCTGCCATGGCTTGGCCACACCCCCCTCAGCTCAGCACTGTGAAAGGGAGGGAGGACTGCTCTAGTGCCCCCCCCCCTCAGCCTGTAGCCTAAGCCACTGCAGACATGTGCCTGCATTTCATATATTTAATAGATTTCATAGATTTTTAGGGTCAGAAGGGACCTCAGAAGATCATCAAGTCCAACCCCTTGCCAGGGCAGGAAAGTGTGCTGAGGTCAGATGACCCCAGCCAGGTGTTTGTTGAGTCTCCTCTTAAAGCCCTGCAAAGATACACTAGGATACACTTTAGTGTAAACACCACCCCCCCCCCCCCCCACCACACACCACACACTGCCACAGTCACCTGATCTGGATCAGGCCCATTGCATCTGCCCAATACCCCAGATCCCTGCTCACTACCCCCATCCACCTCCCTTCTGCTTACTTGTAGCTATTTTTGCTGTCTGTCCCAGAGGAACAGGTAGGGAACAGTTAACCTGCCTACCCAGCCTCTACCAACACCAACAGCATCACTGATTCTGCTGCCGCTCTCTAAGCCAGGCTCAGCCTAAAGAGAAGCAGCAGCTTGGCAACTGTGGCATCCAGGCAGGCAGGTTAACTGTTCCCTGCCTGTTCTGCTGAGATGGACAGGTGGGGGGGGGGGCGGGGAGCACTGGGGGAAGAAGACAGGAGGGAACCCTGAGGGGCAAGGGAGCTCTAGAGGGGAGGGGGAAAGCCTGGAATGGGAGCAGGGAGGATTCTTACCTTTCAGTCCTCCAAGCCCCTGCTGGCCTGCACATGTGACTGTTCAAACTCAAGCTAGGGTGACCATATGTTCCCGGTTGGCTGGGACACTCCAGGGTTCCATAGCCTAGTCCTGGCGAAGACAGGAGGGAACCCTGAGGGGCAAGGGAGCTCTAGAGGGGAGGGGGAAAGCCTGGAATGGGAGCAGGGAGGATTCTTACCTTTCAGTCCTCCAAGCCCCTGCTGGCCTGCACATGTGACTGTTCAAACTCAAGCTAGGGTGACCATATGTTCCCGGTTGGCTGGGACACTCCAGGGTTCCATAGCCTAGTCCTGGCTATTTGGTCAAAAGTCCTGTGCTGGAGTCCAGCGGGGAGGCGGAGCAGGATAGTGTGCCATGAATCAGATCCCATCTGATCATGAATCACATTCCATCATTTCTTATTGCTGGTGCAGGGGGAGCCTGATCCTTGGCTGCCCCTGCATCAGCAAGAAGCAAGCTCCTATGGCTAGGAGCTCCCTCAGCTGATGGGTCTTCCAGCTGGTGGGACACCGCACATACCCCTACAGCTGGGAGACACCAGCTGCTGCAATCTCCCAGCAGTGAGGGTGTAGGGTGCACCCCTTGCCTGGGAGCCATATTATCTGGGAGCTTTCAGCCTTACGGATGCACATGGACCTCCCTCACTAGGAATTCAGATCAGCTGCTGGGACTCCCAGCAGAGGGCCCCCTGGCCATATGTTTAATTAATGGCATGGTAAGAAGCAGCTACAATGTTATTACATACATTTTGTTATTTCACCATTAAACATACTTTGTGGAATAACTTTGTAGTTTATTCTGCTTTTTTATCATGGCATTAATTGATTGAGTGTGCATGGCCATTTGAAGCAGAAATAAGCTGATCACATGAGGAATAAAGCCTAACTCCCACAGTGCATTGGGAGGTTTAGGGAAAGACTATTTCCAAAAAATACCTCTGGAATAGGGAAAAAAATAAGATACTTAACCCTAATGCACGGGGGCAAAACGAGAACAAAAAGGCAGTGCCTCAGGGGAGAGCAAAAAAAGGAAGTAGAAGGGCACAACAGAAAAGATGATGAGCTGCAGCCCCGGGTTGACTGCTTGAACAATATCTTGGCTTCTTTTTTCTATTTTAGCAGAGAAGAGCTGGGAATAAGATAATACAAAATACAAGACAAAGGAAAATAAGCATAATAAATGGATAAGCAGAGGAAAATTCCTTGAAGAAAAAATATTTTTTTAGCACAGGAACTATTAATCCTAATCATACTTTAATACATAATTTACCCTTCAGTTCAGATTGTTAAATCAAGTAGAGATCCTGAATTACCAACATTTATGGTCTTGGAATGAAACTGGAAGAATATAGTGGCCATGAAAGGGTGAAGATATATAACAGTACAGGAGTTAGTGTTAATAGGAAACCTGGCTCTTAGACTGCAAACAGACATCCCCTTGGTGTCACCATAACATTTTTTATGGTGACACAAAACCCAAGCGGACAGACATCTCAAGGTTTTGTCATGCAATAAATGCCTTGTGGCAGGGGGCCATCTCAAGGCTGGTCAACCATTGGCCCGCCCACCTGTCTAGGACAGTCTGCCCACCTGACTCACCTGCCACGCTTTTGATGCAACTGAAAAGTTGTTTCCAGGTGGGAGGCTGCCCGTGTAATGCCCTGATGCCAAGGGCATAATACACGGTTCCGAACCACTCCTACACCATGCCCCATGTCTCACAGGTGGCATCCAAGCATTTGACTCAGTGCCAAACTCTGCCCCTGTGCTGGGTCTCTTTCATACTACCACTAATAGGACCACATTCACTCTGCTCCATTCTTGGACCTCAGTCATACTGCCCTACTCTGTAGGGCACTTCAGACCCTCTCAGGCCTACTCCATACAGCCCTTCAGGCTTCATCTCTGGCACTCATGGTCCTGACCCCTCACAGACCTCCAGGCTGCCAAATTCAGGCCCTATCCTACAATGGGGCATCAGGTCTACTGCCCTGCACTCTGGGCTGACTCTGTCCCCCTCACTGGAGGTACTACTCCACCCGCCTCACTGGGGTTCCTGAGCTTTACGCCCCGTGGGCCTCAGGTGTTTCATGATGTGTCTGGACCCCAAACCTGTCCCCTCAATGGGGTAACCCACCAGGTTCCAAGAACTGAGGTTATATGGTGCCCCATCCTCGCCTTTCATTGGGGAGTCATAGGTGTGGCATTACCTGGCGACCACCCCACCACAAGCAGCCCCCACAACATCCAACCCCAACAGGGTGTAGTTTCAGAAGGTGATCCAGTGCAATGTGACATAATGAGAAGGTGCCTAGAGCTAAACAAAATGAAGTGCTAGGTACAGGAGTGTGCCTCTCTTTGGTACTTAGGGACTGATATTTAGGTTCTGCTACACCTAAGTGGAGTCACTTAGGAGAACAGTTTGCATCTGGCCTCTTAGTCTCTCTTTTCAGACTTAATTTTAGTCATTTGGGGATTTTGCTTGGTTTTAATAAAGGGATTACTTAATGTCTTATATTTCTGTGACAGGTGATAAACATTTAAGGGCATAAACAGATGTTGTGTTTGGAGCAGGATCAGCTGCCAGAATGCATCCCAGCACAGCTGATACACTTCATTGGCGTCTGCATGCGTTTCAGGGCACTTTTCCACAGGCTCAGACACATGCTACTTCCAGGGTTTCAGGGGCCCAAAATCAGGAACCTCTCCCATCCCCAGAGTTCCTAGCCTTAAACTCCAGGTGTGTTGGGAACAACAGATCTCCAGCTAGGCAATGTTCATCCTTTGGCTCCCTGCAGCAACTACCAGCTCAGCTCCTAAGGCACAGGCTTACAGTGAGGCTGGCCAGCCCTCCTGCAATCCAGGGGCCCTCTTGCGGTCATGTGGCTGCCTAATTAGGCCTAACTGCACCTTCCAGCTTCTCCACAGACTGCTCAAGCCTCTTATAGTAGCAGGTACAACTTGTGCTCTGTCACATGCCTAAATTTATGAGTGTGACTATTCTTAGTCATAGTGTAAGCCACCTTTTCACAGTCAATGTCTTAATTTATGGTGGGAGAGCATCAGCAACCTTGGGCTGTCTGTGCTATCCAACTACCTTAGCCAGATGCTCCCAGAGCTTCAGGGGCCTGATCCTGTGTTCCCAGTAATTCCCCTCCAGGGGGATTCCAGGGACATGTTTCTTGCTGCAGCATGGTATGCAGATCTGGAGGGAAGAACCATAAGGGTTCCCCCTCCTGTGCATTTGCAGGTGTGCACGCTGCAGGAGACTGCTACAGCATGTGTATCATGCTGCCATGTCCTGACTGGAATCATTGTACCTGTGGCCATTGTCCCTCCGGCCTGGGTCCCTGAACCCCTGAAGTAGTTTGGGTCTGACCCCACAGAAAAGTGTCCTCAAAACACCTGCAGATGCCAATAAAGTGGATCAGCTGTGCTGGGATGCACCGAGATCCATGACTAGGGACCAACCCAAATCATGCTGGAAGTGTGCTGCGCAGCAGCTCCTTTACTCTTGCTCTTTTCATGACACAGCCAGCTCTGGCTGCTGATTGGCAGAGGGGTTCCAGTGGTCCCGCCATTTGCTACTTGCTCCTGATTGGCCAGGAGGCAAAAACCACAGTTTTAAACCTGCCACGGTTTTCGCCGCCCATTGCTGATTAACCAAGAGGCTCTGGCAGCTCTGCCACTTGCCACTGATCAGCCAGGAGGCAAAAACCATGGCATATTTAAAACCATGGGTTTTTCCTCTCAGCCATTCAGGAGCAAGCATTGAGCAGTGGGGCTGCCAGGGTTCAGTGGTAGATGGGGCACATGGCAAGAAGAGCAAGACTAAGGAGCCACTGCACAGCACAATTCTGGCATGATGTAGGTAGATCTCTAACCATGACCATCAGCTGCCTGTTTCTTTATATATGGAAAACTTTTAATCACTCATTATAGCTGCACAAAGCTAAAACAGGTACTGAGATATAATCAAACATTGCTACATCACTGGCTCTGAAATAAAGAAAAATCGAAAAAAAAAGGAAAAAATGTTTTTAAAATTAAAAACATTGGCTCCACACAAATTCTTAGGCAACTTCTACCTTCATAGTGACTTAAGTTATCAGAAAGTCAGAGGGAGGCTCTAAATCTTGCTTATGGTAGATATTCATCAGTTTTTTTCTCTGTTTTCTTTATCTGCTAAAAGCAGTGGTTTAGCCAGCGATCAATAAAAAACACTACTTCTCCCATGCATATGAAAATGAAATCATTTACAAAACATACTGTGCCGAATACTATGGAAGGATAAATTATCTACTATTGTTTTGCAATTTGCAATGCAATTTCACCTTCTTTTGAGGAAGTTTTTGTTGGTACAATCACATTAGTCAGAAACACATAAATTAGCCTGATAATGGGATATTTGACATTTTCAATAAGATTTTTGTAAAGGGAAATTTGAAAACCAATCTTGGTGATCCAGAAGTTGTGTTCTCATGTCATTAAAGTCGTGCGGCATAACCATTTTCAAGCAGTTGAATTGCACAGCATAGATATCACAGTTACCTAGGCACAAATTACCAAAGGTTCCACAAACAAATCTGAAATATAATTAGAAAAAATTTTAAAATGAAAATGAGTTTGTCAAACATCTGGTTCACAATTACAGAAAAATTTATAAGAAAATTTCTTTCTGCTTATAAATACCTTACAACATCATACAATGCAAATACTTTCAAATCAATCAATCAATCATAGATAGTCCCAGTACACCAGCTTTAGTAGCTCAGAAATGACAGCTGACATAGTATTTCTTCAGCCACCTAGAACCAAACTCAAATAAACTACTCTTTACGTACAGACAGACAAACTAAACCAAGTCAAAAGGAGAGGCTTACAGTACATCATCTGATTTGCAATAAATGTTTTACACATCACCTCCTATCCCACAGTAAATGGAAGCTAATCAAAGACAATTTATCCTTGAATTAAGCAGGAGGAAGCAAGCTATCTCAGTTTATCTTAAGTTTACCACAAGATACAGCCAAAATATAAAACAGCTACCTCAGAAGGTTATTGCACAGTAAGGTCTCCCATCCCTCTGCTCATTTTAAGCTTGTATCAGATTTATTCAGATACCCATACTCTAAATCTATAGTTTTTCCACTTTAAATTTCAATCTTTATTCAGTTCCTATCACGCTGACAATCTTCTTCACAAAGTGATGTTATCTTTCTAGTCCTGCCCCTCCTCCTCCAAGTTAGGGAAAATTCTCTATCAAGATCAAAAGTGAGCAAATTATTTTGATGAATAATTTATCAGATGACTCAAGTTCTTTTTCTGCACACACAGTAATGACAAGTAGATTGCAATTTTGTAGAATATATTTCATATTACAGTATTTACTCAAATATGAGATGAGACTTCTTGGCCTAATTAGCATGGGAGGGCAAGCCCCTTTTCTTACATTCATATACAAGGAAACCTCATTAAGTACACTGCCTTTGTTAGAAACTGTGCGCAGAGAAGGTGGTTTCCTTCTCTAGCAACACAGGAAGCACAGCCTGCACCTTCAGGTGCCCACAACTTCCCCCATAGTAACTAAGCATGATAGACAAGCTTAACAGCAGACCTGTGCCTTATTTGGTAAATTGTTTAAAATTGTATTGTGATTAGAGCTTAGCCCCGTAGGTTGAAGAAGAGTCATTCAATACTAGTAATTTTCCGCTAAAGCTTTGCGCATGCGAAAATCTCATGTAACCAGAGAATATAAATGCGTGTGTGAGAGTGCAACCGGGGCCCCTCTGCCTTTCTAAGGTCGGGGGACCTTCGGCCGAATAAACTGGAAAGACCACACCCTCGTCTCCTGCTTATTGGAGTCTCAGCTGGGAAACAAGCCCCGTTGGGGTCAGGAGTATTCGCAGGTGTTCCCTTTCCAGGTTGGGAGCTTAAGTGAATAATTTCTCCAACACCTTTCATTAAACTGCTGCCAAAAGCAGCATGTGCTCAGTAATAAAAACCAACTATGAAATTGATTAAATGTAGCCAACACTGAGCATGACTATCAAACACATGGCTCATAATAGGTAAACATACTGATGAGGAACCTACCACAAGGATAGGTTAGGGAAGACAATCTGAATAAAATATATATTAGTGCGGATAGCATGCAGTTCCCCTCAGTGCCAACTCTCTTTCAAGTCACAGTGAGCCACTCACTACACTGCATACATTTCAACATCCTTTTCACTCCCACAGCTGAGCTGCACCTTTCTTCCACATTTCCAATTATTTCTGTTTCTTCACAAGCCTTCAGTGTCTGGCAAACAACACCAAACAAGGCCCCAAACAGATCACACAGAATCCCTCTGTTGCCCCCTCTCAGCTGTCCTATACGATTAGTGGCCCTACCCTCCTTGAGGTAGGTGGACCTAGTTGGCCCTGCACCTCATCTATATAAAAATTTTTCGAGAATCTCAGGATTCATGACAAGAACACCCAGTTCCAGTCATGAGTGGGCAGCTAATTAGCACATCGATAATTTGTGGTAGCTGCTTGTAAACACACATACTGACTAGTGCTGAGTTATGTAGTCACCCTGGCTTGAAACGCTGTTGACTCTGCTGGGGCCCAGCAGAGATTTATGGTAAATCATGAGCCTTTTGGCTTTGGACTAATATAATGCATAGTTTATACTATGCATAAGAAGGTACAAAAGTGCTGATTAAAAGTGTGTTTATGGAGTACCTGTGCTAAAACTTGCAGCAGTTTCAAAAAAAGGTAAAATGCATCAATTCTGGGTCAATTAAATCAGTACAAGCATGTTTATTTCAAATTAAGTGTTTTCAAATCTGCCCCCCACTTCCATGTGCTCAGAGAGAGCAGGATCTGACAGTAAGGGAAAGGGCTGCAGGGGCAAGAAGTTGGAGGAGCAAAGAGCATGGGGCACTTGGCACCCCCAGATTTATTTTTCCTGCTGGGGCACTGGAAGAGGGACAAATTCAAGATGAATCTCCAATAATTAGATTCTATACCTGAAAAATTATAACATATTTATAAATGTTCCATATATAGAATCTAATTACTGGGGGCTCATGTTATATTCAAGTAAATACAGTAGCTCTGAGCATATTTAACTGCACTGGTTGACTGTGAAATATTATCTGAATATTTAATATTTGGCTTTCAATACTGAAACTGTGTTGGCAAATGGTCACTGATCACATAGTACTGTTCCTCTTCCTGTGCTAGACAAATGTACAAATGCTAGACAAATGCACTTCTATTACACAAAATTCCTCAATATGAATTCAAAATACAGCTCATCTGTACTCAAGTGGGTCACTTTCAAATATGCTTTCTATGATTTTCTCCCCCTCATTAAGTCTCACATTAGTGTCTGTGGAATATGAACTATCAAGCAGAGGTTTACCTAAAGCCAAATAAGTTTTAGGAGTGTTCACTCTTCCCTAAAAAGTCACTACTTATGGCAAGTAGCCAGGTATTCCCCAGCATGAAAGAAAGACTTCACAAACCTAACGTGGAAAACACAATTAGATAATGTACTTGGATGGCAAATTTTGACACATTTTACCATTAGAAATTTAAATACATTACTAAGTCATGCTTTTTAAACAAATTCTAAGTGGATGAATAATGTTTTACTATTGTACAATATTATCTAATAATTAGTATGAAATATGTACAAGGGGTACTCCCAATGAGAAGAACAGGAGAGAATTATGAACAAATAAAAAATTATATATTCTTAAGTGTAGTGTTGGTGGTGGGTGGAGGAGGAGGGAGAGCGGCAGCAAGCACAGAAAGATGAGAGTGACATATTTTTTAATCTGTCAAACTTTAGAAAAAAAATCAGTTCCAGTACGTCTCACACAGTTTACAGTTTATAAAATAAATCAAGAAAAGGACAGAATTTAATTCCAAGGATATTTAGCCTTTTGCTGAAGATTATTTCGTACATTAAAATGTTAAATAGGGACAGCGCAAGAGCTGTTGCTAAAAGCTTTGTGGATCATTCCACTTGTAAAACAATCACAGTAAAGAAGCTTTAACTATGATTTACAAACCTGCCAATCACAACCCAGTCTCAGTTCCCCACTCGTCCTTAGGGTTCCACCATTTTACATGAATTACTTTATCGTCCCCCCAGCTGTGCAAGGAAGGACTCCAGTCACTGCCATCTACACAGACAGAGTAGTTGTCCCACTCAGTCTGACTGCTTTGTATCTCACCATGATGCCAATAGCCCAGAACAAGGAGGAAAATGGGCACCTTATTCAACATCACTATTTGGCAGGGGTAAATTGTGCAAATCACAATCCCAACCAAAACATGCAGAAGTAAACTAATAAGTCCAGAGATATGTTGTCATCCATGGAAATTATTATATACAGGGGAAGTTAAGAGCCCATAAGCAGCAAAAGAAAAAATACAAAGTATATTATGCCAAAGTGGATCAGAGAAAAGGCTTTTTTTTATTACAACTTCTGAGGGATTGTTTCTGCTAAGTAAAAATATATATTTTTACAGCTATTAATAAAGGCATTTAATAGCCTCTTAAATGTGTATTGTAAAAAATATAGTTGCATTAGTTGTATGTAGTTAGGGGGCTAAGTCATTACACTAAAAAACAGGATAACTTTGAATATTACTGCATGAAAATAGACTGACAGTGAACAACTTAAGCTTTATCCATGGAAAGAAAACTGCTAACGGATAAAAAGATCACTCTCTCTCATAAGACTAAGATGCTTCCAAAGTCCTTTTAGCAAAGGGTATGTGCAGCTATTAAACCAAGATCAACCTAACCTCCCCCATGGCCCCCCATTGCTTACTCTCTGGCTTCAGTCCAGCTCCAGCCTCACTCCAGCCCAGGTACACATCACATAGCATGTAACACATGGTTGTTTCAGCCCTAGCCTGGTCACACTGCAGCAGTTGTGTGGCCAAGCTGGGGCCAGGTGAAACACATGTTGCGTGCCCCAGTCTGGAGCAGGGCTGGAGCCAAGTTGAAGGATAAGCGGCAGCAAGGAGTAGGCAGGGGAGGCAGAGGTAATAAGGGGGCAGGTGAGCAGTAGCATCAGTGGCAGAGGGAAAGACAACATGGGGGCAGAGGCTGCAGTGAGGGGGAAACAAGATGGGGGTAGCAGATGTGGTGGGGAAGATGGCAGTAGCTGCCATTCTGACTATGACCCCAACCCTGCATCCACATGCCATTACTGGCATTCAATATAAATACTAATTTTCCGTCCTGGGTGTTTATCTCTTGATACATTTATAGGCAGCAATCATATTTATTTTCTGGCCCACAGAGCCATGGCATCCAGCCACAGGGCTCCCCATATGTCAAGAAATTTGGTGGTAGGGGAACAGTGCCAAATAATACTTCCACCCCTCCCCTGCTGCCCAATTCCCAAGCCCCACATGGCCAGGTCAGGCCTGTGCCATGCACTCCCCTCCCATCCCCCACACTAATGTCAGGGCCAGGCCACTCCTCCTCTCCCTTCCCACCTCATGTGACTGAGTGGGAACAGAGCCATTCCCCCTTCTCCTCTCCATGCCCTGCCCTGGCATGACTGGATTAGGCCTCCATGCTGCCTGCCCTACACATTACATCTGGTCCACAGGTGGAACAGGTACTACCCATTCAGCCTGTTAGGTTTGACCTAGAAACCACTACACATAGCCCAAGCAAAAGTCTCTGTTCTGTAACTAATGCTCAATTGCAATGATAAGGAGAAGACAGTCTTAGATAAAGGAGACTTGAAAACAAAAATAAAATTAGTGGAGTAGGGCAAAGAGCTGATTTAAATATTAAGATTCACACCCCTAGGTGGGGAGAAAGTATGCTAATGAAACATACATGTATGGAAATGAGATACATAGCTAAAACACAGGTATAGAGACATGCGCAGTAAAGAACTCCTTGCGTCACTCCCTTATAACCAATTAGCAAACAAGAATGCTTATGAAGGTCCAATACTCCTGTATAAAAGATGCTCATAATTAAGACTCTGTGTGCTTGTTACGTGAAATTATTCCGCTTGCACCTTGTATTGCTAGCAATAAATCTTTATACTTTCACCCCTGGTATCTTTATTGGCTTTTGCATACCGGGCACGATCCCAGACTTGAGCTGGGGCTCAACAAGCCCATAGGACAAAAAAGGTTGGGCTAACACTTTTCTAAGCTAACACTTGAACCCTCATTTATAGCAACTTGATGGACATGTATGACAAGTAATGTAATTAAATTTTGTGTTAATCTAAAAGGAAACAACAACCAATCCTAAGGAACCCTGTACTCAAGTTAAATTCTCAGTCCTCTGGCAGACATTACACTTAAGATGTGATTAACCAGTTACACACATCTTAAATAGTAACCAACCACATGTTCAGGCAAATAGTGCAATAAAACAGGGAGAAAGCCATACAGTTATTACACACACACAAAATGTGGCTGGTTCCCATCATACCTTAAATTAAGGTCCAGAATCAGCTGACTCGCATTCTGACCTGGGAACACCAGCACCCACCTTATTACCTTCTGATGATGATCTTGGGTTACCCTGGCACCAGAAATAAAGCACAATTGTGATCTGATTCCCGATCCCATAATAGTGCCTCCATATGTAGCATGGCAGGAATCACAGATCAGATTATACTGCATTTTTAAGCAAACATCTGGTGGTGCCTCACTGAATAGAGAACATGGGACTAGGGCCAATTTATAGATTAGACATGAATTTCAAGTATTTGAACATAAAAAGCAACCTGATTTTTCTGACATTGTTTTACTTAAGTGATGCCAACTGTTGACCTTGTAAAGAAGAAAGATTTGTTGGTAATATCTTCTCCTGGACAAGCTATATGGTTGGGAGAGATGTTAGACAAGATTTGGACATTGTTTCCTCCTTTTTAGCCATGGAATTTAAAAGGTAAATCTACTAGCTTTCAGAGACTAGGACTATTAAAAACTTGCACTTGGAAAGCAACACTGATACATTTGCTGATTATACTCCTGATATCATCAAGTGCTTTCTTATATATAGTGCTGCCCTTTCTATATATCAACTTGGATTAATCAAAGACATACTGCTTTAGCAAAAGATCAGCACAATGTGGGGAGCTCCTTCCCCACAGTATGAGGTACATTATTAAAAGATAAAAGCTGAAAACTCCAAGAGATCAATTCATCCCTGTCCAGAGCACCAAGTACACCTTGCAGTGAAGTAACCAACTACGGACTGAAGTTGTAGGAAATCATATGTTACAGTCACTAAAAAGCCTGAATAAAGTACACAGATGTGTATCAATTAGATAAATAACCTGATGCTTATAAGAACAAGGCCCCTAACAGACATTTCATTTATTATGTGATTAACATGATAACAGCACAATAAACTGTAACATGCTACACATGCAACAATGTATCATGCTATCAAATGGCATACCAGCCACAAAGATGTTACTTGTTAAATGTGCCACTTCTTTGTGGTTGGTTTGTATTATGCTTTAATTTGACTGAGTAGCATTTATGCTCTGCTCTCTCACCCCACTCCAAGAGGGATAAAGGTACCATGTTAGCCTGAAGCCAGCCAATAGCTAAGGCTGGGTGGCACCTCAGAGATTATCATCATCATTGGCAGCCATCGCTCTCAGGAGAGCATGGAGATTGTGTTTTAGGTGGGTTTCCGGGTACCACCATAGCTTCTTGAGTGGCTGAGGAGTCTGATGCGTGACAGGCAGACCCTCCAGCAAGTTGCACATACAGACTCGGTTGAGGTTGCACTGGCATGCCAAGTACTGTTTTGCCTTGCCTGCCTCTGACACCTCTCTAGCTTCAGAGGCAGGCTAGAGAAGAGGCTTAGAGACTAACTCATTCAGAAAGACATAAGTTTTGTAGATAACAGCCTACTTTATCAGATGCTACAAAAAAAAGAGGCTATCACCTACAAAAGCTTATGTCTTTCTGAGCAAGTTAGTCTCTAAGAGTGCATACAGATGTACTAACTTTCTGACAGTTAAGCCAACTTAAAAAAGTTAAGTCAACTTAACTGTCAGAACATACACATGTATGTGGAGCAGAGTTGACTTAAATGCAGCGCAAGATAATACACCTCCAAGACTATCTCGAGTCATATTATTTAAGTCAACTCATCTCACAGGATGGCTGCCACCACGTCAAGGAGCTATATGTGTATGCTCCAATGTGGTCTAACTTAAGGCAACTTACTTAAGTCACCTTATTTTAAGTTGACTTAGTATGTGTGTATGCAACCTAAGGTATTAACCTGCCCTGCCTTATCCATATGGGAATGGAGGGTGGAAAAGAAGCTGACTCCCTGAGTACCAGAGTTGCCAGTGAAGTTTTCAGGCTGCCCTATCCCTGGCAGCAATGGGAACAGGACTGCCAGGGCAGCCTTTAAAGGTCCAGGGACTCCAGGATCCTGGAATTGGAGAGAAGTCCCCTAAGCCCAGATTCAGCCTGCACAAGCAAGTTTAAAGACATTCTGGGCAGCCCAGCATCAGGGACCGTCTCCAGTGCCAGGGTTTCCAATGTGCCCTTCAAAGGTCTGGGTGTCCAGGGAGCCTGGGACTGGGAAGCAGCTCCCCAGTCCCAGGTGCCCTGTGAGCCAGTAAGCTTAATGAGTGGCCTGGGAAGTGTAGCACTGGAGAATTGCTCCACAGCACCAGCAGATGCATGATCGGATCTGAGAAATTTTATCCCAGATCACAAAAACTGCATGTCCTGCCATGTCAGATCTTGAATGGCTGGCATGGCATGAAACACATTTTGGGGGGGATCCAGAATAAAATTCTTCAGATCCCATCATGTGCTTACATTATCATCTGTCAGGGGCCCCAGTGATCAATTATCAAGCTTAGAAGGCACCTTGCCAAAAATGCCCACAAAAATCAAAATCTCTAGCTATACAATCTGCACTATATGTTAATCAATATCAAGGACATGTGCCACTCCACCCAGAGCAATCTGGATATCTGTCATTAGGACCAATAGTGCAAACTAGTACAAACAGTAGCATCTATGCAGAGATGCTACAGAGAAATGTTCTCAGTTTTACATAAGGTACAGCAATTTCAACATTAATGTCCGTAGATAACATGAAACATGTTTCCTCGGCTATTGCACAACACTGGTTTCAGGTTGTCCTAGGGTACCATTTCTGTTATGGAATACTACCATTCCATGATAGAGATGTGGCACTGCCACCTTCAAGTCGGGGGTAGGTAAATGGTTGGCTGTAATGCCTCTAACACTCTTTTCTTGAGGTGAGCCTGAATGGAGCTTGCTATTCATCTCTGCCCAATATATTTATGTATTCACCACCTAGAGTGACTTGTCAGAGCTATGGGTATGTATAACATCTGCCTGGTTGGAATTAAGAAGGGATGCCTACTTCAGCAATATCGCAGTTATAATGTTGAATAAACAACTAGATATTAAAACATGGTGTTTTTTCATAAGGTACACAGGAAACTCTGTTGAAACTTTCCATATTTAATCTGACCCTTAAACAGCTTTAGAACTCTTCAAAAACATACTTTATACGCATGGGATTCTATATTTCCATCTGCTACATTTTCACCCCTACTTAAGCTGTATCACTTTCCAACATTAGCCCACTGAAAGCATTTGGAATGTAAGATCAAAAGGCTGACTTCCCACATCCCTGAGTTTTTGCTGTAGCCAGAAGTAAGATGTAACAAAAACAACATAAATCAAATTAAAATACATTTAAAATTAAACTAGATTTCCTGAAGATGGAAGGACCTCATATCTGAAAATCAGAAGCCAGATTGGGAATTACAGTCATTTTTACTGAACAAAGTTCACTGTTAAATTTAGCTGTAGTTTAGTACATCCTGAACCTTTCTTTAACTTTCTACCTCTTTTGGATTTCCCACAATTTTAATGCATGTGGTTGATTATCCTAATTTCAGCAACTGCACACAAACTAAGAATGGGCTTTTATTACATGGGTTCATTTTAAATTTTCAGTTCAATACTTAACATAAATATGTTTCACATTTAGTTAACTAACAACATTATTATAATAAATGATAAAAAGCATTGATTCTAACCACTTTGTCCTCCTTTGGGAAAGCATCCAAGGAAGCAGAATAAGGAGAGAAAAGAAACAGGAAGAGAAAAAGAAAAAGGGAGGCAAATATTAATAGGCAGATTTCAAAGAAAGGCAATTCTAGTAAGTGTCTATAAAGAGCTGAAAACGTAAGAATTAAAAAAAAAAAGAAAATATAACATTTTTAAATAAAAAGATACTTATACTATTGCATATACAGAATATATATATCCCAACATGGACCCATAGAAGTATAAGAGATATTAGCAAAGAATGGAGAAGACACATGAAAGAATGAAAGCAATAGCAATCAATTTCTTTTTTCACAAGAATCAACTTCCAAGTGTTTCAAGGACATTTATCATGATGACTGTAGCTTCTGTTTCTTCCATCAAAAGCTATTTGTTTTCACAAATTTACAACTTAATATTTCCTCTTACAGAAATTTGTCTAGTCATTACACAGGATAAGGTCCTAAACCAGGCATGACATTTATGTTTCTTTTCTTTCTTTTGTAACAGGCCCAAATTGACCATTTTAAAGTTTTAAGCAAGTGAAAAATTGGACATGTAACTGTAAACCTGTACTATAAAAAACAACTCCATCAGATAATACAGTTACAAGACTGTTGTCCCTTGACCCAGTTACAAGCGTGGGAAAATTTTGCCCATGAGTCAAGAGCTTTACTCTTGCTTCAGAACTGGGTATTAGCCTAATCATCTGTCCCAATTATAACAAGGTCAAGTTAGGTACAAAAAAATTGTACCTGTATCACAACTGAGTCAGGGAAGGGGAAAGAGAACTGTATAATTAGATTGCTTGAGTCAACTGTTTTCCATATTAGATGTATCCTATTTCTCACATGCAGGTTAGTTTTCTAAACTGAATACTTGAAGAATCTTCTGAGGATTTTCTTTCCTCACTGTACCTTACTAATGCATTTCCTGGACTTAATTTAAACATCCATGAAGATTGTGCAAGCCAACGTACAAATTAGGCACAACAGGAAAGCATTTTAGCATTATGAAAGTTCTAAGTTCTACAAAAATAAATCAAATTCACCCATAACACGACACTCCAAAAGTCATCTGGAGTGTTACATCAGGGACAAAATTTAGCCCAATTTTTGTACATGTGAAGAAAAATATGGGATAAGAAATAACTAAAACATATACTAGCTCTTCTTGAGTATGGGTAATCTGTGCTATACATACCATGTTACCAAGTATTACCTAAAATAGCACAGTAAACTAGGTTTTCCAAAAACTTGCTCTGGTGATACCATCTGCAGGTGATAAAATGAAATGCATCCAGTTACTTTTCAAACTTCATATAGATTTAATATTTTAAGCTCTAGAACTATATTGATTTTTCAAAAAGTGTATTTAACTCCTTGTAAGGATACTAGGAGTCTTAATGCTGCATTAGGTTGTATTATGCATATTTCTGCCAAGTTATCACTCAATGTATATAGTTCTGAAAAAATCTACATGCATTTACAACAGTGCCAAAGGATGTATTTACACATGCTCCAGGAGTGGTGAGAGGGGGACACTCTAATTAAAGCGGCTCTGATAGCTGCCTCTAATTAAAGCATCCAAGGTGTCTTGTGTATTCAGCATCCTGCACTTCAAAAGAGCAAGGGGGGCCTTTAATTAAAGCTTGTTCAACAGTTAAAGTGCCCCCCATCACCATTTTGAAGTGCAGGGATGCTGAATATATGAGACACAGAGCCTGCTGGAGAGCGCTAATTAGCATGCTCCGGCAGACTCGATTAATTGATTAATCAAGTCTGCTCCACCGTGCTGTAATTACAGCGCATCGGAGCAGTGTCCTCACATGTGTACAGGCACCCAAAGACTCCAGTGCCTTGAAACCGTATCTGGAAAGCCAGAATTGATCTCCTAATAGCTAACAAATCCATTAGTAAAATGAAATTATAAGCACACACGCATGTACGAGTGTGTGTGTGTGTGTGTGTGTGTGTGTGTGTACTGGGCCTAGATCATAATCCAAAGTTTAGTACATGACAGTAGACTTCTGTATAAGATCTCACACATCATGCATGACTGTCGTGGATGGATACAAACTGTTCAGGAAGGACAGGCAGGGGAGAAGAGGAAGAGGAGTTGCACTTTATGTAAAAGAGCCATATGATTGATCAGAGCTTCAGCATGAAACTAGATAGGCCTGCTGAGAGTCTCTGGGTTAGAATCAAAGGGGAGAGCAACAAGGGTGATATTGTGATGGGGGGCCTGCTACAGACCACCAGACAGAAGAAAGTGGTGAAAGAGGCTTTCTTCAAACAGCTACCAGAAGTTTCCCAATCAATCCCCCTGGCATCTGCTGGGAGGGCAAAACAGCAGCACACAGGCAATTCAGGAAGTTTCTGGAAAGTGTTGGGGACAACTTCCCGGTGTAAGTGCTGAAGAGGCCAACTAGGGACTATGCTCTTCTTCACCTGCTGCTCACAGACAGGGATGAATTGATGGGGAATGTGGTAGTGGATGCAACTTGAACAGCAGTGACAAGACAAGCAGTGACAAGACAGGTTCAGGATCCTGAGGAATGGAAGGATTTACAGCAGCAGAGTAAGGACCCTGGACTTCAAAAAAGCAGACTTCTACTCGCTCACAGAACTCATAAGTAGGATCCCCTAGGAAACCAGTCTCAGGGGAGAGAGGAGTCCAGGAGAGCTGGCTATACCTGAAAGAAGCCTTACTGAGAGTGCAGGAAAAAAGCATCCTGATGTGCAGGAAGACTAGCAAGTATGGCAGAAGATCAGCTTGGCTTAGCAGGGTACTCTTCAGTAAACTAAATCATAAAAAGGAAGCTTGTAAGAGGAAACCTGGACAAATAACTAGGAAGGAGAATAAGAGTATTACTCAGGCATGCAGGGATGAAGTCAGGAAGGCCAACACACAACTGGAGTTGCAGCTAGCCAAGGACATGAAGGGTAACAAGAAGGTTTTCTACAAGTATGTCAGTAGCAAGAGGAGGATCAGGTAAAGCGTGGGTCCATTACTGAATGGGGGAGGCAACCCTGTGACAGAGGATGCAGAAAAGGCTGAAGTGTTCAATGCCTTTTTTGCCTCAGTCTTCACAGGTAAGGTCAGCTACCAAACTACAGCACCAGGCAGCACAGTTTGGGGAGGAGGTAAGCAGTCCTCAGTAGTGAAAGAGCAGGTTAGGGACTACTTAGAAAAGCTGGACATGTACAAGTCCATGGGGCCAGATGGGATGCACCCAAGAGTGCTGAGGCAGTTGGCTGATGGGATTGCAGAGACACTGGCCATTATCTTTGAAAACTAATAGTGATCAGGAGAAGTCCTGGATGATTAGAAAAGGGCAAACATACTGCCCATATTTAAGAAAGGGGAAAAGGAGGACCCAAGGAACAACAGACCAGTCAGCCTCACCTCAGTCCCTGGAAAAATCATGGAGAAGATCCTCAAGGAATCCATTTCTAAGCACTTGGAGGAGAAGAAGGTGATTAGGAACAGTCATCGTGGATTCACCAAGGCAATCGTGCCTGACGAACCCAATTGCCTTCTATGACAAGGTGACTGGTTCTGTGGATGCAGGGAGACCGGTGGATGGATTTTACCTTGATTTCAGCAAGACTTTTGATTCAGTCTCCAACAACATTCTCACAGACAAGCTAAGGAAGCATGGGCTGGATGAATGAACTGTAACGCGGGTAGAAAACTGGCTGGAGCACTGGGCTCAGTAGTAATCAATGGCTTGATGTCTACTTGGCAGCTGGTATCAAGTGGAGTGCCCCAGGGCTCAGCCCTGGGGCCAGTTTTGTAAGAGGTCTTCATCAATGACCTGGAAAATGGCTTAAAGTGCACCTTCAGCAAGTCTGCAGATGACACCAAGCTGAGGAGAGTTGTACATAGGTTGGAGGGTAGGGCCAGGATTCAGAGTGTAGAATCCTAGACAAATTGGAGGACTGGGCCAAAAGGAATCTCACAAGGTTCAACAAAGACAAGTGCAAAGTCCTGCACTTAGGATGGAACAATCCCATGCACCACTACAGCTTGGGGGCTGACTGGCTGGAGAGAAGCTCTGCAGAAAAAGACCTGGTGGTTACTGTGGACAATAAGCTGAATATGACCCAACAGTGTGCCCTTGTTACCAAGAAGGCTAATGGCATACTAGGCTGCATTGGGAGGTGTGTTGCCAGTAGGTCAAGAGAAGTGATTATTCCCCTCTATTGAGCACTGGTGAGGCCATATCTGGAGTACTGTGTTCAGTTTTGGGGCCCCCGCTACAGAAAGGATGTGGAAATTAGAGAGAATCCAGCAGAGGGCAACAAAAATGGTGAAGGGGCTGGCACACATGACTTAAAAGGAAAGTCTGAGGGAACTGGGCTTATTCAGTCCAGAGGAGAGAAGACTGAGGGGGGATTTGATAGCATTCAACTACCTGAAGGGGGGTTCAAAAGAGGATGGAGCTAGACTGTTCTCAGTGGTGGCAGATGACAGAACAAGGAGCAATGGTCTCACGTTGAAGCAAGGGAAGTTTAGGTTAGTTATTAGGAAGAATTTTCTCACTAGGAGGGTAGTAAAACACTGGAACATATTACCCAGAGAGGTGGTGGAATCTGAATCCTTTGAGGTTTTTAAGACCCAACTAGATAAAGCTTTGGGTGGGATGATCTAGGTGGGGATGGTCCTGCTTTGAGCAGGGGGTTGGACTAGATGACCTCCTGAGGTCCCTTCTAACCCTCATTTTCTATGATTCTATGCACAACTGAGGAGGGCAGTCAGCCACCTGCCATGGGATCAGAAGACTGCCAAGAGAAAGAGTAGATCCCTGAAGAGCCTTCAAGTTTCGGAACACCTAGGTGATTGGGAACACCCTCTAGATAGGTTTATACAAACTACTAGTTGCTGTGAATGGGAATCTCACTTGCCTAACAGAAGGATTAAGAAGCAACTCCAAAGCAACCCTGGCTAATTTACAGATACAATTTTTAAAATGAAACTAACACACCTGGAGATGGATCCTATTTCACTTTACCATCTAAATGGCTGTTTCTCTATTATATTAATACCATTTTTATCTTCTAGAAAAAACAGACTTTTGACCTGTGTACATACTGGGAAGAAACAAAATAAAGCAGGAGGAAAAGAATCCTGTCATGTTTTCACCCTACTTTTGAACCTAGACACATGGGCAGGCAAGAGAGGGAGATATGGAGAGCCAGAAAGAAGCCAGAGGCGATGTGGCTCAGTAACATGACTAATGCTCTAGATAGGAGGACCCTTGTTCTCAGTGGGTGCATCTACACAAGAAGTTTCCTGCACAGTTGACTAATTAACCGCGCTGTAAATGTCTCAGTGCCTACACATGAGTCTCTAGTAGGGCATATGAAAAAATTCTGCAGCAGGTTAGGACTTGTGTCTATTGGGTGCTTCAGCATGGGGGCTCCCTGCTGGTTAGTACCACAGTGAAGCACCCTGTGCCCCAGCCAGCCTGGGCAGCATCTACAAATGTGCTGCCGCACATGGGAAAACTTTGGAGCAGGTTAGGACTTGTTAAATATCTTAACTTGTAAATACAAATCCTAATCTGTTGAAGAGTTCTTGTATGTGTAGCAACACATGTGTAGATGCTGGCCTGGCTGGCTGGGGCACAGGGTACTTCAGCATGGGTTTAACCAGCAGGCAGCCCCCATGCTGAAGCACCCTCATGCCCCAGCCAGCTGCTCTGCAGCACATGGAACCTATCGGAGCAGACCTGGGCTTTCAAATAGCACACATGGGAGCAAAAAACTCAAGAACAATAAGCTCTGGAGTTTATCTCCACACATTAATTACATGTGTAGACCAGCCCAAAGGGCCTGAAAATTCCCCAGTGTTCTCCAAGGACTGGAGAGGCTTATGGTTAACACCTAATCTGTAGCATAGCGGTTAAAGTACTGTCCTGGGAAGTAAGAGATGTAGGTTCAAACTACTGTAGGAGGATGGGGACCTAGAACCTGGTTCCTGGGTGAGTGCCCTGGGCACTAGTCTTTCAAGATAAAGCACAGGAGGACCTTCCTCTGTGGTTTAATATCTGCCAGTCATGGATTTTTGCCTGGCTAACATTTCAGGACTTGAATGC
Source organism: Alligator sinensis (assembly GCF_000455745.1). Taxonomy (NCBI): domain Eukaryota; kingdom Metazoa; phylum Chordata; order Crocodylia; family Alligatoridae; genus Alligator; species Alligator sinensis. The sequence goes on from NW_005841864.1 coordinate 1,412,959, forward strand.
ATACCCAAGTAAGCTTACTGCAACTGGAATGCCCACCCAGCAAGAGCACATCCCTTCTAAGCATGCTCAGAAGCTACGTGAGCACATGCAAATCCATATTACATCTGGAATAGAATCCCAAACTGTGCACACATGCCAAAAACAGCGGTAAATACCATTTGCATATATAAAGTGAAATAGGACCTTGGCCTCTGTGTTATTGGTGCAATTCAGAAAGGCTTACCTTTCCCTTCATCAAATTCTCTTTAAAAAGAGAAACATAAATAACCTTCATTAAAAGCTATAAAAATAGCTATTTTTGAAACAGCAGCTTAAACTTCTTTAGAGCTAATCAAAATGGCTCAATATGGAAAATTTCACAAAATCTAAGATGAAAATAGAATTCACTATCCCAAACAAAATGAGAATTTTACCTTAAACTATATCTCACTATAATCACGTGCTATATTCCTTTATGTTAACTAACTCATTTTAAAGCTCTAAACACCTTCATACTTTTAGAATATGTTATTTTTTACTTATTAGCTACTCCAATTGAAACCCCACTTAAAAAAAAGGGTCCAGGACATGATGAATGGATGAGATGTTAAAGTTAAGGCAGGAAATGCCATATTTAAATGACTGAAGAATTTGAACAATCTCCAGTTTGACTGTGTCAAAAAGATCTATTTAACACAGTATCACTTACGTTGTTTGATCGTAGAGAAACACGACCTCCACATCGGGCACAGAACTTGGTCCGACAATAAGAGCATAAATGGCCACAACCATCTGCAAACTTTGTTTTAAGGCAAATTCCACATGTTGGTGCATCATCCTTATGCTCTCCCTGGTAGCGGCGGGCTTCTTCACCTATTTTTCTCACTTGTTCTTTATAGCTTTCAAATTGTTGATGCAATCTCCTACACAGAAGAGAAAACAGTTTGCATGAAGAACAAAAACAAATTCTTTATTCCTTTTGATTTAACAGAAACTTACATGCTGAGCATGTTTATAATAACTGAAGTATGCAATATCAAATACAAATTGAATTTGACAGTTTGTCCCTCCATCTCTACAAGCCACATAAAAAAACCAGAAGGGGAAACTAATTGATGTAGCTATTCAAATACTAATTATTTAAAAGATGGCAAGTCATTTGACCTTACTAGAACCTGATTTAAATATGCAATTAGAGGACCAAAAACGGCTCAATCATATAGTAAAGTATATAAAAGACATGAAATCGGAGTTAAAAATACACTTATTTATATCCACCTCAGCAAATCTACATTATTTTTTAGCATAACTATTTTTATTTTATTGCAATGCTTACAGATTCAATTTTCAGTATCTACTTAAGAAAAAACTGACTGCTGTGGAACATAATTATGATGTCATAGGGATAACGGAGACCTGGTGGGACTCCATCCATGACTAGACCACGGGTATAGATGGCTATACACTGTATAGGAGGGATCGTGTAGAGAAAAGGGGCGGGGGTGTAGCTCTCTATGTTAAGGAAAGCTACACGTCCCTGCAAAACTTCTGGCATGATTTAGTCTCACTTCCCAGAAGGTATCCGATGCAATGCTCTCCTTCTCGAACACGTACTCCTAGCAGCACGTGATTGTTTCCCATTAGTGAAGTGGTCCAATAACTGCCTTCTTCTATGAATAAACTAGAGCAACCCTAATTTAATTTTGAGGAAAGTAATTTCACTCTTGTTTATCTCCTGGAAACATACCTCCTCATTATGGTTGATGAAATTGTGACAGCATCATGGCTGGTCTTGTTCAAACTTAGATTTGCGGTCAGAAATGAAAAAGACCTTCATGCACTAACGTTTAATTATAAAAGCACTTTTTGCACTACTCCAAAACCAAACCCATAGTTCTGTGTATTTGGCTTTTTTCTCTTTCAGGTAATGATAAAGAGGTGGAGAACCAACCTTGGCCAAATCTGTACTTAGTTCTGGGAAAGTCTGAGTTTTGGCAAATATGCTGAGGAAAATGTAATGACCAGCAAACCTGAGGCTGAGGCAGCCCAACATTTTATCTCCTGAGTCTAATTTCAAGTTTTCTGACATCTCTTAATTGACTTCAGTGCATGCATTTGATGGCATCACTTTAGTTTTCCAGAAATGCTTGCACAGTTTGGAGGGGGAAAAGAAACCATTTTCTGAGTGGATACCAGCACTGCTGTAACTATCAGTAGTAGATTCATGGCAGAACATGCTCAGATTCCCAGCAACACTGAAACCAACCACAATTTTTTCTTTGAGGTTTGAGATGGTTTGGACTATTATTCTTCTGAAGAGTAGAAAATAGGAGGATACTTTTAACCTATTAAATAGGTACTTTGCGTCAGTCTTTCATCAGTCCCATGGGACGCCCATGCCCGCTACAGGGCCGGGAAGTCCGGGTGAGGGTGATCCCCTGCCCTCCATTAATGCTGACTTTCTGAAGGAACATCTTGAGAAGCTGGATACCTTCAAGTCAGCTGGCCCTGACAATCTTCACCCCAGGGTACTCAAGGAGCTGGCGAGCATCATAGCCCAGCCTCTAGCACGGATCTTTGAAAACTCTTGGCGCTCTGGTGTAGTGCCCGAAGACTGGAAGAAGGCCAATGTGGTGCCTATCTTCAAGAAAGGGAGGAAAGTGGATCCGGCTAACTATAGGCCCATCAGCCTGACTTCTATCCCGGGGAAGATCTTAGAAAAGTTTATTAAAGAGGCCATCCTTAATGGACTGGCCGACGCCAACATCTTAAGGGATAGCCAGCACGGGTTTGTTGCGGGTAGGTCTTGCTTGACCAATCTCATTTCCTTCTACGACCAGGTGACCTATCACCTGGACAAGGGAGAAGAGATTGATGTCATATATCTTGACTTCAAAAAAGCCTTCGATCTGGTGTCCCATGATCGCCTCTTGGAGAAACTGGCCAATTGTCGCCTTGGGTCCTCCACGATCCACTGGCTGGGAAATTGGCTCCGGGGTCGGACCCAGAGGGTAGTAATCGATGGAAGTCACTCATCGTGGTGTCCTGTGACCAGTGGGGTCCCCCAAGGCTCTGTCCTTGGACCCATACTGTTCAACATCTTCATTAATGATGTGGACACTGGAGTCAGAAGCGGACTGGCCAAGTTCGCCGATGACACCAAACTTTGGGGCAAAGCATCCACACCAGAAGACAGGCAGGTTATCCAGGCTGACCTGGACAGGCTCAGCAAGTGGGCGGATGAGAATCTGATGGTGTTCAACGCCGATAAATGCAAGGTTCTCCACCTTGGGAAGAAAAACCCTCAGCATCCTTATAGGCTCAGCAGTGCTATGTTGGCTAGCACTATGGAAGAAAGAGACTTGGGGGTCATCATTGACCACGAGATGAACATGAGCCTGCAATGCGATGCGGCGGCTAGTAAAGCGACCAAAACGCTGGCTTTCATCCATAGATGCTTCTCAAGCAAATCCCGGGACGTCATTCTCCCCCTGTACTCGGCCTTAGTGAGGCCGCAGCTGGAGTACTGTGTCCAGTTTTGGGCTCCACAATTCAAAAAGGATGTGGAGAAGCTTGAGAGAGTCCAGAGAAGAGCCACGCGCATGATCAGAGGTCAGGGACGCAGACCCTACGATGACCGGCTGAGAGCCCTGGGGCTCTTTAGCCTGAAAAAGCGCAGGCTCAGGGGTGATCTGATGGCCACCTACAAGTTTATCAGGGGTGACCACCAGTATCTGGGGGAACATTTGTTCACCAGAGCGCCCCAGGCGATGACGACTAGGTCGAATGGTCGTAAACTACTACGAGACCGTTTCAGGCTAGACATAAGGAAGAATTTCTTTACTGTCCGAGCCCCCAAGGTCTGGAACAGCCTGCCAACGGAGGTGGTTCAAGCGCCTACACTGAACACCTTCAGGAGCAAACTGGATGCTTATCTTACTGGGATCCTATGACCCCAGCTGACTTCCTGCCCTTTGGGCAGGGGGCTGGACTCAATGATCTTCCGAGGTCCCTTCCAGCCCTAATGTCTATGAAATCTATGAAAGGCCCATAAATTAAAAATTCCAACATCATTTTGCCATCCTAGTGCCCCTAAATGAAGCCAAGTTTTTAAAGTGAAATCTACATACTTTGATACAGCAACTAGTATCAGTGTTCAATAAAATATAAAATGCCTTCAATACTGATAGCAGAGGTATGTGGGATAGTCTTTTATCCTTTCCTTGCTCTTTATACCACTAGTTTCTTGCAGTTTAATTGCAGTATTTTTCTTTCACTATATGCAGAGAATTCCAATATAAAGACTTAGGTTTATATGGTATATAGATGTTAAGGGATTTAGAGGCTAAAGCATTTTTATTTAGATGGTAAGAAATGTGCAATATATGCCTGTATGCAAATGCAAGATTTGGCCAGTGATCAGTGATTAATTGATTGCTTCCAATTTCATCTAGAATTTAGTTTTATTAAACTATTTTATGTTTAAGATTTTTTTTTTCACAGCTATAACACTTTTGTGGCTCACATTTCCAACTCAGAGCCTCCCCCAGTCACCCAGACAAGTCATGGCATAACTCTATGCCTCAGGCTCCCCTTTTGTAAAATACATCTAGTATAACTGCCTCAGCAAATCTGCACTGGTTTTAGCATTATTTTAGTTATTTTAAAAGGGGGAAATAACACTGAATTCCTTTATATTGCTCTGAAAGAAATAGTTGGATTTTTTTTTTTGAGAATGTACAGTCTCCTTTTATCTCAGTGAAATGTTGGCTCTGAAGTTTAATATGGCCATTTAAATTTCAACTCTTTTACCAATCAAATCATGCAAGAATGAAAATCTGAATGATCTATTCTGAATGGTGTTTTATACTGCCATCATACGTTGGCAAATTTTACTTGCGAGGGGATCTAGCATACTACTGCTGCTTATTTTTCCCCAATATGACTTCTGACTTTAAGTCTACTAACATTACTGTGAAGGTCATAGATTTTATGAGTGAAAATACATGACAGAGAGCATTTTCAAAAGCTTACCACCTTTACATAGAAAACACATGCTCTTCCCACACAAAACGTTGAGATATCTTGTGATGTATTAAATTTGCATCTCCTTAGATGCCAGCATGCATCTCCTTAAAAATGTATATAAAATTATATAGCTTATTAATAGAAGCAATAAATCTTGAGAACAATTCATTATCTAAGTAGCTGTGCCTGTATTTGGAAATCTTGATTATCCTCTTCATCTCCTCCTCCTGCTGCAAGCTAGCTATCTTCTTAGTTAGCTTTGAGAATTACACTGTTTAACTAATTTTATTTCAATCCTTGCCCCTTGTGGGAGCTCCACATTTGAATGCATTTCTCCTTCTTCCTCTGTTTCTCAGGATATAAATAGGAATCCTTCTTAAGTAGTAAAAATTGGGTTAAACTTCCCCAAAATGTTATTTTTTGTTAAATAAATGCTATTCTTAATAAAGAGGTGTTAGAATCTGTCCAGGGCATATGCAAGAAGCAAGGTTTATCTGATAATATCATTTACCGGACCAAATAAATTATTGGGAGAGATGTTAGACAAGCTTTCAGGCACTATGCCCTTCCTCAGGTTTGTACAAAGCTTCCTTGGTTTGCAGTTACTTCTGTTAACTTCCCGTTTTTTCCACAGGTTTACTGTCTTTTTCCCCTTTACGTAACTATCTTCATGTAACTCTCTGTAGGTACAGGAGAAATTCTGTTACTCACTCTGGGCATGTAAGTGCCTATTATAGGAATAAGGAATAAGATCATCCTCCCCAGATAAGCAGACATCTCCCTATTCCTAATACAGAGGCACTTATGTACTCAGAGGCTATGTCCACACAAGTGTGGATGTTTGTTTCCCCATGGACAAGAAGCAGGGGCACACATTGTGCCCCTGCTACTTGTCCCCAGGAAACGCCTGTGCCACGTGCCCTCTGGCATACAGCAGGTTACCCTGGGTAGGGTAGAGGAGGCTGGGGCCAGCACAACAGCCTTACCTGGGGTCCTGGGGGCCTCAGGGAGCTGCAGCTGCAGTGATACTGCCACTCAAAGCCTGGCCAGCAGCCAGTGTGTGGCTTCAGCAAGCCAGGCTCTGGTTTTGGGCAGTGCGCAGCTCTCCCACGTGTGTTGTTGCTGTGTGTACAGTCCCATATTTATTTTTTAGCAGGTTTTTTGAACCCTGGGATCTCTTGGGGTAAAAAAAACAACCCTACACTGTTACCATGCAGTGCAGGGAATGCCTGAATGTGTGGTGTGTGGCACCATAGGGAGGTCTGCGACGCCACGTACTGCACAGCCACATTCGTCTGGACGCGGCCAGAATGTGCGTATGAATCACTACCACACAGTAGTCAGGAACTACACTTTGAATGAAACATAATTTTACCCTTAGTGTTATCTGTTCATTTATAGCTGTGAGTTCACAAAATTAAAAACATGAAGAAATAAGTTAAATAACCAGCTTTTTAAAAATATTGAGCAGTCAAGATTGCCAGATGCCAAATACAGTCAAAATATATGGTTTGTTGGGGATAACTATGTTCTCTTTGCACACAATCTGACCTGTCTGTGCCAAGCTTTGGGTTCTATAGACATGTGGTAGAGGACTAATAGCAACAGGTACTGTACCTGTGGTTTGGCCTACAGGCCTTTTTTCCTACTTCATTTTCGATTAGGCATGTGAGCTCTGAATTAGGTTGTTTGTAGACCTTTGTAGTTCATTAAGATTATTAACATGACGGTGTTCTTCCTTCTAATGTGGATAAAATGGCAGGAGGTATACCTTGGTATCAAAGCAGAATTTAATTGAGAATTGATATTACCTCTGTGTAGCACAAGGTTATACGGGAAGACACTAATTTTTCACGCTCTTCAGACAAATAAGTGCTAATCTGATTATGTAAATATTGTGTACTATGGGTGAAAAACTACACTGTAATCTCTAACAGGAGTAGAACTACAAGGAGGGTTCCTCAACTGCCAACTTCAGGAGCTGGCATAAAAAAAAAATACATGGCTGCTATTGCAAGGTAGAAGAGTTAGGGATCATGCCCCAATCACTCAAGTTTTTTAGTCGGCTAATTAATACTGTGCATGTCTCTGCTTGTTATGTGGCTCCCACTTCCACAGGTTTTCTTCAGCTCCCTCCTCGACTGTGGAGAGCTGTTGGTTTGATGGGTGAACAACATTTTTAAAAAATAAAAGAAAGTGGGGGGAAAATAGTGGTATTGACTCAAAATAACTATTTCTTATATAATATTTTGTATACAATTATTTTTTTATCCAAAAGTGTTTTTGTTTGCAAACTAATTTGTTTGATCTAAAGTAGAATGTTTGATTTTCAGGGATTTGTAATAAAGCAAAACAAATGAAAAGCCAAATGCACAGCAAAGCAGAAGATGGTGTGCTATTATCTAATAGTTCAATGGTTATAGCAATTTCCCAGGCTGTAGAAAACCTAGATTTAATTCCTCCTCAAATTCTGAGAGGATCTGACTCTGCTCTAACCCAGTGACTGAAGATGTACATGTGGGTTTCAATTCCCTCACACAAGTTTACTACCTCTTGAGAAAAAAGAAAAAGGCTTATAAACAATGGAAGTTCGGGGCTGGCCCCAAGGAGGACTATTCCACGACAGCCCACATTTGCAGGAAACAGATAAGACAGGCCTAAAGTGGCAACCGAACTTAGATTAGCAATGGGAATCAAGGAAAACAAGAAGTCCTTCTTTAGGTACATAGGAAACAGGAGGAAAACAAATGGGAGTGTGGGGCCATTGCTCAGGAACTCAGGAGAGCCGGTTAGCAGCACCCAGGAGAAAGATAAACTCCCGAATGACTACTTCACCTCAGTCTTTCACCAGACCATGGGGAAAACCACACCAGGTAGAGTAAAGGATCAGCACGGTAGGAATAATCACCTTCCTACTATTCCCGTAGAATTGGTGTATGACCAGTTAATAAAATTAGACATATACAAGTCAGCAGGACCAGGTGATCTTCATCCGTGAGTGCTGAAGGAGCTGACCAAAGCCAGAAATCCCCTGGCAAAATTCTTCCACAACTCGTGGTGCTCTGGAGAAGTCCCCGAGGACTGGAAGAGAGCCAATGTTGTGCCCATCCACAAGAAGAGCAGGAAGGAGGATCCGAGTAACTATAGGCCAATCAGCCTAACTTCCATCCTAGGGGAAATCCTAAAAAAGTTCATCAAGGAGTCCATCTGCGATAAGCTTGCAGAAGGTAAGATTTTGAATGACAGCCAGCATGGCTTCATCGTGGGCAGGTCTTGGCTTACCAACCTCATCCCTTGCTATGACCAGGTAACTCGCCACCTGGACATGAGAGAGCACGTTGACATTGTATACCTAGACTTTCAAAAGGCCTTTGATCTAGTATCCCACGATGTCCTCAAGAGAAAATTGGAGGATTGTGGGCTTAACTCTGAGACACGCAGGTGGGTGAGAAACTGGCTGCAGGGTAGCACCCATAGAGTCGTAGTGAATAGATCTGTGTCATCCTGGCGAGAAGTGAGCAGCAGTGTCCCGCAGGGGTCGGTGCTCAGTCCAGCACTTTTCAACATCTTTATTAATGATTTGGATGTGGGAGCGAAGTGCTCACTGGCCAAGTCTGCAGACAACACTAAGTAATGGGGAAGCGTGGTCATGCTTGAAGATAAGCTACAGTTACAGGCGGACTTAGACATGCTAGCAAGTTGGACGGATTGAAACCTGATGAAGTTCAACATTGAGAAATATAAAGTGCTACACCTCGGGACAAGCAACCCCCAACATACCTACTGGCTTGGCAGCATCAAACTGACTAGCACCATGAATGAAAGGGATGCAAGGGTAATAATAGACCACAGTATGAATGAGCCGGCAGTGCAATTCTGTAGCCAGTAGGGCAAATAATACTCTGGCATGCATCAATCAATGTATCTCCAGCAAAGCCAAGGAGGTGATTCTTTCACTCTACTCAGCACTGGTGAGACCACAGCTGGAGTACTGCATCCAGTTCTGGGCACCACACGTTAATGAGGACGTCAACAAGATTAAGAAAGTCCAAAGAAGAGCCACCTGTATGATCAGAGTCTTACACAGCAAGCCATACAAGGAAAGGCTGAGGGATCTGGGACTCTTCAGCCTGAGGAAAAGAAGACTGAGAGGGGACCTGGTAGCAGCTTACCGCTACTCTAGGGGAATACATCAAGGGTATGATTTCTCTGCATCCTGGCTCCCTGTGCAGTCAAAAAATATGATTTTTGTAGAGAGATGGATGACAGGACAGCTGGGTGCCTGGGGCAGTAGTGATATATGGAGGCAGCAATGATTTTCAGGTGCTGATGCTGCTGCTGGCTGCAGCAACAAATGTTATTTTTTCTCTCTCTCCCTGCCCCTAAGTCAGTCCCTGGGGCTCCTGCCCTGGTTGCTCCACCTTAGTTACACTACTGATTCTGGGCCTTATGGAGGGAAATGTCCCAGGTTTTACCCCTTAATGAATTGGTAATACAGATACACCTTGCTAGCATTGCTGGAATCAGAACCCTGTTGAGAACATGACTCACCCTTGTTCTTCACCTGAAGTTTTCTCATGCTTTAATGCTCAGCAGAATATTGCTTAAATATGAACTTTTAATTATGGATAACTAAATTCATATTTTATCTTATATATGTTTAATATAGGTATAACTACCATAGGACCTGTTCAGTTGTATCATAGAAGAAAAACGTTATGATAAATTTTATGAGTCTGTAATGGGCAAATATTTTGCAAAATTGGAGAATCTACTAATCTGAAAGAAATTATAAAACATTATTATTGTGTTTTCCAAAATTCACAAAAGAAGGAAAGCATTAAAATATGCCAAGTGGCCTTACTGACATATATGTAGTCTAATTAAATTATTGTCATAAGCAATTACATGGGTTTACACTGACGCTTTTAAAATGAAAATGAGGAAAACTGCATGCTTCCTTCAAACTATGCACTTCTGTGATTTTGGAGAGGAAGAAAAAGGAATTGTTGTACAGACTACTATACGTAAGGATGCCCACTTCCAGAGAAAAGGTATCTAAAAATATGGAGAACTGCTCTGTCAGCACTGGTTTTCAGGCCCTCTACTTGTGTAAAAGCATGTCTGGAAAATCTTTGATGTCTTCATGAGTTACTTAGAAATATCCTCATTTCTAAAAATAAAATAATAAAAATAATTATGGAATTTAAAACAGTCTGGTGCATATTTATGTAATAATGAGTTTTTAATAAGCTGAGGAAACACTAGAAAATATACCATAAGAGAAACACCTTGCTGGGGTCACCTTACCCCCAGTTATGTTTCCTGCTTGGTGCAGGGGGCTGGACCCGATGATCTTCCGAGGTCCATTCCGGCCTTACAATCTATGAATCTATTAAACCTGTTGATAAAATGTATGAATACATGAAGCAGTTGGGGTTTTCTACTGTCCTCTTAACCTTCTAAGAGTCTTAGGAGTTAGACATCAAAATATCAGATCAAGATCAGATAAAGACCTTCATTCTGTATAAAGATTGTCCAATTTGTGCCATTGGTGAGAAAACCAAATACTTTTTAAAGAAAGAAATGTGTTTAGTTTTGACATTTTTATCTGAAATAAAAGGAAAAGAACAATCAAGAAGCAGTCTGATTCTCTGGCTGAATCATTAGAGACTCCCCTGGGATTGGAGAGACCTGGATTCTTGTCCTTGTTCCCAGGATTCTTTAAACATTACATATGACAGAGTAATTGGGCTCCTGGCACATTATGTTCATAGTGTAATTAATATGGTACATTTGTGACATGATTCTGGAATCCCTATACTCTGGGATGTCAAAAAGCTGTGCCTGTAGCACAGCACATTCACAGGAACCACAGCATCAGGGAGAGAATCCCCAATCTAGGGGTCTTGGTGGAGTAACCCATGAGTTTGCAGCTGCCAGGCAGGGAGAGTCTATTGACTCCCCCAGTCCAGCAGTTGCAAACTCATGCCTGGGATCCCTGCAGGCAGTGGTGTGATTGGGATCAGGTGCTTGATCCCAACAATTGCACCTCCTGCCCTGCACGTGCGTCACAACAGGAAGGAAGACTGTTGGGATTAGAGATCAGATCCTTTCACACCATTAAGCCTGTCAGCCTCCTTGGATAAGTATCAAAAATCAGTATCAGAAATCACTCTGGAAGCATGAGCTGGAACCTACCTCTTCTTCCTACCAGTGGGGCAGTGGAGGAAAAAGTCTGCTAAAACTTCTCTTTTGCTATTTTGCAAAAAGGCATGCACACCGCTACCAAATTTTGCCTGAACTCAATGATATCAGTATGAGTTATGTCTGCTCAGAATATGCCTCACAAACCTCTAGGACTTGGGTACCTCACCTAGTGTCTCCCTGTCAGGTTTGACCTAGAAACCACTACACATAGCCCAAGCAAAAGTCTCTGTTCTGTAACTAATGCCCAACTGCAATGATAAGGAGAAGACAGTCTTAGATAAAGGAGGCTTGAAAACAAAAACAGAATTAGTGGACTAGGGCAAAGAACTGATTTAAATATTAAGATTCACACCCCTAGGTGGGGAGAAAGTATGCTAATGAAACATACATGTATGGAAATGAGATACATAGTTAAAACACAGGTATAGAGACATGCTCAGTAAAGAACTCCTTGTGTCACTCCCTTATAACCAATTAGCAAACAAGAATGCTTATGAAGGTCCAATACTCCTGTATAAAAGATGCTTAGAATTAAGGATCTGTGTGCTTGTTACGTGAAATTATTCCGCTTGCACCTTGTATTGGTAGCAATAAATCTTTATACTTTCACCCCTGGTATCTTTATTGGCTTTTGCATACCGGGCACGATCCCAGACTTGAGCTGGGGCTCAACATCCCCAGCATGAATGTGCGTCACAAAAGAGCTAAGGCATGAATTAGAGACAGAAGTGACCAAAAATTGGGGCATTTTTGTATATGCTCACAAGTTCAAGCAGAGTCCTGTGGAGAACTTTGCAGTTCAGATTGCAAGTAGTAACTGCTGAATCTTGTGGCTTGAGGGGATGAAACAATCTGGGCTGCTCTTTCCAACTTAGGCACCTAAGGCTTATTTAGGTGCCTATGGGCGTATCTACACAAGATGTTTACTGCAGAGCTGACTAATTAGTTCCGTAGTAAAGTTTCAGCACCTACACTCTATAAACACAAGTTCTATCCTGCAGTGGTGTTATTCAGTGCGCTACAACACGTGTAAAAGCCGACAGAGCTGACTAAAGTACAAAGGTGCTTCAGTGTGGGGGCTGCCTGCTGGCTAGTCACACACTGAAGTACCATCATGCCCCAGCCAGCCCCTCCACAGTACATTGATCCAAGTTAGGGCAGCCCTGGGCTGGCTGGCAGGCTGTACCCCCCCCCCCCCCCCCCCCCCAAGTCCCTGCCAGCTGGGGCTGCTCTGACCTGGCTCCACATGATGTGGTCCCCGGCACATGTGTAAGTCTGGCACCCAGGACTAATTAATGCTGGAGTTTATTTAGGTGCATTAATTTCATGTGTAGATGCGCCCTACATGATCAAGCTGCATGTGGCCCACTGTTCCTACTGTAAAAATATGTTTCAGAGGTATACTACTGATGATACAGAGTCTAAACTTAGTGGAAAAATAACCAAGTTTGGGGAAGTTTAGAATATTTTTAAGGCAAGGTTGAAAATAATTGCCTGTGCAGTAGAAATGTTTCATTTTTGTTTCAACTTTTAGTATATGTTTGACTTTTAATATACGATTTGGGGGTTTTTTCTACTTCAAATGGTAACTCCTCTCCCTAAAAGGAGTACTTCCAGGGGGAAGGGGAAGGAATTCCAGTTGCAAAGGTCAGTGGTTAGGGATAGGACTTCCACCCCTAGATTGCAACCAGCAGGTAGGGCACCTGTCAAGGGCTGGGACTACCCTTGTGGCCCTGCACAGCTCACCAAAACTCATTAAGCAGCCCTCCAGCTGAAATAATTGCCCACCCCTGATGTAAGTCAATGGTAGAATTCCTAATAATTGTGGTGGGGTCAGAATTTTACTCAGCAGAGGTAGCTCAACTGAATGGTAAAAATAGCTCTTCTGCTCCTCCCTCCCTGGAAAATATGCTCAGTAATCAGCAAGGACCCTTCCGCTTGGATGGAAATCAGTCTTTGTGGGGAACTAAATGCAATATATATATATAAATATAACAGGAGAAAAGTAGGCACACAGAAGTCAGGTAATGAAAATGATTAGTTCTTACAGCAACACTATTTTTGAAGCATTGATCAAGTAATATGTAGTTGTTTGTTTCATTTCGTTTCATTCACTAACAAATATATCATTTTGTCTATTTCATTTTAAAAAAACATCTGGGCTGTGGGGAAGTTGGGGTTTGTTGTTTGTTTGGGATTTTTTCCCCCTGTGTTTTGGAACAAAAAAAAATCTCCTATTAGAATTATACTATAAGCACTCACATATTCATTTGAATGTGAAGATTTTTTTTGTCCCAACACTGTATATTGCTTTAATTAAAAGAAACTATCCGCATAAAAGGGTCCTAACTCTGGAATCCTTTATTCATGTAGGTAGTTCTTACAAAAACACTCAGGAACCTCCAAGGACCAATCAGATGATTACAAGTTTCAGCATAAATAATAGTAATAGGACCTAGTCCTAATTTTTAAAGATAAGTTTTCCTTTCATAAATAGACAGCTAAATTATGTCACTAGTAGAAAAGATATTCATACTGATAGACCTGCATAGAAATACACTTTTCCACTGACTGACTGAAATAGAGACATATCACCACCAGAAGATGCATCTCTTATTACCTATTTCTGGTCTGTGCTGGTAAAATATCAGGTTTTTAAAAATCTTTCTTCATTAACATTATTATTATAATCTTAGAGTGTTGTCTTTTGTTAAATTCACCTGTTAACTCTAAATATATTTAAACTCTAAATACATTTAAACTCTAGATCTCATGTTTAAATGTTCACACACATAACAAATATTAAAGATTGACAAAAATGATAATGAACAATAATTTTTTGTGGGGTAACTTTTTTGGGAATGTGAAGAATTATGGGATCAGTATCTTTTAGTCACTGCAGTTGGCCAGCAGATGGCACTGAAGATTGTATTTTCACATCTTTTATGCTCAACTGAAATTACTTAATCTTATAAATTTAAACATCTAATTTGCTGTGATAAAAATATTTCTGTGTTCTTTTGCAGGCACATGTTATTAGGAAAAAATTCCTCTCTCATATAGCTTTAAGAAATTCAAAGTATAGCTTGCCAGCACAGTGTGAAAAGACTCTTAAGAAGATGCAGTACCTGGCCTTCTCCATGCATGCATGCAGCACGCACACCCTCTGCCCCTTATACACACATACATAGAGCCATGCCATGCATACCATTTCAAAAATCACTGAGAATTTTATTTGCACTTTTTATTATTTTTATTTTGATATCACCCAACACAATAATTAGCCCAGGAATGCAAATTCAGACCTGTCCACATAACTGGTAAAATGTCACACATAAAAAACAAAGAGCCCTCTTTCAAGAAACACTCCATAGACTCCAGATAAGTTGCATTTAGACACAAGAGGTGGAATTGTACACCTTGCTCTTTTGCCAAGCAGAGGAGGAACTGGGCAGCTCTGTGCCCCAGGTAGTAGTATGTGGGGCCGTGGCCACTGTCAGGTTTCTGGCCACAGCACAGCAGATGGGAAAAGAGCAGTGGCAGTTAGTATATTTGCACTGACATTAACTCGGCACCTGGGGCCGATGCCCTGGTCATTCCCACTTAGTTTCACTATTGTTGGCAAAAGTTAATATATCTATGTAGGAGGTACTACAAAGGAAAAAGCTACTACTGTCTCATTCGGTCTAAACTATAACCTTGGCCTTCTAGTGGAAGTTTAGTCATTACCTCAAGCTCAACATGAATAAAACACAGCTCTCTATACCTCACTACCTTCCTTTTCGATACTTCTACTCTGCCTTATACTCAGGCTCATAACCTGGTCATCACCTCTACACGTCCACTTCTCTCTCCATCTCCTCCCACCTAGGTTAAGTAGGCATTTTTCTTTCTATTCTTTTTGCATCACCCTTCTAAGGGATGGGCTTCCCCATCCATCTACTTACCTAAAACTCTCATCCACATTCATCCTCTCATGTATCAACTACTGCAAGATCTTTTTCTTCAGTTTTGGTAAATGCAACCTCATGTCAGTCCAGAATCCTGCTCCAAAGGTCACCTTTGATCATTTCACCATTTCTATGCATTCCTCTACTCTCCTCTTCTGCGCCTTCAGATCCTATCTTCTCTCATTAAGTTTGGTCAGGTCAACTCTCAATTCCATCAGGCCAAACCACCATCGCTTTCCTGTTAAAGACTCAAACAAGTATCTTTATGCTTTTTGCTGTGTAGGACCTCTTAGACAATGAGGTGCTTAATATGAACTTCTATAAAACTAGCTCTTTATTCTCCTTTCAAATCCCTTGTTAAAACTCTCCTTCACCATGACACACGCCTTCAACCATCTTGACCAAGGTGAGGCTACATACATGCTAAGACCCTGGTTATCATCTTGACCATTTGTCCCACTGTTCCTTTATCCTCTTCTTTCTGTCCGCACCCATATATTTTCACTCGTTTTATACTTACATGGCAAGGTCCCTTATCATTATTTCACAGCTTTTAGAACACTGAACATACTGTGGTACTGATCTACAACAGAGGCTTTAAGTAACTATGGAAATAAAAATGAAAAAAATATTATTAAAATATCACTAATCCTAAGAGTTTGAAAATCATAACGCTGGTTAGAGATTTATCAATTTTAAACAAGATTTTTTTTATTAGCCCTCTGGTTTCTGAGCCTATAAAGTTCACTCTGCCTGTATAATCCAGTTTTTTTTCCCCCCTATTCCTGAGGGCAACCCTTAAAAAACATTCAGAATTTTCTGTAGTTACGTAACTTGAAGAGATAGGGCTTTAAGTATGACAAATGATATCATTAGACTTGTGATAACATTGTGAGTTGGCAACCCTAGGTATACAATGTGTCTAAGTCTAAACTAGCTCAACAGAATTGACAGTCATTACATGAGGAATGAGAGGTCTGAGCTCTCTTGACGCAAATTCACATCATGCTCTGCGCTAACTGGAAAAATCAGAAGTGAGGCCAAAAACTGTATGAAGTGCAGAGCTTGAGCCATCTCCAGTCCTTAAAGAAAATCATCCTTTTCATGCTACCTAGGTTGGAGCAAGACAACAGAACAGCTGGTGTACGATGTTGCAACTTTTTAGATAAAACAGAGATCTTCATTCACCTGGATATTCACCTAATGCCTTTCACCAGAAGTAGATTTGCACAGTATTCAACAATTTTTTAATAAATGCATATTTGCAAACATGTAAACTTAAATAAAAAGTCACATGTGAAATTACACAAAACCTATATAAATTCTGGAAGCTTCCTAAAGTAGGTTATTGAAAATTTCCCTTTTCATACATTTTATTTTAGGGCAGCTGTACTCCACTGGTGGCTTCACTTTTCATTTGGCCTGAAAACAGTAAAAAAAAAAAAAAAAAAAAAAAAAAAAACCACTTGCAGAAAGATAAAGGTGTTTCAGAGATTGGGTGACTCAAATGGGACAATCAGTTGATTGTGAGTCAGTGATACATAATACCTAAAATAAAGGAAGCTACATTTGCCAGATCCCTGCTATTCTTCCCAACTTGATCACAGCCAGCTAGCTGTTCCACCAGGAAACTTCTCTCTAACCATGCCAGCAGGAACATTTTAGGCCTTTTTTGACCTAGAAGTTGCTCTTATGTATCAAAGATGAATTAACATGTATGAAAACTTTACCTTGTGCCAGTTTTCAATTATAGAATCCATTAGAAGTGGTCCACTGTCACTATTGTTGTTCAGTCCAACCCTGAAGTTTTTAAGCAAAATCTGAGTTCAATGGGAATCTGTCCAATATGAAGCCTAACAAATTAGACTTCGTATTTTTATAAAATAACTACAAAGGGATTGATGTTACTTCCATGAAAGTCAAAAAGTAAACTCCCAATGACTTGGTGGGAATGGAAGTAGGTTCTAGAGAATCGAAAAAGAAAAGGCATAGGGGAGGAATAAAATAAAAAGCAAGAAAGAGAAAGAGAACTAAGGGGATATAAAAGGGACTGCAGGAAAAAGGATAAAAGCTCAAAAAACCTCAGGTACATTGGTGTATCTGAGTTGGGAGGCAAAGGTGAATTTATATGACCTTTGTGAAACTGTCACAGCAAGAGGTTGAGGCACAAGTCAGAAAGTCATTAGAGCTGCTCTTGAATGTGCCTGCTTATAAAAACCACGATAACTGGAGCACAGCTTGCCCCTTCTATATCTTCTCCTACCACTTCTACCAATCTGCCAAGCACATCTTCAAGACACTCGGGACTATTTTGGCTTTTTGCTAGTCAAGAATTCTGATATGTAAAGGAAATCCTCAGTTACTAGAACAGGGGTTGGCAACCCCCAGCATGCGTGTCAAGCATGGCACGCGAGGCTATTTTCCTCGGCACACCACCACTAGCCTGGGCTCTTGGCAGCTGCGGCCAGCCGGGAGCCCGGCTGCTCCCAGCAGGAGGCTGGGAGGCTGCAAGCCCTGCTGTAAGCAGCCCAGGCACCATGGCTGGCAGCAGCTACCCCAGATCCTGGGCCAGCTGCAGCTGCTTCCTGCAAACAGCTCTGCCTCCCTGCCCTGGTCCCAGCCCCAATGGGCGCAGTGCTGGCACCTGCTGCCTTCCTGGAGCCCAGGACTGGGAGACAGCTGGGGCCAAGACAGAAAGGCAGCAGCTGTTTGCAGCCTCCTGGCTGCAGCCAGCCCAGGTTCTGGGTAGCTGCTGATAGCCACAGAGCCTGGGCTGCTCCCAGCATCCGGCTGGGAGGATGGAAGCCCTGCTGCTGGAGCAGCACAGGCAGCACACAGGGTTGTGCCCCCTACTTCTGCCCCCACCTGCAGGGGAAGTGTGGCCAGGTCAGCAGGGAGCTTGAAGTGGAAGGCAGCTTTCTCCACCCTACACTGTGCCCTGCTGCAAACCCAAGTCCTGGGATCCCTGCTGGCAGCGACACAACTGGGATGAGATGCCCGAACCCAACAATTATACCTCCTGCCTCTTCATATCACATGGCAGAAACACAATTGCTGGGATCAAGAACCGTTAGATGTGCTACAGCTGCTGAGGTACTGATGGCAGTGGCACAGTCAAACACTGCTGCAGCAGTATCTATTTTTACATCCCCCAGAAAGGCAGCACCCAGGCCTCCTGCCCCACTTGCCCCTGACCCCAATTACGCTACTATTTGGATATATGATGATAGGATTTTTAAAAGCATGTAAGTGCCTTAAAAGCAACAATCCTATTGATTTATAGCATCATAGAAAGTTAGGGTTGGAAGGGACTTCAGGAGGTCATCTAGTCCAACCCCCTGCTCAAAGCAGGACCATCTCAGGCAAAGCTTTGTCTAGCTGAGTCTTGAAAACCTCCAAGGATGATTTTGCACTGAAAACTCCTAGTCCTCCTATAGTCCTAGGAGGACTATAACCTAGTCAAATAATTTCTCCCTTTTCAATTTGTAAATGTTTAATAAATTAGAAATTGGTATTGACTGCAAATATAGCACATGCCATTTGCTTGTCAATTTTGTGCTTGAGTTTATGTTGGTTTAAATTAAGAATGTTAATGAGGCTCTGGACTTGTCTTCCACAGTACATGTATTTTAAGTATGAAACTTCTTAGCAGAACTGTTTGAATAAAATCTATCTAATCTATCTAAAATCTAATTGTGCAAAATCAAAACAACCCCTTCTAGCAACATCCACTTTATCAAATTAAAACTATAAAATGAGAACAAAGTAAAAGTAGGAATGTATAATTTTCTGGTTTTAATTCAAAAAGTAAATTAAAATAATAAATATGTTAAAACAGGTTTATAACTTAAACCTCAGTTTTAATGATTTTATCCATCTTGTGCATGGGATAATAAAAATGGTAATGGGATAAGAAACTGAAAATAATAAAGGTCATAGATCTGGACAGTCAGATGAGCTAACAGGACTAAGTAACAACTTCATGTTTCAATCTTTTCTGAGACTGAGGGTTTAAATCTCATTTTAGAAAGAAAAAATAGAAGTGACAATAGGTGCGTCTATACAAGATGTTTACTGCGCAGTTGCCTAATTAGCTCAGCAGTAAATGTCTCAACATCTACAAGTGCGGCCCTGTTAGGCCACAGTAAACTAATAAATGCCACCATAGGTTAGTTCTTGTAAATAATAAAGTGGCGTTATTCAGTGCACCGTAACGCACATGTAGACACTGAAAGTGCTGGCTGGGGCATGAGCGTGCTTTTCTGAGGGGGCTGTTTGCTGGCTATCCCCATGCTGGTGCACCCTCATGCCCCAGCCAGCCCCTCTGTAGCATGCTGAGCCATGTTGGAGCAGCCCCTGGCTGGCAGGCTGACCCCTCAGGCCTCCTGCCAGCCAGGGTTGTTCTGACCCCATTCAATGTGCTGTGGTCCCAGGCACACATCTAAACGTGGTGCCTGGGAGCAAAAAACTCTGGTGTGAACTGTACTGGAGCTTATTCAAATGCATTAATGGATGTGTAGACACCTGGGTAAGAATCTAAACAGATAAGGAATAAATATACCTGGTAACTTCTTTTGATCAAATATCAGTGTTTGGATGAAGAGAGCTCAATATCTATACTTTGACTTCAGTAAGACAGAACAATGCCACATAATCTTACTTGGAATTATATTCAGGTTGGGTTTATTAAAGACAATGTTATATTGTATTATGTTCCTTGAGCCAATTTTAATCAAAGGATAATAGGCAACATACTGAGTTTTAGCTATTAAAGCTTTTATACCTCACCCAGAACTATGGTATCTAAGCATCTATTCCTGATTCCTCGCTTTTGAGAAGGTCCCATTGGGATTACAAGAAGTCAGACTATAATATGTTTGTTAATGATAATAGAAATTAGAATTATAAAAAGCCCATTAGAACATCTAGTTTACTGTCTTGCAAAAGCAGAACTACTTCCTATCATTTTAAAGAAGAGGTTCAAATTAGGACTCTTCAACCTTGATAATGCTTCCAATAATCTCCTAATATTTTGAAAGCAAAAGCATATAGCCTATGACAAAAGCAAAGGCAGCAGTAGTTGAACTTGGACATAAAAATAACTTTCCCTTTCCTATTAATAGTGTCACAGTTGTTTATGAAACAATGCTGACATTACTGAAATGGGACCCGATTCAGGATAGCACTCAACCATGTTTAAAGTTAAGCATGTCCTTAACCCATCTGTAAGTTCAAATGGTTTGAAAATAAATCTTGAAACGTATGAAGATGAAATCTTCCTGAAAATGAATAATAAAAGATTTAAATGTATCATTATTTTTTTTAAAGAATAACAACTTGTTTAGAGCTTGCTCAGGTATTTTGTACAATGTACTGAACTATGAAAATGTCAACTGTGTCTTGGATGTACCAAACACTAGTGGGACTCACGCCTAAAAACCCTTCAGGGTATAAGCATAATTCCTATTCCATTATTACAAAGTGTCCCCAGGGAACTGCACTTAAGAATCACATTATGCATTACCTTTATCCACAGTAACACTGCATGTGCTAACCTTCACAGTCCCTTCAAAAAATACTCTAATTCCTGTAAGCAACAGCTACATTTCATTTTAAAATGAATGAAATTCAGTATCACAACTTTATTAACTCAGAATTAGGATTGTCCAGTTACATTGTCTGTTTTAGGAGAATGTTGTCTAAACAAAACTCAAGCTTTCTAAAAACAAAGAAAGGATGAGTTAAAGCAGGGGTGCTTAACCCCTGGCATACAAGCCAGATCGGTCACCTGGAATCATGTCATCTGACCCATGAGGCTCCTCCCAGGTCTGAAAATTTGGTAGTGGAGAAGTGGCACCCCTCTGCTGCTGCCAAATTTTCAGACCACTGGGGAACCGCGCAGGCTGGACAGAATGACCCTGTGCCCTAGACTGGGTACACAGGACGGTGCAGGGTCTGGTCCTGGCACACAGGGCCAGGCGGGGGCAGTTTGGGGCCCCAGAGTCCAATCCTAGTGCACAGGGCCAGGCAGGGGTAGCACAGACCCCCAGAACCCAATCCTGGCTTGTAGGAATGATGTGGGGTCCTGGGGTCCCAGCACACAGGGTGCTGGGGTCAGCACGAGGTCCCAGAGTCTGATCCCAGAGCATGGGACCAGCAAAGGGCATAATCCAGGGCACGATCTGGGTGCGCATGATCTGGGTGTGATGTGGGTGGAGGCAACATGGGGCCCGATACTGGTGTGCAGGGCCCAATGTGGCCAGCAGACTGGCCCCTGTGCCACTCATCTGGCTCACCAGGCCAAAAGATGGTGTACCATTGAATTAAAATATATGCCCACACAATCTTAAATCTGACCTCTAAACAATACCTTAAGTACATCAACAACCTGCACATTCTTACTCTGCCTTTAAGCTGTATAGAACAAGAATGCTTGCACCTGCCCTATGGTCAAAGAGAATCAGTGCTGCAGACCTGTATTTCCTAGTTTTTAGGAGTTTGCATTCTGCTGAATTCAACCTTCTGAAAAAGGAGGTTGAATAATACACAAAATACCAGGAGACAACCTTAAATCTGTGTTAATGAAGTTATTTTTTTCCTCACTGAATTGTTAAACAGTATTCAGGACGTAATTTTGACTAAATAATAACCCAGGTGCTGAAAATAAATTCATCCTTTCAAACATAGCTTCAATAAGAAGCTACCAAATTTGCATAGGAAAATGAATTTATCATTTCAGTTGCAATAGTGTCTCACAAAAATCATTCCAGGAAAACCAGCTGAGGGTTAGTAATGGTAAACTCAAAATGGCAAAGCCCCCAAAATATAATATAAATCCATACACTGATGTACACAGAAAAACTGTGTTATTAATAATATACAATACACACATGGAAAACTGTTATTAATAACAGTTCACAAAAACAATATTACAAACTCAGAGAGGTTTTTTGTAGCCATCTAAGCTTTATACTAGGAAATAGTTTCAAAAAATTCAGTCAGTACTAAGATGAATCCTATAGGAATATTGTTCTCAAACAGGAAACAAAGTAATGTTCATTTTGGAATACCCAGGGGCTCATGACTGACTATGATTGTGTCAAATGCATTTTCTGAAGAATAAAAGTGCATTTGGCACTATCTGTTGGCATGTGAGTGTGATAAATTGCTACAATATATACATAATATTTAAATCTGTTTCCAAAACAATACTTTAGAATCTACTTTGATAATATGAGAAGGGTAATTGAACTACACCTAATCTAAGTGTCTGAAATTATATTCAGGACCCACTCTCACTTTTTTTGCAACGAGGTACAGGCGACCCTCACCATTCATGGGGATATGTTCCCGTGATCCCCATGAATGACGAAATCCGTGAATAGGACACTGCGTTCATGAATGCAGTTCCCCCGGCGGCTGGGGGAGGGGAGGAACCAGCTCTGGTGGCGACGGCTCTTGCAGGAGCCCGGCGGCAGCAAGCGTGTAGCTCCTGAGGAGCTCTGTTGGTGTTTAAAGTGTATTTAAAATGCAGGTTCAGCATTTGCGAATATTTGAAATCGCGAATGCTGAACCCACGAATACCGAGGGTTTCCTATATTTAACTATGAGAATTTTCTTACAGTTTCTAAATCAGAAGGGAAAATATCCAATAAAGTCCCATCTAATTTGAGAGAATATTAAACGTTTCTGATATGTTATGTTACTCCACTAAACAGAAAGGTTTGAAGACAGGCCAGATATTCAAACATGCTTACATAAAGCTAGGATGCTGTATACGAATTTAGATACCCTAAAAAAAAAAATCTCTTACCTGCAAACTACTTAGGTAAAAACCTTTCAAAAGAAAATGCATCTGCTGGAAATTTCCTTAAAGAAAGTTTCATTAAGATTCAGAAGGAAATCCAGTATTGTTTTCTCCAGCCAATCAGCATCCTTAATTCTCAATTTTCTTAGAGCAACATGAGACAATACAGTTAGCAAAATAAGTGTGCTTCAAAGTGTTTAGGA
This sequence comes from Alligator sinensis, assembly GCF_000455745.1. NCBI lineage: Eukaryota > Metazoa > Chordata > Crocodylia > Alligatoridae > Alligator > Alligator sinensis. Next base: position 1,436,136 of record NW_005841864.1, read on the forward strand.
ATCAAGAGCACTGATTAGCTGGTGAGGAGGCAATGATTTATAATACAGAGAATGAATATAAAACCACTCAGTGAATATTTTGTTGCTGGTACTGAGCCATAGTCAACTAACAGCTGCAAACAAGTGGAGAAAGAACGAACATAAACACTGACAGAATGGGCTCAGTTTAAAAATAGTTATAGAAATTATGCTACTTAATCTGAGACAGGCTTTTATATAATGCTCCATTTTAAATGTCTTTCTTTTAGATACTAAGGAGGGAGCTTCCTGCTCTGTCTTAATAACTGAACATAGAATATTAAATATTTCAGATGTAAATTCAAGCTTTTTCCCGATCGTTTCCCTAGGTAACCTTTTTACCTTTCCCATGAATTTCCCACAACTACCATTTAAATCCCATTTGGCGTAAGGTTCTCTCTCACATAGTTTGAGTGACATGTTAAATTGTATCTTCTGAATGAGATGACCTGCTGTATAGCTAGGAGGTAGTGTAGTACTTCAGAAATGCCATAGTTTCATTGATGGAAATATAATGTGGTATTTGTGGTAGTGGAGAAAATAATCTATGTGAGCACTATAGGAGCATTCATCATTTAAAAGTGTTTTATGAAAGACCCAGGCCAAAAAATCTCTCTCAAAATACATTAGATGAGTCATTAAAGAACATACTGATTCATTTCCTCTTCAAAAGTATCAGTCTGGGTTCTTAAACTATGCACATCAACATTGTATCTCATAAATACAATAAACTGAGCACAAGCCCATTTCTGTATCTTTCTTCTTTTCCCCCGATCCTGAAAGGAGGTTAATTATTGTTTGTTCGCAGATGTGATTTCAGTGGAGGAAAGGTTAGGTCAAAGTTGGATTTACATTTCATTATGAAGTAAAGAAGATTTGTGGTTATTTTAATCTGCTCCAGAATCTATTCTACTGTCACAGGTAGTTATTTTAAAAGTCCTATGCTCTGAACATAAGGTCCGAGGATGACAGCTCCACAGTTCTAGTGTAATGTGGCTGGACTACAGTGTTCCTAAATACTTTGGCCCCATTCCACAGACAGTTTTGAAGATAAAAGCTAAATCTGGCATGTCATTCAATTAGCAAAGAAAGCAAACCATGGGACCCTCAGAGACTGCAAAATCGGTGCATTTTGAACCAACTGGAACTTAGTTGAGTTAAATAAGATGTAAATTATCTTATTTAGTTGCAGGTAGTGCAGTTTTCCAACTAATGTGAATCAAAATGGTTTATATTGCTATGTCAGATAATCCAGAGGAGTGAGGAAGAACAATAACAGGAAAGATTATCTAAATGAAAAGTAATGCAATGAAGGTAATGCATATACCATGATGAGATCTCCCTTCTGCCCAGCAAGATCACCTCAGGTTTTCTGGGTTTACTTTTAACTATCTCTTCATATGATGTCATCTGGATGACCTAAAAGGCTAAAAGATGGTCAAAAGGCCAAGGCTGAATTGATTCAATATTTGCAAGTTAGTCTACAATGCACAGATTGAACCATTAAGCAAGTAAACAGACATTCACTTATGATTCTGGAAATGCAGTCACATGCCAGAAGTGACCCAGGCCAAAAGCCAGGGAGAACTACAGCATGCTTCCCTGCTTCACTGGAGCAGACAGTTTGGCCCTGCAAGGGCGGGGGGGGGGCAGTGTTGCAAGGGAGGTGCAAAACATTCTGCGATTCTGGGGGACTGTGAGTTAACTTGAATTTGGAGGGAACTGGGACAAAAGTTCAATAAACCAACTTAACTTAAATCAGCTAAGTCAGATATTACATCCATCTAGGCTTATCTTAAACTGATTTGGCCATTTTGCAACCAGTTTATATGTACTGAACTTCTGTTGTGTTACAGATTTGAACCGGTTTCTGATCACTTATACTGGTTTATGTGTAATTACCATCCCTAGCTAAAGAGGCTGCTGCTTACATCTGATGCAAAGATGGAACCTGTGAATTATTTGCACAATGCTGATATTTTAGTCTGTGCTGCTTTATATTCTTCCTGATACGATAAATTCATATGAAATATCATGAAAGGGGCCTTTCTAGAAGCACCCTTCAAAGGCGAAACATTAATATTTAAACTCTTATAAAAGACAGAACAACAAATCTTGTGCACTTTATATCCCTTTTCTCTCCCCTTCTCTCTGCTCCCTGTTTATAAAACTACAGTCACTGAAATTAATGTAAATTCAGGCTGAAAGAGGACAAGGTAGTCTTACAGCTTATGTTCTTAAAGTTCATATGTGTAATGAAAATACTAATCAAAACCATAACACATGAATCACAAAAATTACATAAAATGGCCCCATGAAAATGTACACTTGAGGAACTGGATACAGACAGCAGATATGTGGCATAAACAAGTGACAATGAAATGATCAGTTGGCCATGACAGTGCAGTACCTTTTTAATCAAAAGCAGAGTAAAACATAAAATATAAGACAATTTAAAGAGAAAAGTATGTTTTTTTAAGATGGAAAGGTTTCCCAATAAAGAAAAGATATTAAACTTTAAGCTTGTCAGTGAGGCCCTAAGGGACCATGACCACAGGGAGAGGGGAGTTCAAGAAGAGTGGTTGCTCCTCAAGGCAGCGATCCTCAATGCACAAACTAAGTCTATTCCATCTCAGAGGAAAGGCAGCAAGAGGGCACAGCAGCCCCCCTGGCTCTCCAGGGACCTAGCAGACCTCCTGAGGCTGAAAAGAAAGTCCTACAAAGGATGGGAGTCACCTACAAGGAGGATTATTCTGCACTGGTCCGGTCCTGTAGGGAGCAGACCAGGAAAGCCAAGGCTGCAACTGAACTCCAGCTAGCTTTGAGCATCAAGGACAATAAAAAGTCCTTTTTCAGATATGTGGGGAGCCGGAGGAAAAGCAGGGACAACATTGGACCCCTGCTGAGCCAGATGGGGCAACTGACAACTGACGC
>NW_005841864.1:1440190-1454961 GCF_000455745.1 Alligator sinensis
TGCTTCCAGTTTTGGGCTCCACAATTCAAAAAGGATGTGGAGAAGCTTGAGAGAGTCCAGAGAAGAGCCACGCGCATGATCAGAGGTCAGGGAAGCAGACCCTACGATGACAGGCTGAGAGCCCTGGGGCTCTTTAGCCTGAAAAAGCGCAGGCTCAGGGGTGATCTGATGGCCACCCACAAGTTTATCAGGGGTGACGACCAGTATCTGGGGGAACATTTGTTCACCAGAGCGCCCCAAGTGATGACGAGGTCGAATGGTAACAAACTACTTCAAGATCGTTTCAGGCTGGACATAAGGAAGAATTTCTTTACTGTCCGAGCCCCCAAGGTCTGGAACAGCCTGCCACCAGAGGTGGTTCAAGCGCCTTCATTGAACACCTTCAAGATGAAACTGGATGCTCATCTTGCTGGGATCCTATGACCCCAGCTGACTTCCTGCCCTTTGGGCAGGGGGCTGGACTCGATGATCTTCCGAGGTCCCTTCCAGCCCTAATATCTATGAAATCTATGAAACTGAGAGAAAGCAGGAAAATAAAAATAAAAAAGATTTGAAATGAAAAAGGATGACAAAAGTTTCAAGGCACACTTTCTAAAAGCAAGTGATAAAGTTGTCTCCACATTTAATCACAGGCAAGAAACCAGCATCTAGGCATCTGACTGTTATAGCTTTGTACACAGTTTGAATACGTTGATAAATTAATTATCACAATTGCATCTCAATTAATTACAAGTAAAAAAAGGAGAGAGAAAAGGAAAAGAAAAAAAAGAAACCGTGGCCCTTTAAATTTACAGGTGGTTTTTTTTTTAATCAGTAATTCCCCAAGTATGGATTGCAGCCACAAATAAGGTTATGTCAGTTCCAAAGAGCTAAAAGCCTGAGAAAATGTAAGTGTTAATGCTAGTATTTTGGGTCACAAACCCACAGAAGTAGGGCTCTCAACTGGAAGTGAGGGTCACATCCCAAAAAAGTTTGGGATCTACTGTTTTATACAGTAAGAAACATACACAGGAAGTGAATAGGAAAATGTTAACAACTTTGAGCTAAGGCCAAGTCCTGCTAAATTTATTCACATGAGTAGTCTTCCTCATTTCAGCTGTACCTTTCCTACAAGGGGAGAAGAATTGAAATTCATTGCTTATTTCAATTTAGATAATTTAGTTTACTAAACCATAACATTCACATGAGAGGTAGAACAGGTGCCACACTATCTTAGCAGCTCAAGTTTGATTCAAATTCATACACTCCAACTGTTAATTTAGGAAGAAGCAGGAAAGTGAATGTTGGGTCCCTGGCAGATGTTAAGATGATGGCATGATTGGGATCTGTTGTCTTTTATACCTCACCCAAAAACTGCACATCCTACAGACATGTCGCAGGACACAATGTTTGGGATAGGGTACAAAATACTTTGTATGCCAACTCCAGAACTTCTGGGGCTGAATCAGGATCTGAGACTGCCCTAACCCAACTGTGAGATTAGAGGGTTTGAGACCCAGAGCTGACTCCTGCACAATTCCCAAGCATCAGGCTTCTATTCACCCCTTCCCTGCTGAAATTTGTTAGCTAAAATATAGTCGCCCTCTTTCTACCACAAGTATCTGTTCAAGGAAAAAAAGAAAGGAAGAGAACACAGGAGAAGTACTGCCCTGAAGGAACAGAGGGGAAAGGGTGGATACAGAGCTAGAAACAAAGTTTAGAGAGATGGACAGGTGTTAACTGCGTGTGGGTTAGCACTGACAGTATTATTAAATGGGAAGCTACACTAACTCAGTTGGTGGCTTAGGGCTCAGAAAGACAACACACATACCATGTGGTTACCAAACCAGTTCCAGGTGGAAGGAATATGTGGGGTTTTGTGTGTGCTGTGCCAAAAATTACAAATTACAATGTATTCTGAGTATCAAACCATTTTAAGAATGTCTATTTGCTGTAAACCTAATAAAGTGTTGCAGTTTGGTTAATGAAGGCAAAGGATGCAGCGAGATGCAAAATACCAAACTGTTTTTTATTAGATTTACATGGTAAGAAAAGATTCTTAAAACAAGTTTGATCCTTGCATCATGGTCAATATATTAGAGAGTGCAGTACACAACAAAACACATCTGAAATGCATATACATCAACTGGCATCTATTGGCAAGTTTGGAAGTTGATAGATACTGGGACTGAACCAAAGTAATGGTAACCTTTATCTAACCATTTAACCCAATCCCTGTAAATGCCAGAGTCAGTCCCTGTATTACATGTCAATTCCTTCACACAAGCTATGCAGAAATGTAAGCGCTTTTGGCATACAGTGTGTTAAACAGATGATGGGTATCAGATGGCAAGACAGGGTGAGCGCAAAAATATGACAAAGCACAGTGGTCTGTAAGCAGAACAAAGCTACGGAAACTGTAACTACCATATGGTAGTAACAAATAGGATGAGTGCAAAACAGGAAAAGATTTCACAGCAAGCAGTGTGAGAGGAGCCAGCAAGAGGCAGAACAAGAAAAAGACACAATGGGACTGCAAGCACAACAAACAGTGTTAACATTTCATATTAATTATATTCAACTAAGTCCTAGTGCATACAGTATGTCTTATACCTAAAAATAATTTAAACAGCCTGGCTGAGAACATCTCTAATTCATCATCCTGTTCACCTTCCTTTATAATATCTATATTATAAGGAATAAAAAAGGCTCATGCATCTATCTTAAATATACCGTCAAAGCACTTGGACACAAGACAATGATTCAGCTTGTCCTCAATGTACTTAATTCTCTTCAGCCTTTTGAATGCCAAATAAATACAAATGAAAAACATATGGCATTTTAATGGACTGAAAGAAAAGGAGGATAGTAACAATTTTTAAGTCTGGTAAACAGGTAAGAATTGAATTTCTTTCTACCTAGGGATTTGATACTCTTTATTTTTTATGGAAAAATAGCTATTTTTCTTTATTGAAGTTCCATGTACTGCTCAAATATGCTACATGTAAAAGTGAATCCATACCTCTCTATCTTTCTCTATTCCTGTAAAAGCACTGAGCGCTATAGGAAGGCGTTAATAGAGAATGTGTCTCAAGTGATGTATATTTAACCTAATTTATTTAGATTTTATAGCACTAGAGATGTTTTTGTCATTTTGTAGATAGTATACTCAGGTCTTCTTGAAATAAGTAACAAAAAAACTTCTTGAAACAATCTAAGGCTCATATTCTGCAGGATATATCAGACAAGTAGACCCTTGAGCCAATGTGGAAACTTGCAAGATGAAGTCCTAGGTTCTGCAAAGGTAAAAGAAGTGTGTTTGGAATATGACTATTGCCTCAAATATCATTGGAAATGGATCACCTGTTAACACGGCTCCCATATAACTAGAAATTATTCTCAGCTGGGATAGAACTTCCTATATTCTGAGAGTCCTTTCTTGTTGCTGCTCACTGAATATGCTCATATGTGAATATATCAATGTTAACACAGAGACATTCCACAAAACCACCCTGCAGAAGTGTAACTAAAATTTCCAGTGCCCAAGGCAGTGGAGGTGCATCTGGCGAGGAGCAAGGCAGTTCCAGATTCTGGCAGCTCTGGGCTCCATTGGTGAAAAACAGCAGGAAGCAGCCAGGACCCAGTAGCCAGGGAGTACATGCACTGGGCCTTAAAGGTGCCATCAAAACCATGACAAGCAATGATATTAAACCCAACATTCAGCATCAGAATTAACACCCGGGCCACAGGATCTTTCTTTCCTCACCTCTACTCCAGAGCCTTGAGCCACCCTGCTTCCACCCCCTAGCTGTTGGCCCCTGCCCACTTCCTCCTGCTCCACAGTGCTCTCTAGCTACAGGTAGAGGATTCAACCTAACCCAAACCCAAAACCCTCTGATCTGGTGCCACCAAAGCTCATGCCCCCTTCACCCACCACTAGTTATTCTACTGCTATCCAATCTGGTCACATTCCCAGATACAGTAATGAACAAAGACTTTGTATCAATGCCATTTTGTTTTGATACACACTCCTACAGAAAGACTTTAAGAATAAATAAGATGTACATATAACATCCCTTAGACCATCGTGGGAGATACAGGCAAGGTACAGTTGGACCCCCCAGACTAGCAGGGGGACAATGGGGAGCAGGGAAGGGCCAGATACAGGAAAAGCAGACCCTGCTGCACACTGCCACCGTCTCCAACTGACCCCATCACATGGGGAATCCCTAGAGTCTCTCCTCTTATGTCATTAGACTTGATGGGCAAAGGAGTAGCTGACAGGAGCAGCTGCACAGGGTGCCAGGTTTGGCTGGGAACATGCATGGTGGTGGCCCAGCCCCACCACCAGGAAGAGATCAACACAGCCCCCAGCCCAGAGCCTGCAGCAGGCAGCTCGTTCTGGCCCTGCATGCTTCCCCCAGGGGTGTACACAGCGGCAGGAGCTGCCCCCCCACCCCCAGACAAGTTACCCACAGCTCCATCCCATGGCCTGCCATGCCCCAGCTGGAAAGCACCTGCCTCTGCCCCACTCCCTCCCTCACAATGGGCCTTGATCTGCCCCCCTTCCCCCATTCCTCCCTTCCCCCACACAGACTCTTCAAGCTGCCTGAACGCATTCCTGGCTGCGTGCATGCATGCGGCATTTATCAGTGACATTATTGGCCACATTGGCCAAAAAAAAGCCAATTGTCAATAATATCAATTTTCCTTTTATCCATGCTGATATAATATGGATCAATATATTGGTGCACCTCTAGCTTTTTGTCTCCCACTATATGCCAAATTCTCCAGCCCTTAAATCATTTTCATAGCTCTTTTCTGCACTTTTCCAATTTTCCACTATCCTTAAAAAATGGAAACATCAGAACTGCATACAGAATTTCAATATCATCCTCACCAAAGCTGTATAGAGATAAAAATCACCTCCTTATTCCTATTCACTACTGCTCTGCTTAGATAGCCAAGGATCACATTAGTCCTTTTTCCTCAATAATGCACTGACAATACATATTTATTATATTTATAATGATCCCCTAAGTCCCTTCCAGAACCACTACCTTTCAAAATGTTGTTCTGTAGGTATGGCCTGCATTCCATTTTTCCTATATGTATAATATTGAATTTTGTTGCATTTGGACACACAGTAGTATATTTTAATGGAACTCTCTTATCAAATAAATCAAATTGTTCTATATAACTGTTCTGCCATCATCAGAATTTACCACTTCAGTGTTGATATTATCTACCAATCACATCTGCAGTGATTTTATATAGCCTGGTCAATCCCCTGTAGAACTCAGTTAAATGCTCTTTGACAACTACTTTCTGAAGTCTGCAAGTTAGCCGGTTTTTGATCCATTTGATGTACATTATAATGATACAGCACAGTGCCATTTTAAAAAAAATACTGTGTAGTGTCAACTTCAGATATCTCACAAAGTTGTCTGTGGATTACATCTGTCAGTCACCTTTATCAACCAATTTGTTACCTCATCAAAGAATGAAATCCAGTGTGATTGACAAGACCTGTATTCTGTAATCTACTTTTCAATTCTTTATCCTTTGAATTCCAAATCAACTTTTCCATTAACACTCACTGAAATTAAGCCAGGTTCACCAGCCTAGAGTCTTCCCCACCTACCTTTTAAAGTGCTGTCACACCATGAACACCCAGTCTTCTAAATTTTCTTCAAATTCCAATTTTAAAAAAAATGAGCATCAGTGGACCAGAGATGACTAATAAGAGGCTACATGAAGTTAAGTTAGATACATAACTAATTGGATGATCATGGTCAATGAGTACTCATCAATGCCTAGTTGGGAGAATCAAGCAGGGCTTCCCAGAAGTCAGTTCTGGGTCCAGAATTATTTAACATATTTATTAGTGATTAGGGTGATAAAGCGCACCCTAAGCCAATTTGTGAATGACACAAAGTTGGGTGGCATTGCAGACACTCTGGAGGGCGGGGTTAGGATCCAGAAGAACCTGGATAAAATAGTGAAATGGTCTGAAATCAATCAAATGAAATTCAACACGGACAAGTGCAAAGTCCGGCACTTGAGACAGAATAACTGCATGCACAAATACAGCCTGAGGAATGATAGCTTATGCTGCAGGACTGAAGAAAAGGACCTGGGGGTTACAGTGGATCACAAGTTGAATATGAACTAACAGTGTGCCCTTGTTGCAAAAAAACAACAACAACTGCATACTAGGTTATAACAGAATGTCATTTGCAAATCAAGAAAATTGATTCTTCCACTCTATTTGGCTCTAGTGACACCTACCCTGGAGTACTGTATCCTGTTTTGGACCCCACATCATGAAAGATGTAAACAGTTTAGAAAGGGTACAATAGAAAAAAAACAAAAATGCAAAAGGTGACTTAGGATGCTAGGCTGAAAGAGCTAAAACTATTTAGTCTGAAGAAGCAGAGACTGACAGGGGAGTTGGTAAGTGTCTTCAAATACCTGAAGGGTGAATATAAAAAGGATGGATATAAACTATTCACTGTGGCTGTAGAGTAGAAAATTGGGAACAATGGCCTAAAACTGCAGCAGAGGAAATTTGGGGTGGGGAATAGGAAAAAATCTCTGACAATGAGGATGGTTAAGCATTGAAAAAGGCTACGTAGAGGGTTGTGGAAACTCCATTCCTGGAAATTTTCATGAGCAGGTTGGACAGATACTTGACTGGGGGCTGAACTAGATGACTGGGATGGTTGCCTTGAGCTGGGGGCTGAACTAGATGACCTCCCCAGATCCCTTCCAGTCCTACTTTCTTATAATCGCATGATCCATAGAAAAAAGCCAAAACAGATTTTCCTGGGCATTATGGGGTATGGTTGTTTTACAGTAAATTATATTTCTGAGTGTGTCTTGTCAACATTACAGCATGTGTCACTCAAATAAGATTTTGCATATTGGCCCTATTTAAGAAATAATGCCCTTAGTATTATAACTTTCTTCTGACTAAAAACTTTAAGTATAATGCAGAGCAAAATAAATAAATGTTTTGAACCTCATCTTACTCTCAGTAAAGTACAGTAAAAGCCCTGTTATCAGGCATTTTACTAACTGGAATACTCTATTAACCAAAATACAGGCTGGTTGGTCGGATGCGGGGGGGGAGGGGAAGCTCACATGAGGCAGCCGCCACCACCACCCACCACCTTGCGCTGCTACCACTCCGTGTCCAGCGGAAACATCCAACCTGGACTGCCACCACTCTGGCCACCCCTGCTTTGCTCTGCATCCAGCTGAAGACAGTCGGCCTCAGGTAACCAGCATTTTTAGATACCCGGCATCCCCCATTCCCCACCTGTGCCGATTAAGAGGGCTTTTACTGTAAAAGCAAAGATCCCTTTAACTGCAAAATTTGGAACATTAGGCCTCGAGTTCCTGCTGTAAAGTTTCTGAGACAAATTTGAAGTCTTTATTCAGGAAAAAATCCTAAAAAAGACCAAGGACACATTTCATAACTGCACCTGCTATTTATAGATTTTAGATGTTGGTAGGTATAAAAGTTGGCTGTTTGAAACACTAAATTTTAGCAAAGCTCTTTTGATTTCTCTTTCAAATATGTAACAGCCAATTAGAACATCCCCACTGTCAGAAAAGTTCCTTAATTAAAACCATGAAAAGGCTTTATAAATCTTGACACAAATGGAACACTCTTATTTGTTGTCAGTGATGTCATAAATGCCAAGTTTCTATACAGATCTACCACTTTTCCCTATTTATACTGGTAAATTCCATGTCATGGTAATAGTAAGACATAGGAGCCAAAATTTTTCTATGAAATTTGGGCGTGATCCTACTACCATTGACGTCAATGGCAAAGCTTCCATTGACTTGATAGGGCTCATCCTGTTCCCACTAGTGTTCACAACATTTCTTTTGGCCTTGTGCCTTATACCACACACTTGTGACTTACACCAATGCAAAATATGACGTGCTATAATTATAAAAAAAGAGAACATTATGTCAATTGTGTCTTATTGTTCAATTTCTGGCTTCTTCTATGCGTAGAAACAATCATAGAACAAACTTCACATCTAATTTTAAATCTTCACATAACAAACTTCTGGCTCAGGAGAAGGACATTTCTCTGAGCTGAAATTTTGCCTTGCATTTTGTATATACTCTCTGTAGTTGAAAATTCAAGTTGCATTCAGCGATTTTCTCAACTAACCAATGAATCTCAGTTTTAACCTTCAAGTATTTGTTCTGATTTCACTGAGATAAGTGTTTAGCTCTGGCAAGGATATGATTTGCATTTTATTTGTAAGGAGAGCCAATACTGATTCACACAACAAGAGACATTTAGAGTGACAAGAGCTCAGACACAAAAGATAAAATTTCCAGCTTAAATCTTTGCAGGAGCTGCAAACAAAAAAGGGACTAGGTGATGAAAATACAAATGCTTCTCAATAAAAAAAGAGCAAAAATTTAAAGGAACATTATCAAGTAATTTTAGAGTTAATTTTATACAGTTCGTGTACAGTTTTTATCTATTTTAATGCTACCAGAATCCATGTTGTTGGGGAGGAAATATATTGAAGGCTGGTGACTGTTCTCTGTGGTAATGTCACCAGCATTTAGTAAAGATATCCATTTGACTAACATGCATATAGCCTTGAGTGCTAGGAAGCCTTGTATTTAGGGTGCTGAACAGTTAGGTATTTGTATGAAGAACAGAACAGTCCCAGGAAACCTGGTCAATGTGCATTAAATGCATTCAGGGTTTAATATTAAAATATTAAAATACTCAGGCCTACATTTAGGCAAGCTCATTCACTTTATTTGGGTAAGATCCAGAGACCTGTGGAAGATGTGGGTTTGAATCCTCTCAGACTGAGAAGGACCTAGAACCCACTTCAGGTGTAAGTGACCTAACCACTAGAACATGCAAAAGTAGGTAACACCATGGCATTTCTGAATGAAAGTAACCATGGCTGCAGCACTTTGTAATGAACTCAATGCTATCAATGCACTTTCAGTGTCCTAAGAGCATACCTAAGACACTAGGCTTCTTTGTGGAATAAGACAGAACTTAAACACTGTGGGAGCGTCCACACATGAAAACACGTGTGCTTGCAGCAGCTGAAATAGAAGTGGTGCAACTTTGAGCCAGGGATTTTTGCCTCAGCGCATGTACCCAGACATGCATTTCGGTGTGGGGCAAAATAACCCTGCCTGGCTTCTCCTGGATCTGCAGGCAGGGGGAACTAGAGCCTGAGGTCAGCACCTGTGCTGTCCCCAGCAGTATAAAAAGCTGCCCTGTCCTGGCCCCAGCAGTATAAAAAGCTGCCCTGGCAAGTAGCTCAGGGCTACTGGCTCTCAGAAGCTTCTGGGGCCCAACCAATTGGTACCTGGGGACACTACCCCTTGTGCCAACTGGACTGCTAAAGCAGCCCTGAGAGAGCCCTGCACACTTTACCCACTGCACCAGTCTGGCAGTAGGGGCTGCTGCCTGGCTGTGACCTGCTGCACACCTGCCAGACCCGGATGGGGACTGCACAGACAGTAGAGGCATCTACCCCTCTGGGCCAAATGCCAGTGGACTGTGGCTGCAGAGTTGGCCTTTGTGCGGCGCTACTGCCATGTGTGCCCCTGCCTGGCCATCTGGGCAGCTATTGCCTAGAAGATGTTCCCCAGTTTGGTGGCCTGCTTTGAACAGCTTTTGAATATCGGTTAAGGTGCCTGTTCCACATCACACTGAGGTCTAAGTGATCGCTGCTGCAAAATGGAAACAAAGTTTATTGTGAATGGAATGGTGTGTGTATGTGTGTGTATAATTACAGTTATAGTCACAGTCATATGATTACTTCCAAGTACTGACTATAAATGTGAATATGAGGCATACAAATGGACATGTGTACATAGCATCATCCTACTTCACCCTGTCTGTCTCCTTGAAAAACAAATAACACTGAAGTTGTGGCTGTCCTACTTTTGCTCACTGCCTTTTTGTGACTTAGTCAACAGACTAAGATGATGCTGTGTTAAAAAACTAGGTGTGGTAAAGTTTTTTCTCAAGTAGTAGATATCCCACCCTAAATCTACTTAGATGCCTATTAGGTGGAATAGAATTAGGCCCATGATTTTTTTTTGTGACTTGCATATTGGATATTCCTATGTAAGAAAAAAGTATGATTTCCAATCCTACAATATCAACGGACGATTAGCAACCCACCCCGCCTTGATAGCAAGGAATTACTGTTCTTTCTGACCTCATAAAAACCCACTGAAGAGAATGGGAGTTTTTCAATTGATGTCAATAGACTTTAGATCCAGATCACTGAAAAATATGGCTCTTTACTAATACAAGTAATTTGGGGCTTCAAATTAAGTTACTGATGAATGTTCTAAATTTATTTATCTAATTATGTTTTAAACGTGCAGGGAAAAGATGGTTCAGCTATTTCAATAGGTGGCCATTTGTCTGTCTCTTTTACCAGTAGGACTGTTAAGAAAGAACATTAGGCTAGGTATACAGTACTTACAGTTCTTATGGAGCTCACATTCCAGTGCAGAAGGCCAAACACAAAGTACTCAGTCCTGCTCTCACTAAGTTAATGGCAAAATTCCAGTTGACTTCAGCTGGTATGGGACTGAAAAAGCACTTTTCTTAGGAGGTTATGGAAAATAATTTACACATGCAAAGTTAAAATGCAGTTCCATTTAAAATTAGAAAAAAATTTGAAATATTTTACTTTACATATATAAATCAGTTGAATAACTGAAAGTCCAGCAATTAGTCACCGTAGCTTTTCTGAATTAGCATATTTTATACTAATATTGGGTGACAGCTATTAAGACACCAATTACTTCCCTTTAATTTTAAATCTAAGAGTAAGCAGATTAAATATTTAGCTAAACAAAATAACCTAGAGGACTGATTCATGGATTCATATTGTGTATTTTAAAATATGCATCAAAATACATATAAATCAAGGCTTAAACATACACATGAATATAAATATTAAAAGGCCAAGTTTTAAAGTACATTATTATATTTACCAAAAGTGCTTCTGGAGGTAAAAAGAATATCTTAATTATCTATCAATGATAAAGACGCCTGTATTCTTACCAGGTTTAAATTCACTGGAAACCCCACCCCTATATGCTTGCCCTCTTTTAGTGCCACTTACGGGGTGCATCTACATGTGCATATTAATGTGAAGCAATAAACTCCAGCACATATCACACTGGAGTTTATTGCTCCTGGATGCCGCGTTTACATGTGCATCCAGGACGGCATCAAGTTGAACTGAGGGAAATGGGGAGGAGGGGGAGGGCAGCCTGCCAGCCTAGGGCTGCTCCCACCCAGCTCAAGGTACTGTGGAGGAGCTTGCTGGGGCATGAGGGTTCTTCAGTGCAGGGCTAGGACTGAAGCCCCCTCATGTTCCAGCCAGCCAGGTTAGCATCTACACGTGCATCGCTGCAGAGTAAAAAACTCAGCCATAGGATAGTACTTGTATCTGGCAATATTAACCTGTGGCAGAGTTTATTAGTTTACTCCATCCTACTAGCTGCATGTGTAGACATTGAGACATTTACTGTGGAGTTAGTTAGGCAACTCCACAGTAAATGTCTCATGTAAATGTGCCCACACAATCTCTGTCATCTCCTTCTTGCCTGTTTCCAGTCAAAGATCTCCCCGGGAGACTAGACCTTTTACTATCCTTCCAGCTGTTCTTCACTCCCAGTCTTCAACTGATTTTGGTTATGATTTTCAGTGGTTTCTTAAGCAATTAAACCGTTAAACCAGTAAAAAGTCATCCACAGACTGGACTGTGTACAAACCATTACCTGGACTAGCTTTTATAACCTCTTTTATGCTTTTATGTCCTTCAGTGGGGTATTCTAAGCTTTTATGTCTTTAAGTGGGTTACCTCTTTGTTTATCCCTTTTGATGTCAACCCACCTTCCCCTCTCTCAGCAGTGCCCCCCGCTTTCCTCCCCTTTTCCTTTCCTTTGCATTTAAATGACTTTCAGTTGACTAATTTCTAATGACTTTATTCCTGCTACCTGTAAGTCTGTTCATAACATCTGATGAAGTAGCCTAAAACCTATAAAAGCTCATGCCTTTCCAAATGAGTTAGTCTGAAGTTAGGTAGAAGACAGGGCAGGGTGGCACATTATAAACTAACACAGCTAACTACCTCTCTTTTCATATACAGTCATATTGTATGCTATTGGTACTTTGTCTCAGCTTATGGACCCATCTCTTCCAGAACACCTTTCATATAGATCACCTGAATATTTAGTTTTTTTCCATTAGCCTTCAGTGAAGTCACATAGACATAACAGGTGGTCTGACTTGCCCAAAAGCTCTTTATTAGTAATGATGATTCATGAAAAGGAAATAACAAAGCTCAACTCTGAGCTCTGGATGTGTTAGCAGGGCTGGCATTTTAGAAAATAGAAACTGTTAGTTATAAGTGGAGCATTTTTTCAGAACAAATTAGATACAACATAAAAATTTCACAATGCTATTTTGAGAAAATCCCCTTTTCAGAGCAGAACCACACTTCAAGATGAGCTCTACAGTTCAGAATATGACAATGGCCACTGTTTGGCGGTTCTTCTTCAGGAAGAACACTATTAAAAAAAAAGTCGATCAAAGTCATATATCTAGATGTTCAGATCCCAACATTTTTATTTGATTGCTTAAGAAATTTTACAGAGTAATAACCTTTGTGGAATATTTTAATCCTGGTTTCCGTATCAAATTCTTATTCTTTTTCTGAAATATGGATTATATTTTTTTTTAAACAAACCACACAAACAGAACCACACTGATGCTAAAAGGAATATTGCTATTTATAGTTTATTGGATGTGATGTAATTATAATATCATGCTTTCCTTGTAAACACCTAAGAACTGAGTGAAATAAATGTTCTGATGTAGAACTTTAATAATGAACATGATTTATCAAAAAATCAATTGTAGGTTTTTAATTTGATTAAAAGTTATGTTTTTGTATTATAAAGTTTAAAGAAATTAAAATATTTGTATTGGAGCTTTTGAACTTAACTGTAGTCTGCTTTCCATGCCATTTAAAAATATTGTAAGCCACTGTTGAATACCTGATGCACACCACTGAACTGAAATTTCCACATAAGCATGCTAAGATGCAGTAATTGTTTTTCATGGTACACGCTAATGTATGACAAGCATCTCATTGGAATCCTTTCATCCATTTATACATTAATAAAAGTATAAATATGCATGGTCTGATGCTTTCCCATTTTTATCTTAACCCCCATTACACCTATACTTTCAAGAATTTAGACCCTTTCTAACGTCGAGACACCCTCCTCACATAATAACATAGCAGTCACAATCAGGTGACATTTTTAAAATAACAGCCACCTGGTTCAAGTAAAAATATAAGAGGGGGTAATTTTTAGGCTTCTAGCTCTGAGGTTTACTTTTCTCCTTGATCCAAGATACCCTGCAAAGTTTCTCTTTTCCAAAACTTGGGAAAAGAAAATCACCATCTAGTCCCAAAATATTCTCTCCTTCAGGGCAAGAAATGAAAATAATGCCCCACCTTCCACATAGGTCCCACAGTCAAGATTTGGGCAGGCCTAATAAGGCCAATTAAAAAATAAAGGGGCATGCTGCTGCTGCCACCACTACCACCACCCCCTACTCACCGACCTACCTTAAGACGATTCACCATGCAGCCACAATGTGCTACATCTGTTTTTATACTGATCGGTATCTTTATCCGCAGCACATTTTGAAAACTTGGGCTGCGGGTGGGAGTGTAAAAAACCTGATATGAATATGAGATATCCTCAAATAAATAAAAAGCTTGTTCATAGACAAGGTAAGAAATGTAGATGCCCCGAGTAATAACCCACCCAAAAGTGATTTCTCTCTGCCAGGTACCAGAGATAGGTACTGGTGATTTTAATCCAGTTCTTAGTGGACTAATGTCCAAATAACAAAAATCATTATAAAAAGTAACCTCAAGACATCCAAGGACTGAAAAATGGTCCTTTCATGTCAGGTTTGTAATCCCTGGTTAGAAAAATGTGAGGAATGGCATAATGCTACTGCCATAATGCTACCCTTTCTTTTCATTCTTCTATCTTTCTAAGGATTTTTCACAGCACCCTTCACAGAGATGACTGCAGAAAAAATTCACAAAGAAACTGAGATGCCTAAAAAATAATTTAAGAAGAATGTAGGCCACCAATCCAAAAGAGCAATTCACAGAAAACTACCCAACCATTCTGGCTGACCAAGCCCCTTACATGCCTAAGGGCTTGTCTATGCTGCTGCAGCAGTGTGCCCCAGGACTGGGAGGCATGCTTAGGCTCCTCTCAGGTTGAGAGGGTTTTGAACCCAGGTTTCCCTTTTCTGGGTGAATGCTGTCATCACTAGATTCTTTGTGAAAAAAGTATGCCACATCTACATCTGGGAGTAGCCACACTGTTTTGTACTGTAGTCAACACCATCGTTGTTAGTTATGGACTCTGGACATCTAATGAGTCAGAAACTTGATCAGATTCCTGGTATTTCTCAACTCTGATCAATGGATTTTAGGTGGGCATTAAGCATCTAGGTAGAAGTGCAATGATACATCCGTCTGATACCGGATCAGTACCGATATAAAGAAAATCGGCTATATAGGAAATCGGTCTGAAGTGGCCAATAATTTGGCCGACAAATGCTCGTGCATGTGCGCAGCCACAGCACACCATGCAAGCAGTGAGAAGCACAGCCTAGCAGCTTTGGAGAGCTGCATCCAGCTGGTAAGCCTGTT
>NW_005841864.1:1455491-1462419 GCF_000455745.1 Alligator sinensis
GCCCCAGCTGGCCAGCAGTTGCCCCAGCCCCACTCCCTCCCTCACCATGTGTAGCATGGAGCTGCCCACCCCACGCCCCTTCCTTCCCCCTCCCCTTTCAGCACAACAGACTTGCCAGCTGGATGCAGCTCTACAAGCTGCCAGGCTGTGCTCCTCGCTGCCTGATTTTTGGTATGGCAAGAATGTAAGAGATCTGCAACAGAATGAGCTAAAACTATTTAAGTTAGAGGTGATAACTCCCTCACCATGTGTAGCATGGAGCTGCCCACCCCACGCCCCTTCCTTCCCCCTCCCCTTTCAGCACAACAGACTTGCCAGCTGGATGCAGCTCTACAAGCTGCCAGGCTGTGCTCCTCGCTGCCTGATTTTTGGTATGGCAAGAATGTAAGAGATCTGCAACAGAATGAGCTAAAACTATTTAAGTTAGAGGTGATAAGAGTCATACAGATAGGAAAAAAAGAAAATAACTGATTATTTTAGTATATTTTAAGTTTTTAAATGTTACAAAAATTAAGTACAATTCCTTCTATGCTTTCTAGACAGCGACTACTATCCTTTTGATTGTTTAGATTATGTGTTTATTTCTTATTTTGACAGTGCCAAAAGGGATGCACCGATAAAGCCTTTCTTGGCCGATACTGATAGCTGATGACTAACCAACCACATTGGCTGATGCCAATCCAGTAACTGAACAGTGCAAGGCATTTTAACCTACTGACAAACTTTTTTTGCTTGTTTTGTATTTATAAACACACACACACACACACACAAACATACCCTCCTGCTTGCTCTGGCCCTCAATGAAGGGGTGACTGTCTCATTCCCACACATTGAGCCCTCACCCACAGGTTCTACCCACAGCCCCACTTCCTGTGCAGCCCATGCTGTTGTCCCAGGCAGGCATGGTGGACTCTCACATGGACAGCAGCACCAGGCACATTTGGACCCGCAGAGCACGCCACTGCCTCAGAACTGGCAAGCCCTGTGCAGTTGTGGCCATCAGGGAGAAGCCACTTTTGCAAAGGTGCCTGGCAGAGCTGAATGTCCCTTGTGCAGCACCTTACCCCACCTTTGCACAGCCCATCTCCACAGCAACCCTAATGCTCAGGCCCCTTCTGCACACACAGCGCTGTCATGGCAGAGACAGCAGGAACCAGTAACAGTCCCTTTGTTGCTGAGCTTGGTGCCCTGTGACCGCTCCCTAGTGCCCCCTCCACCTCCTGCTGCTTGCCAGGTCTTATAGTGGCAGCAGAGCACAGGGACCAGAGTACACTCGCCAGAGTGCTCCAGACACACGGCTGTAATTATCGGCTACAATGACCAAAAAAAGCTGATAACATAATTTCTCTTTTTATCAGGGAGGATCCAATAGCCAACCAATATATTGGTGCACCCCTTGTGCCAACACTTGGTTTTTTTCAGGTATCTCCCAGTAAATTTCCACTATACTCAAAAGGTATTTTTAAATGCAATCACACTTCAGGTAACCAGTTACTCCATTTCAGGTGGTTCATAGTTATTTCTTTTCCTGAACTTGTGTGTAAGTTCCTATCTACATAAAAATGTTAAAAAAGAAAGGTGTGATTTTAAACTGGTTTAGATAAACTGGTGCAAGCAATGTAGTTTCCTTCTGTTCCTAATTGACTTTTACTAAGCCAAACCTACACATCATCATTTTCATGTGATGGCTCCTATCTTTATGCAATGATGATCCTTATTTATGCCTTTCTTTTCATACATCTAGAATCTTTATTTGACCTTCTACTTCATCCATCTTCAAATCTTTCAAAATTCTGATGCTCATTTGCTCATTCAAATGTATAATGTCAGACAAATTACCTCCATAATATACCTTTTTTTATAATTCAGTTTAGCATGAAATTTAAATTTGCCTGTGCTTTTAACAATTAATTATAGACATCAACCACTGCTTGCTAGCCCATTTTTCCTAGTCCTTTACCAAGTAACATATTTCAAGAGGTATGCAAAGGTGATTTGCACCAATTATTTCTTTCCTTAACTTCAAATGTTATCTGAAAACATAGCTGAGGCTTTTTAACATGCCCATATTTATTACAGAGATACTCTAAGAAGGCACACTAGATCACAAAACGAAGAGGATTGTGTATCATCCTCTCAAGATCCACGCACCGAGAGCACTTTTAGGGCAGAATCATCTTTGGCTTTAAGTGCTAGAAGGGCAGTTATCCAGCTACTTAAGCACAGGTTGTGATCCTATTCCATATGCAGCATGGGCACATAAGGCTACTGAGTAGGCATAGTGGAGTGTGTTCTGGCTGGGCATATAGGAGGTTCTGTACACAGAACTTGAGTTAGCCTAAGTTAACTGTAGCCAAGGAAAAAAAATCCATGAATAATGGTCGTTAGATACTGAAGGTCCCATGGGTATTATAATCCAATAGTCTAGGGGTTAGACCACTTGCTGAGCAAGTTAGAACACTTCCTAAGGAAATAGGAAATCCATGATCTAAGTCACCTTACTCAGAGGGGCTTTGAACTCACCTCCCAACACAGTGCTTTTACCAGCAGGCAACAAATTAAGCATCATCTCCAGCCCTCCTGATGAAACTCTCCCCCTGGGCAGACAAGCGAGGGAGATACATAGGGTCGAGAGGAAAAGAATTCCTTGTGGTTATGTGGCACAGTGAGAAGGATGCTGCCCTGAAACTTCAAGAAGGCCAGACAGAGACCTCGATAATTTCTCATTTGTGACCCAATTATTAGCAACTGGGAAATTAGAGAGATGCAAGTTAAAACCCCCTCTGAGTGAGAGGAACCAAGCACCTGGGGTTTCTGCTTCCTAGGTAGGTGCACTAAACACAAGCTCCCATCCTCTTCCTGTTTTTTGCTGGGCCAAAATTTCAGGACTTACACTCAAGTATGCATACACAGAGACATGTAACTGCCCAGTCAGAACACAGAGCACTTGGAATAAGGTATAGGTATGTGTATAAGTGCCCAAACAGCAATTATGCGACTGGGTAAAGTGCCCTTCCTGCATTAATTTTTCCAGCTACCACAGAAGAGGTATAATGCACTCATTGAGCACTCAGGGGAACACCAACCACTGTAGACTAAAGTGGGTAGACCGGAGTCAGGGGAAGAAAAGGCTTACTTGCCAAGCTACTGCTGCTGCTGCCTGTAGCCAGGCTCCCCGACAGCCACCCTGGTGTCCATTTGCTCCTTCTCTTCCATCCCTGCCCCTTCCCCCCCTTGTACATCCATACTGGGCACAGGGCTGTGCCTCCTCTATCAAAGGCTCCTGCAGTGGGAGCCCAGAGGAGGACCATTATACTCGCTCCACTTGCCCCCACCTTCCAGATACATTGTTTGGTGCAGTACTTCCCTGCCCAGCTCCTATGGCTGGGAAGAGCAGGGCTGTCCCTGCCATGAGAGACTTTTAGGGAGTGATTCTGGCACCCTCTCCTATTGGGACTCATGCCCCATTCACCCTACCCCAGTTACATTACTATATCACAGTAAAGATACAATTGGCTGTCTCCATGTTAAGGCCCATTTCCATCCTATTCCAGACCCCTCAGAGGTTTTTCATTGGGTAAGGATCTGAAAAGACTGTGGAGCTAAAACTAAGCTGTTTGGGAAGCAGAATAGTTTGGATGGTAGTAGACTTCTGAGTGATATGCCTCTCCTTCAAATCCACCCTCCAAACTCTCTTTTGTCATGTTGCCTACAAAGATCTTGACAGTAGCAAGGCAATGTGCTCAGACCATATTTATTATGCTAAATAGCATGGAATCATGGGGTGCATACACACGTACTAACTTTCTAACAGATAAGCCGACTTGGTTTTTTAAGTTGACTTAACTGTCAGAGCATACACATGCAAATGAAACAAAGTCAACTTAAATGCTGCACAAGATAATACACTTCTAAGGTGTATTATCTTAAGTTGCATTAGTTAAATCAACTTAACTGACAAGATGGCTGCCACCATATCAGGGAACCATACTTGTGTACGCTCCAATGTGGTTTAACTTAAGTCAACTTACTTTATGTCAATTAGTACATATGTACATATCACCGTCCCTGTAATCACTTGTCTGCAATCTAAATACAAGACAGACTGGAAGACTCCTTGAGGCAGAAATTATCCTGTTGCTCTGTGTGTGTACAGCACTTTGGACACTTATGTGTGGCTAGAACTCCTAAGTCAGGGGCAGGCAATTATTTTGGGTGGAGGGCTCCTTACCCAATTTTGGCAGGCTGTCGAAGGCTGCATGGGTAGCCCTTCCCCTTGACAGGTGCCCTGCCGCCTGGTCACTATCTTGGGACCAGCGTCCCAATGTCGTGGGACCAATGTCCCAGGGCCAGCACCAATGGGGTCCAAAGTGGGGCACAGGCTGGCAAGGGTCTGTGGAGCCAGGCTGGGCTGCACCAGCAGGGAGGGGGGAGCTGGCCCGGCTCCATAGAGCCCCTGCCAGCTGGGACCCTGCACTCCTGCCACCCTGCTCTGGGCCCCGCTGGCATTGGCCCCGGGACACTGGTGCGGGCCCTGTGCTCCTGCTGGATCCCAGCCCACTCACACCCAGTGCCCCCCAGCCCCGCAGTACAGGTGGGGGGCAGCGTACAGCCCCAACCCCCTGCTCGACAGCAGGGAAGAAGCTGGTGCTGAGCATGGAGAAAAGTGGCCCCTCGCCTACTCCATGGCTGGCGCCCCGCACTGCAGCTACTCACAGCCCACACGGGGCTGTCTGGAGTAGGCACAGGCAGTCCCAGGTGGGCTGCAAGCAGCTGCAGTGCGGAGCACTGGCCATGGGGCAGGATAGGGGCCACTTTTCTCCGCGCTCAGCACCAGCTTTTAACCTGCCCCACTGCCAGCCGGGGGGGAAGAAAGCAGCCCCTCCCCGCCCCATGCCTGGCACCCCACGCTGCAGCTACTTGCAGCCTGCTTGGGGCTGCCTGTGCCTCCTCTGGACAACCCCACGTGGGCTGCGAGCGCCTGAAGCATGGGGCGCTGGGCATGAGGCAGGTGAAGGGCTGCTTTTCTCTGTGAAGGGAGGGAGCCCAGGGAAAAGCTGAGCACAGGGGGGAAGCGGCCCGTCCCCACCCACACCTGGTGCCCCACGCTACAGCTGCTCACAGCCCGCAAGGGGCTGTCCGGAGCGGACAGAGGCAGCCCCATGCAGGCTGCGACAGCTCCAGCATGGGGCACTGGGCATGGGCAGGGAGGGGCTGCTTCCCCCCCACTGCACTCCTTCCCTGCCCGGGGTCCCCCCACCCCCCCCACTTACCTGAGCTTCCCACGCCAGGGCAGCCACGTACTCCCAGCCCAGAAGCCCCATGCTTTGGCTTCTGGCTGGGGGGCGGGCCCATTGTTGTGGGAGCCCACCGGGATTCCCCTGGGTCCTACTGCCCTTGGTTCCTGTCATTTTTGACAGGAACCAAAGGCAGAGAAATATAATTTTTTTACATTTTTGTAGGGGCCCCGCAACCTGGATAGAATGGCCTTGCGGGCCGAATCCGACCCACAGGCCATATTTTGCCCACCCCTGCCTTAAGTGCTGCAGTAATACAAATAATAAATAACAGCAACAACACAATCTCCATGGGATGAGTTCCCCCAGTAGGAAATACAGCTCTGGCTCAGCTACAACTTAATTAAGAATTCTTGAGGTTCTGCCAGGTTTGTCCCTTTGTGGTGGAAGAGGAAACATAAAGGGGTCTCTGAAAGTTTTCCCCACTATAACCATCTCCCATGGGTAGTGGTTATATGATCCAGGAGTAAGATAGGGATTTTTATTAAACAGAATCTCCCTGTCACTGCCAGGGAACAAAAAAGTCACAATTTTCAGTTATTTAGATTTTTCTTTCATTCTTATCAGCTTCCAGTTCAATCCAGGCTGGAGACCACAGTGGCTTCCCCCTCCAGCTACCTCATGAATTAATACTAGGAAAGGTTTGGGGGAATCAATCAGTGCTTTCTACCATGGATACTTAGCATGTCACCTTGGAAATGCACATCTCAACCCTCCACCTTCACAAACAGAAGTGCACTCCTATGTACATTTATTTGACAGATTAATGCACTGACTAAGGCAGCTCATTAAAACATTTTTAAATAAAGTACAGTTTGGGGATTTGTAATGTGAACATGATTTCCAAAATTACTTCACTACAGAATTTCTCCACTGCACTGTTTCCCCAGGCATCAGTACAACTCCAGCAAAGCAAAACACCAAGGCAGCTTTCTATGTTAATTTGTAGCCATTGAGAATCACAAGGTTTCTTGACAAGAAATAAGGCTCAAGTGAGTAGTGGTGTCAGCTGCAGACATTCATAGAATTCCTAAACTACAAGTAAGCAAATAAAATACACAAAGTAGCATCCAGAAGAGAAGGGCCAAATGCTCTCACCTGCCCATAAACATAGAGCAATGAGATAAAAAAATCCATAGAAAATGGATTATCAGGGTTGGGCAGAGTAGTTCCTGCTAAACAGTTATCTCTATTCACTCTGCAGCCACAATGTAAGTTCTGAGATCCTCACAGCCAGACCACCAGAGCTAAGTACAGACAGTCAAAAAACCCAAGGCTGAATTGATTCAGTCTTTGTGGGTTAGTCTAAGATGCAGAGCTTAAATTGAGAAGCAAGTGAACAGACATACACTTTTGAGTCAGGAAATGAAGCCACATGACTGCAGTTGTTCCAGTCAGAAGCCAGGAGGCACTAGAGTATGCCTCCCAGCCTGCCAGCCACTGCCAAAGAGAAGGGACTGAAGCTCCAAGGCTTTTCTCCCCTCCCTGCTCCAGTGGAGGGTATGTGGCCAGGCCGTAGCCCTGAGCTAGCATGCTGGAGGGTGGGAGTTTAAATCCCCACCCTAGCCCACAGAAGAGCCCAGCTCAGGCCTGCCTGGGTGGGGGTGGGTCGTGTCTGCTAGGCTGAGGAA
>NW_005841864.1:1462429-1474114 GCF_000455745.1 Alligator sinensis
GTAGTGGAGCTGAATTCATAAAAACTTGAACAAGAATAGTCCTTTCTCTGAAACGAGCATGTATTGAATGCAGCAATCTGTAACCTCAAGCACACAACAAAAAACAACCAAAAATCTTTGTCTAAGCTAAGATACAGTCCAGTAAGACACAGTGAGAGCACACACAACTCAGTCTAACTAAAAATGTAAACCAAGAAGACAAGACAACAATTAAAGACAACAAAAAGACTTTTTTTAGGTATGTAGGGAGTAAAAGGAAGGCTCAGGGCAGCATAGGATCCCTACTGAACAAGAAGGAGCAATTAGTGACAGATCGGGGGACAGCTATTCAATGAGATTTTTGTCTCAGTGTTCCTGAACAGGAGTCAAGATAAGTCTCTTAATGGGTTCTTAGATGGGCATCAGAGGGACACCACCCCACCAACTGTCGATGCTGACTTGGTGCAGAGTCACTTGGATGGACTGGATGTGTTTAAGTCAGCAGGCCCGGATAAGTTGCATCCGAGAGTACCGAAGGAATTGGCTGGTGTCATAGCAGAACCACTGGCACAACTGTTTGAGCACTCATGGCACTTGGGTCAGGTCCTGGAGGACTGGAAAAGGGCCAACGTGGTCCCTATTTTCAAGAAGGGGAGAAAGGAAGATCTGAGTAATTATAGGCCAGTCAGTCTCACCTCCATCCTTGAAAAGGTCTTTGAAAAGATTATGACGGATCATATTTGTGAGAGTCCAGCAGGACAAATAATGCAGCAAAGCAACCAGCATGGATTCGGAGTAGGTAGATCATGCCTGACCAATCTGGTTTTGTTTTATGACAGGGTCACAAAACGCTTAGACAGTGGAGTAGAGGTGGATGTCGTTTTCTTAGATTTTAAGAAGGCCTGGAGCTCTTAACCCCTGGATTCTCCACACATTAACACCTGAGACTAGTTTTAAGAACCCGTTATGCAGCTCATGGTTATGTCACTCTAGGGCAGGATTATTTCTGATCCGTGCTACCCAGCTTCTGTTGCACTAAAATGTAGCCACTCTCAGCTACACCTTAGTTTAAACACCCCACTCGCTTACCCTCTGCCACTGGCCCGGATTGGGCCCCCTGAACTTTCCCGCCCTTCCCAGTTCTACAGGCTCCTGCTGGCCTGAATGGTTGACTACTCCAAACTTGAGCTAGCACTAACACCCATTAACATTTGAGCAACTCATAGTATAACGTGTAACAAGGCGCAAAGAAATGGTTCAGGACCAATATTCACATTATGTTTTTTTCTGAAAGCCAATAAATGACTGCTAGATTCCAAGTTTGCAGCCTCAGAATGTTGTCTTTTCCACTTTCATGGCCTCCTTATTTTAATCCATTTTTTCACACACATTCTCCCTCCATCCTTCCAGTCTCTGCATTCATTATCACCTACCCTATACCTCCCTTTGTCTCCCTTAATCTCCCTTTCACTTTCTCTTCTCCTTTCAGTCTCCCCATCCCACACATCTATTCTCACAGTTTAACTATGTGAGAAATTAAAAGAATTAGTGAATAAGGGAGCAAAAGAGAAAGAGAGAAAGAAAGCAATATACAAGGAAAGATAAGGAACTGCCAGCAGAGGGCACAGCTTTAGGAACCTATCACCAGTAAAACCCCCAAAGGAAAAAAAAAGAATAACATTCATTCCCAGAAAACACAGAAAAAACCTTGCTGGAAGATTGTAGTAATACAGTAGCTATATATAGTTTCATCCATTGTTTTGAGTTAAGGTAGCAGTAGGATTAAGTAAATCTAACTGTTACTGATACAATACAGGGGCAAACAAACAATCTCCAAACAACATCCAAACGAACCATACTGTTCTTTGCACATATTAGGCATGTGCAGCATCTAAAAATAAATGATTTAGACAGGAGATCTGGAACTCATAATTTTCTCAGCTCTTTAAAATTGAGGCTATTCCTGACAGTGGCTATACTATCAGTTCCATTTATTTGATCCCATCCACTCTCCTCCATTCCACCCTCTTTAAGACTAAGGTACTTAGTTAAAAACACATTTTGACTTTTTTGAATTGTGTATCTGAGTCTATCTCTGGGGACAGAGCTCCTACCCCTCGCTTTCACTACTGCATGGTTATAGAATCAATCGTGTATCACAGATTTTTTAAATTATATCGTACCCAGTTTATAATTAGCAGTGTGTGGGAGCAGAGTTAAGGTAACATAATGAACTGTGGAACACTTATATCCTACTCAGCTCAGCTGATGTCAGGACTATAATAGCTAATAACATCTGCTTATTTGCACCCTTCTACTGACTGAACAGTGGAGAGCAAAAGCCAGTGGAAGTGGGTCATGGAGTGCAGAATATTGGCAGTGTCAGGATAGGTACAGAGTTATTAGCTGAGTGACTGTCCATGTAATAGGATATAAGGATGACACAGTCACTCCAATACCAACACTTATGCCAGGCCTCCTAGCACACCCAGCAGTATGTTTGCAAGAGCAACAGTTGAGCTGGCCACATGGTTATTAAAAATGTTCTTCCTATAACTGCTGATTAAACACCACAGAGAGCAGTAGCCTTGAACCAATGCCACTCTCTTTTCCCTGTTCCACAAGTGGGGATCTGTAGGTCAGGGAGCCTGGAGCTACAAGAGCAGATCCTCTCCTGCTTTGCACTCCCCTCTGTGCTTGGTAGCGAGCTAAGCAGATGCAGACTGAAATGCATGTTTATGCAAGTAGAATTAACTCCAGCCTGATGCCACCACCACGCTTCAGAGGAGTATTTGTGAGGTACGAGCAGAGACACAAGACAGATGCTTCCTGAGGAAACCAGGCTGCCCTGAAGATGGCAGTTATCACTACAAAAAGTCAAGCTCACCATGAGCTGCAGATTCCTATCCTTGCAGGTATCCAAAAGTATTGAGAAGCTCTCTTCATCCATATCTGCCCAGGGCAGGGGGTCAGACTTGATGATCTGTTCAGGTCCCTTCTGACCCTAGAAACTATGAAACTAAATCCCATTTAAAGAACAGTTAGAGGAAACGGTGTGAGAAGAACCTTGGGTACCTGTCCTGGTCACCAAAGAAGGAACTATTCAGACCATTGTTATAATACCTGCAGTAATAATTGCATACTTATGATTCCATATGCATGATTCCACTTCATGTTACAAACATATAAGAAACCAGCTGGTGGTATATTATATCCATCCACAAGAAGCTCATACATTATACCCATGACTGATTTTTCGGCATACTCTCTCTCCTGTGCATGTGTGCACCCCCACACACACCAGCTTACTTAGATTCTCAAAGTGTTGTATTATCAACAACATTTGAATATGCGCAAAAATGCAATATTCTCTACCTCAGGGTCCCACATACTTCAAGAGAAATAAAATTATCCATAGAATTTGGAATCTTTTGTCAAATGGCCATGCAATTCCAAGTTTTGTCTATACAATTTCCTACTTTGCTACAGCCATGCATACAGCACTTTGTTCTTTCTGCTCCACTTGCAACTGGCTGCACCTTTCTTATTTTATGTACTGCTTTCATTACAAAAGGAACACAATTTACATCAACACTGCCTTCTGCTCTGCTGTGGCTAACAGTCAGAAGGTGTGACAACAGATCTCATGACTCACAAGTACTGTACCTTCCTTTCTGATATTTGAAGGTCTGTGCCCTGGAAGGAAGTATTGGGCAACTAAAGGCTGAGCCAGTGAAATCCAGTAGTCAGACAGTCCCCATAAAACCCAGGTTATAATATACGCAAGGCTAAACTTAAGAAAACTAAGGTCTAAGCAACATTGCCAAGTTCAGGAGATCAACAATTATGGAAACAGACCTGAAAATAAATAAAACAAAACATGAGGCTGGTCCCCAAAATCCTGTTGTTGTTATTGCTTTTAATAAAACATCAAGTTGTGTTTGGACTGTCGTTGCACTTTAGTTCTTCTCTACTCCTTTCCAAATGTTTCTGCATTAATTTAAGGTTAAATATTTGCCTTTACCACATACCTCTCCCTGACTGAATTTACTCCGTACTCACCTTAGTTTCAAAACTGCCATCCATTTCCTATTGATGTTTTTACTCTCTCTGCACCTGCTTTCCCAACTTTCCCCCATACCCTTCTCTATAGACCGAACAGTGAATATCCAAGAATCACAGAGCAGTCGCCCTATCATATTTTTAATTATTTCTCAATAAAGATTTATGTGAGTTTGAAAGACATTTTCACTTGGGAACATCTATAAAGCATTAACCACCTCGCCAGCTAATGGAAAAACCCTAACAGAGGCAGGGATTTCTACAATTCAGTGTAGTAACTATATTTAGAATACTTGAATATTTTCTTTTTAAATCAGTTCTTATCCATTCAAAACATTAAAAAAAATTAAATCATTCTACTGTTCTCCAGAATTTTAATCAGCTATATACTCCAATACATTATCAAATCCTTTCTTTCCGTTTCTTATGTAACAAGGTATTTAGCAGAATTTGCAAATTTGTTGGACTCTGATGAGGTCACACCAGAAATGCTTCTGCTTAGGGCCTTGAACTTGTGATGTCTGGGCTGTCAACCATGTGCCTTAGCACCTCCACCAGCTCAGCTCCCCATTTTCAAATAATTACCATACATTGTTTATTTTTAAGCATCCAAAATATTACTAATTGTTCCCAAAGAACTAAAAATAATTAATTTATTTTAATTAACTTTCTGTCCCAGTTTCCTAGAATGTCTCCTCTTCCCAGAAGCTCAGCAGCACTTCCTCAATGCCCTTCTTATTCCATACTGCTCTTGCCTAAGGCTTCAGCATGAGAGAGGCATGGGTGGGGGACTCAATGGCATGGGGAGTAGAGAAGTCATTATTGTTTGGTCCGGGGCTTAGTGGAAACTTCAAGACAACAGGGGAATGGGCTGCCACCTCTGGAGGCTTCTGGCATCTAGACAGAGTTTTATGCCTAGCCACCAAAACTATGGGTATAGAGAAGCTTCCAATCATTTCAAGAGCTACAAGCAACCAAATCCTGTGTCTCAGGATAAGTTCAGAAGAGTTAGCAACACTGGAAGCATTAAGGATAGGGACAGAAGTTACACATAAGCCAGTTTAAGTCATCAGAAACTGGTTTAAAACTGTAACACAACAGATTCAGTGCACATAAACCAGTTTCAAAATGGCTGAAAGTGGTTTGAGATAAGCCTGGTTGCATGTAGTATCAGACTTAACTGATTTGGGTAAAACCAGTTTATGAAACTTCTGTCCCAGACCCCTTCCTGGTTCAAGTGAAATCACAAGCCCCCAACATCTCAGCATGCTTTCCAGTCCTGGGCTGTGCTGTGCCATCTGCTCTAGCAGAGGATGGTTGTGGGGAGTAAGGAGGGGAGGAGGGAGGGAGGATAGGGAGAGACTGCCTGTACCCAGGCAAACCCCAGCTGGAGTCTGGGGCCAGGGAGGGGAGTTAAACTTCCCTTCCCCTGAGCACAGAGCTGCCCTGCCCTGCTAACAACTTACTTCTGGCTGCAACTGTGGACATGGGCGACTGGTGCCATCTCAGTCAGGGAGGGCACATGCCCCCCAAGCAGCCAGTCAGCACACTGATGCTCCCATCTGCCACCCCTGCCCGTCACCTAAGCGGGGAGCGCTGCCTCTCAGGGGGTGCATGGGCACCCCTGTGCACCCCCTACGCATCACCACTGACTGTGGACCACAAATCCCAGAGGCTACCTAGAAGCAGGAAGAAGTGATGAGCAACCCAGCAGAGTGCTGCTGTTGTAATTCTGGACTGCAAATCCCAGAAACCTCAGGGGCAGGAGGAAGAGGAAACAAACACATAGCCCAGGCTGGCCAGAGCGCCAGAGAGCTGTGCTCTAGTGCCCCCCGCCCCAGCTTCCGGCCTGAGCCACTGCAGGCATGTATGGCTGCATTTCCCGAATCAAAAGTGAATGTCTATCCAACTGTTTCTCAGTTTAAACTGATTTAAAAAGAAAATATTCAAGTATTCTAAATATAGTACTCTGCAACTTAGACTAGCCTGCAAAGACTGAATCGATTCAGCCTCAGGCTTTTTGACTGTCTGTGCTTAGCCTAGGACAGATGCTGCCTACTCCCATGAAGCATATGTTCAGAGTATAAAAATGTCTCCTCTCCTGAGTGCTCAGAGGTGAATCCCCATCCCCTGCATTTTCCCAGGGAAAGGAAGCCTCACACAAATCCCTTCAATTTCCCATCCCCAATTCTGCCCACCACCAAGTCTCCTCTCACCACATTTCTGTCTCAGCCATTCCCTTGCCCTACTATACCTCCAAAACTGCTCTACCCATAGCCTGCCCCACATTTTCCACAAGCAACTTTCAGAGACTCTCTTCCAATCCTCATAGTACCTGAGGTCTTAACAACCTGCTGTTTAGTTTCCCAAATGATGGAATAACAGTCATTTTGCATGTGGACATAACTTTAGTTTAAATGAAAACTGTGGGATTTGGCAGCTACCTTCATTACGGGGATTCTCACTTCCATGTGCAGATGGGCGGGAGAGAAATGTTGGTGATCTTGCAGGTTTCAGCACCACTGACAGTGGTAAGAGGTGGTACCCAATATTTATCAGGGAAAATGTATACAATGGCAGACTTGTCCTGTTGTTATGAAACTGGATGAACCCCTCCCCCAAATTCCTATTTACAATCACTAGAGCTAGAAACACTATCCAACACACCTCCCCTTCTCCTTCCTTAATGTCTCCACCTCATGTCTACAAAGGGAGAAAAATATGCAGCTCATGTTTCATCCCTAAAGAACCTATAAAGCCAACTCTATCCAGCTTGTCACCAGAACCTAGAACTCTATGTACCAGCAGAGGAACAGCATCTCTGCAAACAACAAATCGCTCCTGTGGCCATTCAGAATCCAACAGAATTCACGAGTAAGTACACCTACAATTTCTGTTGATGAATTAGCCTCCCATAATAGCTTGAGCCTCTCTGAGCACACTGTATGCCTGGCCAACACAGTGGCTCAGTAATGCTGCCTGGCTCAACCAGAATCTATGCAGATATGCGTGTACTGAAAAGGTTTCCCTGTGTCCACGTCTCTCTGCTGGTAGAGGTTCTGCTAGCAGAAGACTTATAATGTAGACCGGGGGCGGGCAATTATTTCGGGCAGAGGGCCACTTACCCAGTTTTGGCAGGCTGTCGAGGGCCACATGGGTAGCCCTGCCCCTTGACAGGTGCCCCGCCCCCAGGCAGCATCTTGGGACCAATGTCCCAATGTCTTGGGACTAATGTCCCAGGGCCAGCACTGGTGGGGCCCAAAGCAGGGAGCAGGCTGGCAGGGGTCAGTGGAGCTGGGCTAGGCTGCACCAGCAGGGAAAGGGGGGAGCTGGCCCAGCTCCATAGCCCATCTCTAATTAAGACTAATATGCTCCAGACCCATTTCAATGCAATAGATTGTTCATTCAAGAAGCACACTCGTTATTTATATACCCATTAACTACCTATATATACAGAGAATAGTTTTTTTCTTTTCAACAAACATTTTATAAGATGCTTGATGAGGACAGAGATACAAATGAAGTTACAGAAAGAGAGTCTTATGCCAGGCCTTTTTAGATTACAGATAGTTAATGATTTTTACCTCCTTCAAAATCTATTTTAAAAAAATTCAGGTACTATTATCAACAGAAGCCACTTTTAAATCATAAATTATAATTCTATCATTATACACCAAGAATAAACCCCTGGCACAGCTTTACGAGCACTCATGGAACTCTGTGGTGCCAAAGGACTGGAAAAGGGCCAATGTGGTTTCCATTTTCAAAACAGAGAGGAAGGAGAACCCAGGAAACTATAGGCCAGTTAGTCTTACCTCGATCCAGGGTAAGCTTTTTGAGAGAATTATCCTGGTGCATGTCCACGAGGGGCCAGCAGTGCAGGTTATGCTTAGGGGCAACCAACACAGGTTCATTAGAGGCAGGTTCTGTCGGACCAAAATGGTGGCCTTCTATGACCAGGTCACAAAATCCTTAGATGCAGGGGTAGCAGAGGATGTAGTCTTTCTGAACTTCAGAAAGGCCTTCGACACTGTCTCTCACCCCATTCTCATTAAAAAACTAGGAGACTGTGGCGTCGACACCTACACAGTCAAATGCATCACTAACTGGCTGGAGGGCCGCACCCAGAGAGTGGTGGTGGATGGGTCGTTTTCGACCTGGAGAGATGTGGGCAGTGGGGCCCCCAGGGCTCGGTCCTCGGACCTGCGCTGTTCAACATCTTCATCAGTGACTTGGACGAGGGGGTAAAAAGCACCTTGTTCAAATTTGCTGATGACACTAAGATGTGGGGAGATATGGGCAAGCTAGATGGGAGGAATAGGCTGCAATTGGACCTAGACAGGTTACAGGGGTGGGCAGATGAGAACAGGGTGGGTTTCAACACTGACAAGTGCAAGGTACTGCACCTGGGAAGGAAGAACCAGCAGCATACCTACAGGCTGGGGAACTCCCTTCTTGTCAGTGCAGAGGCAGAAAAGGATCTTGGAGTCATTATTGATGCCAAAATGAACATGGGCCAACAATGTGAGGATGCAGTCAGGAAGGCCAACCACACCTTGTCATGCATCCACAGCATCTTGAGCAGGTCCAAGGAGGTGATCCTCCCCCTCTATGTGACACTGGTCAGGCCGCAGTTAGAGTACTATGTCCAGTTCTGGGCACCGCACTTCAGGAAGGATGTGGATAGCATTGAAAGGGTCCAGAAGAGGGCCACCCGCATGATCATGGGTCAGCAGGGCAGGCCCTACAAGGAGAGGCTAAGGGGCCTGAACCTGTGGTGGCCCTAGACTTCAGGAGGGCCAACTTCAGTGAGATGAGGAGATTAGTGGGAGAGGAACTGGGGTCCTTGAGGGCAGAGGAACTCAGCGTCCAAGAGGAGTGGTCGTTCCTTAAGGAAACGATACTCGGGGCCCAAGGGGTGTCCATCCCGACAAGAAGCAAGGCGGGCAGGAGTGTCCAAAAGCCCCCCTGGCTCACCAAGGGTGTCCGGGAATGCCTGCTTGCCAAAAGGGTGGCGTACGCCCGGTGGAAGGGGGGTGTAATCTCCAAAGAGGAGTATACCTCCTCTGCTCGGGCCTGCAGGCGGGCTGTTAGGAAGGCCAAGGCGGAGATAGAGCTCGGATTAGCGTCCAGGATTAAGGATAACAAAAAGTCCTTTTTCAAATATATTGGGAGGATGAAGAAGGCGCCGGGTAATGTGGGGCCCCTGCAGGATATGCGGGGCAATCTGGTGGTTGCGTCAGAGGATAAAGCGGACCTCTTTAACCAATTCTTCACCTCCGTTTTCTTGTGCAGGGACCGGGACTTCCCTGCTGTGATAGAAGCCGGACGCGAGGGGATCGCCTTCAGACCTCAGGTTGGGGAGGACCGGGTTAGAGAGCTTCTGGAGGGGCTGGACGCGTTCAAGTCAGCGGGTCCGGATGCTCTCCACCCCAGGGTGCTGAGGGAGCTGGCTGGGGTTATTGCAGGGCCCCTGGCACGGCTCTACGAGCGATCGTGGTGCTTGGGCCAGGTGCCAGACGATTGGAAGGTAGCTAATGTGGTCCCCATCTTCAAAAAAGGGAAAAGGGAGGACCCGGGCAATTATAGGCCCGTCAGTCTTACCTCAATCCTGGGGAAGCTCTTTGAGAAGATCATCAAGGAGCACATTTGTGATGGGCCGGCATCCGAGATGATGCTCAGGGGCAATCAGCATGGATTTATTAGGGGGAGATCATGTCAGACCAACCTGATTGCCTTTTATGATCAGGTCACAAAGGCCATGGATGCAGGTGTCGCGGTGGATGTAGTCTTTCTGGACTTCAGCAAGGCCTTTGACACCGTCTCTCACCCCATCCTAATTAATAAACTAGGCGACTGTGGCATAGATGCCTACACGGTCAGATGGATTGCAGATTGGCTGAAGGGTCGCACTCAGAGGGTGGTGGTGGATGGATCATATTCGACTTGGGGGGAGGTGGGTAGTGGAGTCCCTCAGGGCTCGGTCCTGGGCCCTGCGCTGTTCAATGTCTTCATCAGCGATCTTGATGTTGGGGTGGAGAGCAACCTGTTTAAATTCGCTGATGACACCAAAATTTGGGGGGAGGTGAGCACGCTAGCAGGGAGAGAGAGATTGCAGAAGGATCTGGATAGGTTACAGGGGTGGGCAGACAGGAACAGGATGCGTTTCAATACGGACAAGTGCAGGGTGCTGCACTTGGGTAGTAGGAACCAGCAGCACACTTATAAGATGGGGAGCTCCCTACTTGAGAGCACGGAGGCGGAAAGGGATCTTGGTGTCATTATTGACTCCAAGATGAACATGGGCCGACAATGCGAGGTCATGGTTGGCAGGGCTAACCGGACCTTGTCGTGCATCCACAGGTGCATCTCGAGTAGAGCCAGGGAGGTGATCCTCCCCCTCTATGCGACGCTGGTCAGGCCGCAGCTGGAGTATTGTGTCCAGTTCTGTGCGCCCCATTTCAGGAGGGATGTGGACAACATGGAGAGGGTCCAGAGGAGGGCCACCCGCATGATCCGGGGACAACAGGGCAGACCCTACAGTGAGAGACTGCGGGACTTGAACCTATTCAGCCTCCACAAGAGAAGGCTGAGGGGGGACCTGGTGACCGTCTATAAACTCACTAGGGGGAACCAGAAGGGTTTGGGGGAGACGCTGTTTCCCCTAGCCCCTGCTGGCATAACAAGGAATAATGGGCACAAGTTGATGGAGAGGAGGTACAGATTGGACATCCGAAAAAACTACTTCACAGTTAGGGCGGCTAGGAGCTGGAACCAACTTCCAAGGGAGGTGGTGCTGGCCCCTACCCTGGGGATCTTTAAGAAGAGGCTGGATACTTACCTGGCTGGACTCATTTGAGTCCCGTTTTTGTTTTTAGGGTGAGTGGTTTTGTTTGTGTTTTTGGGTTGTTCTCCCGCCCTGGCGGGGGGTCGGGCTAGAAGATCTATTAGGTCCCTTCCAACCCTAAAACTATGAAACTATCTCCACAAGAGAAGGCTGAGGGGGGATCTAGTGGCCTGTTACAAACTAGTCAGAGGGGACCAGCAGGCATTGGGGGAGTCCCTGTTCCCCCAAGCACTGCCAGGAGTGACTAGGAATAACGGTCACAAGCTGGCAGAGGGTAAATTCAGACTAGACATCAGGAGGCGCTACTTCACTGTCAGGGCAGCTAGAATCTGGAACCAACTTCCAAGCAAAGTGGTGCAGGCTCCTACCCTGGGGGTCTTTAAGAAGAGGCTAGATGAACACCTTTCTGGGGTCGTTTGACATACTTTTTCCTGCCATGGCAGGGGGTCAGACTTGATGATCTGCTCAGGTCCCTTCCAATCATACCAACTATGAAACTATGAAATGCCTACATCATTGTGGAAAAATAGTCAGTGGCTCAGCTAGCTTTAGGTTAACAGGAAAACATCTCCTTATAAACAGTTATGAGAAATCCCTGTGCAGGCCACAATCATAGCTGCCTACACTTAATTCCCATAGGGAACCCACAAACTATAGCACATCAGATGTCCTCATTATGCCGCGTGCACTAACTGCCTGAACATCCTTCCAGTGAGGCTCTGGGCTCCATCATGCAGCTGTGGGCTCTACCTGGCATCACCAAACTGTGCTTTCATTAGGTGTACTTTCAGTTAATT
>NW_005841864.1:1474124-1477423 GCF_000455745.1 Alligator sinensis
CTTTCCCTTACAGTCAAAAATACTATGCAACCTACACCTAATACTGTGTCAGTTAAATGTAGTATTATATATGAAATTATAACCGATTATTAAAAATATGGTCAAAGTAGCAAAGCATCTTTCCTACTTTTAATTCAACTTTAAAAAATGTTTTACACTATTTATAATATCTCAATAGATGTGTACTTCTTTTAACTTTTATATTGTACAGACAGTTCTATTTGCATATATGTACTATCTGTATATTTATGTGGGTAAAGAGAAATTACCCACATGTCTAGATATACATTATGATATTGTGTGAACTGTACACCATCAAAAATGGAGGGTTTCTGATGTTTTTGCAAATAAAGGTGAAATTTAAAGAGTAAAAGTACACTTAATTTTACACACAAAGTTCTTACACTACTTTAAAATATTCCATAAAGAACAGAATAATGTGCTTTTGCCAGGAGTAATTTAACATTTTGTGTTAACAGCACAGATTTTACTTATTCTGGATTCTTACATTCATACAATAATGGTAACCTGCATTTTAAAATTTCCAGTAACAGAAATACCACAACCTCTCTAGGTAATCTGTCCCAGTACTTAACCATTCTTCATTAGAAAGTTCTTTTTAATGTCTAACAAATCTCCTTAGTTGTAACTTAAGCCTATTAGTCCTTACCCTGTCCCTGCTGACAGAAAAAGTTAATCTTTTCTCTTTATAATAGCCCTCATTCTACTTGAAGACTTTTATCAAGTCCCACTTCAGATTTTCTTTTCCTTCCCTTTCTCGTGGCCTCTAGGCCTCTAACTGTTTTGTTGCTCTTCTCTGGACTCTTTCTAATTTGCCATCTTTTTAAAGTTCAGTGCCCAACAGTAGAGACAGCAGTTCATATAAGGCCTCATCAATGCCAAAAAACATGGAGAAATGTCTTCCCATAATTTGCATACAATGTATGTCATTCTGATATTGTGACATGTAAGATATCAAATTTTTAGCCAATTTTTAAAAATGAAATCTTCATAATTTTATAAGGAGGAAGCAAATTTTAAGACATGAAACCTGGGGCTCCTGCCTTTGTTCAAGGAAATTTGCATTATCACAGAGTCCAGAGATGCTTCACCACAAAAGAAATTCCTGCCCAGAAGAGGAAATTCCTGCCTATCATTTTACTCTTCTGTGAAATACGAAACATCACAACCAGAAGGAACTATGACTCTACATCCTACTTGCTATCAAATAACTTCGAGGTAAACAGACTATTTCAACTTTTCTCTGAACCTAGTCTGCATAAAATGAACTGTTCCAAACAGGAGATTTTGCCACACCTTCAGCTCTTGTATGAAATATGAATTTTCATTTCTACCTACAGAACTTTTACAATCTTTTCTCTTGTGCCTGAAGAAGGATGCTTGTGCCCAAGATCTTGCAAATAAAGCATTTTTTGCAAATATCTAGTTGGTCTAATAAAAGATATCACCTGTACCACAAGATGGGATTTCTTTTGCCTCTAGACCAATATAGCTACAACCTGAATACCTGTCACCAGCGTTCCCTCTAAGCTGTGTGGCATGTGTAGCCACGCAAGTGTGCTCATGCCACGCTGCCAGGTGCACCTGCACAGCCAGGCATGCCACACAGCTGAGAGGGAATGCTGCCTGTTACTATGATATTTGTATTTTTAGAAACAGTATTACCCTGGTCACTCAGATTCAGTTTGCAGTCCACTGCAACTCTCCAGTCCTTTTCTGCAGTATTTGCAAAACAGGAAGCAACTGGCTAGGCTTCATTTGTGCATTCAACTGCTCCTTTATGGCTAAGTACAGACATTCAGGGGCATTAGAGTGAAGTTAAATCAATTCAAAGTGGTTGCCCCACTGCAGGTAAGTCAGGATGTAGAGGGCTACCTGGAAGGAGGGGGTTCCAAGAGGCTGGAGGGGATCAGGGGATAGAGGCAGGCATGACCCACAGGTAGGGTGGGGGGAGCAAGTGCGACCCGCAGGTGGAGTGGGGGGAAGCAGGTGCAACCTGAGAGGGGTAGGGAGGGCAGGCATGGCCTGTGGGTGGGGTAGGAAGGGGCAGGTAGGACCTGCAAGGGATAGGGGAAGCAAGCATGACCTGCAGGTGGGATGGTGGGGCACGTGCAACCCACAAGGTGTAGGGGAGAGCAGGCACAACACATGGGTGGGGTAGAGGGGGCAGGCACAACCCATGGATAAAGTGGGGGTGGGCAGAAATGACCCACAAGGGTAGGACAGAGCAGGTGTGACCCACAGGTGAGGTGGGGGGCAGGCACAAGCTGTGAGGAGAAGGGGAAGCAGGCACAAAGAGAAAGTACATCCCATTCCTCCCTCCCACCCTACTGGGACTTACTTGCTCAGCTCTGGCAGTGAATGCTGATAAAAGCAGCTGCACCCAAAGTGGCTTGTGAGATAGGAGATGAGAGCACTGGCTGGGGGGAGCAGAGGGATGGGGGGCAAAAAATAGACCAGTGTGAGGGAAGTGGGGAGTGAAAAGAGCAGCCCCAGGGCTGGGGCCAATGGCTGGGTTTACCCATCCCCAGTGAAGTGGACAGAAGTCCCATGCACTGGTTTGACATAAATCAAATGAGTCTAATACTACATAGATCCAGGTTTATCTTAAACCGAGTTTTACAATTTTCAAACCAGTTTGTGCACATGGAATTTCTGTTCTGTTACAGGTTTAGACTGATTGCCGGTCACTGAGACTAAGTCTGAAAGTGTAAGGTTAAGTTAAGTTTAAACAGAGCAGCCACTTTGAACCCAATTTAACTTCCTAAATATCTATACTTAGCTTCTACATGTAACAATTAGCACTTTCCTTATTGAATTGTATCATATTTATTTCAGACTAGATTTCTAATTCATCAAGGTCATTTTAAACCTTATCTTCTCCTCTCTTGGGCACCTGCTATCCAACCCAACTTGATGTCATGCACACATTTACTAAATATAACCTCAGTTCCACCCTCCAACTCATTAATGAAGATACTGAATGGTACTGGACCCGAAACAAATCCCTGGAAACCTACTTGATACCTTCCCCAGCTTGACAGTGAGCCACTGATTACTACACCTGAGCATGATTACTACACTTGAGGAGGGAGAGGAGGATCCACGTGGTCAACCAAACACTGCAGCGCTGGTGTCGTCGGGAAGGCTTTGGCTTTCATGACCACAGCCTGCTCTTTGGCAAGAGAGGCAGCGAGCTGCTGGGAAGAGATGGCCTCCACCTCTCTCTCCTGGCTCTTCTCAGCCAGACTGGCTGACCTGCTCCACCGGGCTTTAAA
>NW_005841864.1:1479665-1490623 GCF_000455745.1 Alligator sinensis
CGGGATGTCATTCTCCCCTTGTACTCGGCCTTAGTGAGGCCGCAGCTGGAGTACTGTGTCCAGTTTTGGGCTCCACAATTCAAAAAGGATGTGGAGAAGCTTGAGAGAGTCCAGAGAAGAGCCACGCGCATGATCAGAGGTCAGGGAAGCAGACCCTACGATGACAGGCTGAGAGCCCTGGGGCTCTTTAGCCTGGAAAAGCGCGGGCTCAGGGGTGATCTGATGGCCACCTATAAGTTTATCACGGGTGACCACCAGTATCTGGGGGAACGTTTGTTCACCAGAGCGCCCTGAGGGATGACGACTAGGTCGAATGGTCATAAACTACTACAAGACCATTTCAGGCTTTACATAAGGAAGAATTTCTTTACTGTCCAAGCCCCCAAGGTCTGGAAAAGCCTGCCACCGGAGGTGGTTCAAGCGCCTACACTGAACACCTTCAAGATGAAACTGGATGCTTATCTTGCTGGGATCCTATGACCCCAGCTGACTTTCTGCCCTTTGGGCAGAGGGCTGGACTCGATGATCTTCCGAGGTCCCTTCCAGCCCTAATGTCTATGAAATCTGTGAAATGATAATCCAGCCAGCTATGCACTCACCTTATACTAGTCAAAGACAATTCAGTAAATGCATTCTGCATATTTTTTTGCTAGCTGCTAATATTTTTTCTATTATTTTACCATGTTTAGAGGTCTGATTAAGATCATTTATTTCAGATAGGTAGGGCTGGGGATCAGGTTACTGGATGGATGCACCTGGTATACAGAGATGTCATGCACTATTTCCTTAACAACTGAGGAACTACAGTAGAAGTGACATCCTACTGAGTTCATGTGCTGGATTCTCTCTCTCCGTTACCCATTTAGTGCCCTTCAACTTGTTGCTCCTGCCTCCATCACCAAACTCTAAGCTCAGTGTGTACGATAAATTAACACCATTTATACTGGTTACTTATTTAAAGGAAACCCCAAATTAGAAATCTGAGGGAAAGGAAAATGAGGGATGAAATAGGGGGAAATTAAAAGAAAGACCAAAAAAAAAGGATGTGCAACTAATTACAAAATTAATGCTACTTTGCTATTTTATAGCACTCTGTTTAGTAATACCAAAATATTTGCTCATTTTTCATATGGATAAACTGAGTCCATGGAAATTTAATATTATATCAAAGGTCATGCAATAAAGCAAAAGGAAGGGCATTAGAAAACACTACCAGATCCCAGCACCAATGACAAGTTCACATGAAACCTGCAAACATTTATTTCCTCAGTAGAGAAGCTATAATCTGATATAGCACATAACATTTTCTTATTATTGACAAGAATTTTATATTATGTAAAGGGACAGATTTCCTAACTTCCTGAAGGGGGCCATGCTCAGGAACATCAGAGTTTTTAAGGTACAAAGCAGGAAGGGAACAAAGTAATACAAATAAGAACTGACAGAAAAAGAGCATAGTGTTAAGAGAACCTGTTATGAAGGATGTTGATTATTAATTTTGCATCAATTACCACCTTCCATGTGCATTAAGTACACTTTAGATCACACATTCAGTACTGACTAATCTCTGCTAATTTATTTAAATCAGAAAAATTTAGCATTATAGCACTGAAAAATGAAAACATGCTTTTAACAGAATCCGTAAATATTGCTGCCAATTGTTACCAATATGAATCATTCCCCTCAGTGTATATGCTATAAATTCAGTGTTTTTTGCTATTTCCCCCTTAGAAAGAACTGTCAGAAGAGTTCCCCCAGTTTCCTCTTCATGCCTGGTAAAATTTCTGCTGTTTCTTCTTTCATATCCATTATCTTTCTATTTACTATTGCATTCTTCCCCACTTACCCTCTTTTTTTCTTGGGTCTACCCCTTTTTCATGATATTTCTGTGTTTGTCTCCTTTCTCTGACTCTCCCTAGAATTTGCCACTCCTCATCCACCATAAGCTTACAAACTAAGTTTGACAGGCCTGCTGATCACACACCAGCTCTACAAGAGGTCCTGCCAAGTCCAAGAGAAAACTTGCATTAAAATTGTCTATATGAATCTTATACAAACATTATACAACTTTGAGTATGACAAAAGAGTACACCAGTAGACATCTCCACCTGCATCAACTAACCCAAACAGCACATGTCCTCCCACTGCATATTCCATTCATCTGCCCTTCACGTATTTCCTACCAAGGCATATCAATTTTCCCTTTTCAGTCAATCCCATCATGCTTGCAGTCCATTACTTCACCTCTTAAATTGCTGAATTCTAGAGTCCATTAGCTCAGTAGTTCCCAACCTGTGGCTTAACAATGATGCTTCCAAGACCCTCCAAAATTGCTTGTAGCCACAGGAAATGTTGCTTTCCATAGATACATATTTTCTTGGGCTAACAGGGTGAATAAGTACGGTACTACCCACTGCATCTTGCTTGCTCAATATTACTGCCCATTGGCCATTGAAGATTGTAGATCACAGCATTAGTTCCTTTGACTTCAATCCCTTATTTCCTCCCTACACCTATATCTCACAGATTGGCTTGTCTATGTGCTCTTTGCTACCTTCTCAGGATATGCAGGAGGGTAGGGGTAGGATTCAGAATGACTTAGACAAA
Source organism: Alligator sinensis (assembly GCF_000455745.1). Taxonomy (NCBI): domain Eukaryota; kingdom Metazoa; phylum Chordata; order Crocodylia; family Alligatoridae; genus Alligator; species Alligator sinensis. The sequence continues at coordinate 1,482,273 of NW_005841864.1, forward strand.
TTGCTTTTGGCTCAATCCTCCAATCTCATGAGGTTCAACAAGGACAAGTGCAAAGTCCCGCACTTAGGATGGAACAATCCCATGTACCAGTACAGGCTGGGGGCTGACTGGCTGGGTAGCAGCTCTGCAGAAAAGGACCTGGGGGTTACAGTGGACAATAAACTGAATATGACCCAGCAGCATGGCCTTGTTGCCCAGAAGGCTAATGGCATACTGGGCTGCATTGGGAGGTGTGTTGCCAGTAGGTCAAGGGAACTGATTATTTCCCTCTATTCAGCACTGGTGAGGCCACTTTCTGAAGTACTGTGTTCAGTTTTGGGCTCTCCACTACAGAAAAGATGTGGACAAATGGGACAGAGTCCAGCAGAGGACAGCAAAAATGGTTCAGGGGATGGGGGACATGACTTCTGAGGACAGGCTAGGTGGGAACTGAGCTTATTTGGTCTGGAGAAAAGAAGACTGAGGGGGAATTTAATAGCAGGCTTCAACTACCTGAAGGGGTGTTCGAAATAAATGAAATAAAATGAAATAAACAGCTCAGTTATCTGACGTACAATATGAAGCAATTTGTCTTTCTCATTTCCTTAATTCAGTTTAAATAACAGATTACGGATATTTATTCAGAATTTTTGTATAAATGTTGCTTATGGATTACTAAATGCAAACACTGTTACTTGCAGAGCAACAAGTCCTTTTGAATTCAACAGGTATGGCACCCTCATAAGTAAGAGCAAAATTATTACAGTACATGTATTTAGTATACGTGTTCTGTAAACTACTAATTTAGAATTTATTAAAAGCACCAGAGATCAATTCTTTACTCATATATACACATGCAATTCCTTTAAGGGTTTTTTTTGCAATCTTGCAACCCAAGATTTTTTCCTAATCTCTTCATCCCAAAGATGTTCCTGTGAAATTCTGCACTGGGTGGTGGTAGTGCATAGGGCATGGGGAGCGAACTGCAGAAGCATAACAGAGCAAGGTACCATAGCAGGGGTTAAAGCATCAACTGCCAATGCAATGTCTGTTGAGCAGTGATTTAAATACCAAAATTCAGCATTTTGGCATGTTAAAAAAGCAAGCATGTAGGTTAATGCCCCCCCCCCACGCCCCCCAGCAGTGGCTTCCCGAAGAGTAAATATCTAATGGTATCATTCCCATAGCTAATGCTCTGCACTGTCTCGTAACCAGCACCATATACTGCTGCCAGAGTTGTGGCATAGAAAGACAGGGGGAGTTGAGGCACAAGAGAAGAGGCACCACCCTCCACAGTATATTCCCCCCCCCTAAGTGGTGCCCCACTTAGACAGAGAGCCCAGGGCTTGTGCCACATTCTCCCACTGGTTATGCATCCTATTCTTCTTGCCTACTGTGAAGCTTTGCCATGATTACTGGAAAAGATTAACTTGTCAAATATGAAGTCTACAAAGGCTAACTAACCTGGGAAAGCTGGTCTATAGCAAGGGACAGTGTTATGAGAGTGGAACTGTTCAACTGTATGGAACTCTGGGCTGATCAACAGCCCCACTGCTGCAATCATAGGCATAAAAGTAACTTACCCTCCTCAATTGCACAACTGCTATCAGTAGCAACATTGGCTAGAAAACAATACAGGCCCAATACAGAAAACATTCACCAGGCTCCCAAAAGATAAACCCTGCCTTGAGCTATTTGATAAACTCTGGGTCCATCTACATGTCCAATTAAGGCAAAGAAATAAACTCTTCTGAGTCAACTGGAACTCTGCGAAGCCCCCCAGGCTCCCCCCAGCAGCCACGGAGCCCCCCACTGACCCCCTGCACAGCCGGAAGTGGGCAGGGCCCATGGTGGGAGGGGGTTAACCCTTAGAGAGTGGGAGGAGGCGACTGAGTGGGAGCCCCGCCCAGGACCCTACTTCACCCAGGCCCCCAGGAAGCCACGTGAAAACGCTGCGCAAACAGGAGCGCTTGTTTGCCGGCACGTAAGTTAGCACGGAGTTCGCGCAGGAGAGTGCGCGGGAGGGCCCGAGGTCCTGACTGTGCATCCCCGCCCTAGGGAAGCCAGTCTCATCCGTAGCCAGCCTACCAGCGGCATGACGCGGATGGGCACGCGCTGCACCCCAAGGGTCCCCTCAGGATCTGCGCCACCCCACTCTGGCACCTCAGAGACGGCCACCCAGACGGAGTCCATGGTTCCGAGCTCCATGCAGACAGAGCCCCTGACTCTCGGCTGCGGGGGCTGCCTGTCCCTTTTTCAGGCTCTGGGGCCCAGGAGCATGGCTACCTCCCCTTGTGGGGTCTGCTCCCTTTTGGGGTCTCTGGGTGGACCCCAGAGTCCAGAGACCACAGTCCAGAGACTGCATGCCATCAGGGACTCTGAGCAGGAGATTGACTCCTACTGCCAGGCCCTTCTCCCCTGGGAGCCAGAGGATAGACCACAGTCTCCCTCCAGGACAAGAGAGGACTCCAGGACCTCCCATTCTGTCTAGTCAGGGGGATGGACCAAGGTGGTCAAGGGCCCTAAGGCTCGCTGCACCAAGGCCCCTGCCCCACAGGAGCTTAGCAACAGGTATGAACCTCTTGCAGCCCCAGCAGAGCCGGCTGAGTTGCCAGCTCCTGCAGGCAACACAGGCCCAACTGCAGCTACCGCCCCCGCTCTCCCCAAGACAAAACGCAAAGTGTTTGTTGCCGGATATTCCATCCTGAGGGAGACTGAGGGGGTAAATCTGCCGCCCCAATCCCTTAGCCTAGGAAGTCTGTTGCTTCCCAGGGGCCCGCATCCGAGACATTGTGGAGAAGATCCCTAAGCTCCTCCAGCCCACAGACCACTATCCCATGCTCCTTATTAATGTGGACACCAATGACACAGCTCGGAGCACTCCCAGCCAGGTAATGAGGTGCTACAGGGATTTGGGAGCAGGGCTAAAGGGTCTGCGGGCACAGGTGATGTTCTCTTCAATCCTCCCAGTCTTGGGGTATGGGCTGAGGAGGGAGAGGAGGATCCAGGTAGTCAATCAAAGACTGCAGCGCTGGTGTCATTGGGAAGACTTTGGCTTCCATGACCAGAGCCCACTCTTTGGCAAGAGAGGCAGTGAACTGCTGGGAAGAGATGGCCTCCACCTCTCTCCACTGGGGAGGAGGCTCTTCTCAGCCAGACTGGCTGACCTGCTCCACTGGGCTTTAAATTAAGCCTGCCAGGGGATGGGGGGACTACCGCCACTGCTGGCCCGCTGAGCAACACTTGCAAAGCCAGCAGGCGAAGGCACTTAAGGGAGCTCACCCCTGCCCCAAACCTGGTACAATCTGTGGGAAAGGCAGCAGCCCTCAAGGGGACACTTGCCTGTCTGTACACGAATGCCAGGAGCTTGGGGAATAAGCAGGAGGAACTCGTCCTCCTGCTTAACACAAATATTTACGACCTCATAGGGATAACGGACACCTGGTGGGACTCCATCCATGACTGGACCATGGGTATAGACAGCTATAGCTTGTACAGGAGAGATCGAGTAGATAAAAGGGGTGGGGGTGTAGCTCTCTATGTTAAGGAAAGCTACGCGTCCCTGCAAGGTGATGCTGGCGACCAGGGTGGACAACTGGAGACCCTCTAGGTTAAAATCTGTGGGGAATGTGGCACAGAGGACACAACGGTGGAAGTCTACTACAGACCTCCCACCCAAAGTCAACAACTTGACCAGGAGTTCACCCGGGATCTGGCTGAGGCCGCATGCTCCAGGACCATAGTTGTCATGGATGACAATTACCCTGTCATCTCGTGGGAGGATTACTCAGCAAAATCTGAGCAGTTGCAAAGGTCCCTATCACCTCTCCCTGACTCAAGAAGTCTACAGGCCAACGAGAGGTAAAACACTGATCGACCTGGTCCTGGCTATTGGGGATGACCTAATTGGTGACCTAGTGGTTGATGGGAAACTGGGTGACAGCAACCACGAGCAGATCACCTTCACCATCCACCGTAAAGCTGGCAAGTCAGTCAGCAACACAGAAGTCCTTGACTTCAGGAAAGCCAACTTTGACAAGCTCAGGAGGCTTGTCAGTGAGGACCTAAGGGACCACGACCCCAGGGGGAGGGGAGTTCAGGAAGATTTTGTGCTCCTCAAGGGAGTGATCCGCAATGCAGAAGCTAATTCTATTCTATCTCGAAGGAAAGGCACCAAGAGGACACAGCAGCCCCCCTGGCTCACCAGAAATCTAGCAAACCGCCTGAGACTAAAAAGAAAGGCCTACAAAGGATGGAGGATGGGATTCACCTCCAAGGAGGAATATTCTGCACTGGTCTAGTTCTGCAGGGAGCAAACCAGGAAAGCCAAGGCTACAACTGAACTCCAGCTAGCTTTGAGCATCAAGGACAATAAAAAGTCCTTTTTCAGACACGTGGGGAGCCAGAGGAAAAGCAAGGGAAACACTGGACCCCTGCTGAATCAGATGGGACAACTGACGCCCAGGAAAAAGCCAACCTATTAAATGGGTACTTTGCATTGGTCTTTCATCAGTCCCATGGGATGCCCATGCCCACTATGGGATAGAGAGGTCCAGGTGAGGGAGATCCCTTGCCCTCCATCAATGCAGACCTTGTAAAGGAATACCTTGAGAGGCTGGATACCTTCAAGTCAGCTGGCCCTGATAATCTACACCCCAGGGTACTCAAGGAGCTGGCAAGCATCATAGCTCAGCCTCTGGCACAGATCTTTGAGAACTTCTGGCGCTCTAGTGTAGTGCCCGAAGACTAGAAGAAGGCCAATGTGGTGCCTATCTTCAAGAAAGGGAGGAAAGTGGATCTGGCTAACTATAGACCCATCAGCCTGACTTCTATCCTGGGGAAGATCTTAGAAAAGTTTATTAAAGAGGCCATCCTTAATGGACTGGCCGGCGCTAGCATCCTGAGGGATAGCCAGCACAGGTTTGTAGCGGGTAGGTCTTGCTTGACCAATCTCATTTCCTTTTAAGACCAGCTGACCTATCACCTGGACAAGGGAGAAGTGATTGATGTCATATTCTTGACTTCAAAAAAGCCTTCAGTCTGGTATCCCATGATCACCTCTTGGCGAAACTGGCCAATTGTGGCCTTGGGTCCACCATGATCCGCTGGCTGGGAAATTGGCTCTGTGGTCGGGCCCAGAGGGTGGTAATTGACGGAAGTCAAATGTCATGGTGCCCTGTGACCAGTGGGGTCCCCCAAGGCTCTGTTCTTGACCCATGTTGTTCAACATCTTCATTAATGATGTGGACACTGGAGTCAGAAGCAGACTAGCCAAGTTCGCCGATGGCACCAAACTTTGAGGCAAAGCATCCACACCCGAAGACAGAGGGGGTGATCCAGGGTGACCTGGACAGGTTCAGCAAATGGGCAGATGAGAACCTGATAGTGTTTAACACTGAAAAATGCAAGGTTCTCCACCTTAGGAGGAAAAACCTGCAGCATCCTTACAGGCTTGGCAGTGCTACGCTGGCTAGTACTATGGAAGAAAGAGACTTGGGGATCATCATTGACCACAAGATGAACATGAGCCTTCAGTGCGATGCTGCAGCTAGTAAAGTGACCAAAACGCTGGCTTGCATCCATAGATGCTTCTCAAGCAAATCCCAGGACGTCATTCTCCCCTTGTACTCGGCCTTGGTAAGGCCACAGATAGAGTACTGCATCCAGTTTTGGGCCCCACAATTCAAAAAGGATGTGGAGAAGCTTGAGAGAGTCCAGAGATGAGCCACGTGCATGATCAGAGGTCAGGAAAACAGAACTTACAACGACAGGCTGAGATCTATGATGCTCTTTAGCTTGGAAAAGCGCAGGCTCAGGGGGGATCTGATGGCCACCTATAAGTTTATCAGGGGTGACCACCAGTATCTGGGGGAACATTTGTTCACCAGAGCGCCCTGAGGGATGATGAGTTCAAACGGTTATAAACTACTGCAAGATCATTTCTGAAGAAGAATTTCTTTACTGTCCGAGCCCCCAAGGTCTGGAACAGCCTGCCATCAGAGGTGGTTCAAGCACCTACATTGAACACCTTCAAGAGTAAATTGGATGCTTATCTTGCTGGGATCCTATGACCCCAGCTGACTTCCTGCCCCTCAGGCAGGGGGCTGGACTCGATGATCTTCCGAGGTCCCTTCCAGCTCTAATGTCTATGAAATATATGAAATAAACTCTACTGCGGTTTGTGTGGGAGTTTATTTCTCCCAGGTACAGCATTTACCTGTGTGCCCAGGATTGCGGCATGTTAAGCTGTAACAGAGCAGCTCTGGGTTGGCAGGGGGCCCAGGGGGTCAGCTATGGGCTCTGGGTGCTGGCACCAGGTGGCAGAGGGTTTGGCTGGGGCATGAGGGTGCTACAGTGCAAGGCTAGCCAGCAGGTAGCCCCCATGCTGTAGCACCCTTGCGCCTCAGTTATCGCTGATCACTGTCTACACATGTGTTACGGCAGCATAAATTACTCCACTGTAGGATAGTACTCATCTCAGACAGTACTATCTTACAGCAGAGTTAATTTACTTCTCCCTAGTATAGGCGCTCATGTAGACAATGATGCTTTACTCTGGAGCTAATTATTCAAGGCCACAGTAAAGCACACATGTAGTTGAACCCTTCGGTCACATCCCAATGAGCACACATGTGCAGGAACATGCATTTCCCGCATATTTGCACCATTGCTTTTTGTCCCGGGGAATGCACCTGCACGCACACGCCAGTGCACGGCAAATTGACCTGGGGGTAGAGGATGCTGGAGTGGGGCAGAGGAGGCTGAGGCCAGCACCTGACCTGGCCCCAACAGCCTTATCTGGGGTCCTAGGCATCTCCTGGGGCAGCAGCAGCACCAAACTGACTGCTCAGAGCCTGGCCAGCAGCCAGAGCATAACACTGGCTGGCCCGTCTCTATTTCTGGTAGTGCAAGCTGTTGCCATGTGTCATGTCGCTTTTTTTAGCACCAGTTTGTTTTGACACTGTGATCTCCCAGTGTCAAAAAAACCTTGCTGTGCTACAAATCATCAGTGTTGTGAACGGGCGCATGTGCACTGCATGCAGTTTGTAGAGCATCAAGTGGGTTTGAGGCATTACAAACCACGTCCACATCAAGGCACGCCCTTTGACATTCAAGTGTAGCCAATCTTTCGGTCACTTTTCTATGTATCCTTAAACCTTGTATAAACAATTTAGTTCAGGGAATCTTCTAGTCCCGATCCTTAACTAAAGTTGTGTTTTATGAATAAACAATTTAGAGCACTTTAAAGAAACCATTACACGTCTATTTCCCCCAAAAAATCAATTGAAAAAGTGCCAAAAGACAAAAAAGAGAGTAAAAAATGGACTAGAGAATGGTTCACATGTTAATTTCTGTGTCCTCTGCAAATATGCTTGAAATCATCTTTGAAAGTTTCCATAGGATAAGCAAATTTACCATTACAGGTAAGTACCTGGTTGGGGAGTTGTAGGTGTACCTCCCCTCATTCTAGATGAAATGCCTGATCATTTCACCCAAAACTGCCTCTTAACTATGGACTATTACAAAAAAAAATCCTTGGCACAGAACTGTGTAATCTGCATATACCATATAATGCAAGAACAATTCCTTGGATAAATTATGCGTGTTTGTGATTCATCAAGCTCCTTATCATATACACGGTTTCTGCACCAGTGCGTAGAACAACTCCTACAGGGGATGAAGTCAGCCAAAAGGGAGACAACTCAACCATATACAAAAAAAATTAATTAAAAACACAATTTATAAAAGAAAGCAGAGCAGCCATAAATGTATGCACTGCAAATTACCTAAGTTATATTTGTCTGTCTCTAGTCCTAACGAAAAGGCATATATGGAACAGGCTGTTTGAAGTCACTACTGATTTTACTAAAAAAGCTGAATTTGACAAATTGTCATTAAGCAATTTAAAAAATATTAATGAGTCAAAAAATCACTTGTGCCTTATATATATATATATATATATATATATATATATATATATATCTTATAACTGCTGTTATAAAAGCAGTTACCTGTAGGCTCTTCAACTGCCTCTACATTTTTAAGGCCTTTTTTTGTCCTACTTCTATATTAAAAATAAATGATATTTTTAGAGTGTAAGAAGTTTATGCCTGGAGCAGAGTTTGAAGAGGTAATTGAAGAATTTATATTAGTGCACATATGATTCATTCTCATATTGAGGAGTCTCTAAAGCTATGCAGATAAATTGAAGAAATCAGTGTTACAGATACAAGTACAGCTTGTTTTTTTGTTTTTTCTGTAATCCTTGTCATGTTCATAGATGCTAGGGTCGGAAGGGACCTCAATAGATCATCGAGTCCAACCCCCTGCATAGGCAGGGAAGAGTGCTGGGGTCAGATGAACCCAGCTAG
>NW_005841864.1:1490906-1518730 GCF_000455745.1 Alligator sinensis
CTCAATAGATCATTGAGTCCGACCCCCTGCATAGGCAGGAAAGAGGGCTGGGGCTAGATGAACCCATCTAGATGCTTATCTAACCTCCTCTTGAAGACCCCCAGGGTAGGGGAGAGCACCACCTCCCTTGGGAGCCCGTTCCAGAACTTGGCCACTCTAACTGTGAAGAAGTTCTTCCTAATGTCCAATCTAAATCTGCTCTCTGCTAGCTTGTGGCCATTATTTCTTGTAACCCCCGGGGGCGCCTTGGTGAATAAATACTCACCAATTCCCTTCTGTGCCCCCGTGATGAACTTATAGGCAGCCACAAGGTCACCTCTCAACCTTCTCTTGCAGAGGCTGAAGAGGTCCAGGTGCCCTAGTCTCTCCTCGTAGGGCTTGGTCTGCAGGCCCTTAACCATACGAGTGGCCCTTCTCTGGACCCTCTCCAGGTTATCCGCATCCCTCTTGAATTGCGGCGCCCAGAATTGCACGCAGTACTCCAACTGCAGTCTGACCAGCGCCCGATAGAGGGGAAGTATCACCTCCTTGGATCTATTCGTCATGCATCTGCTGATGTTCAGGCATAAGAAGACATGTACACATGTAGTTCCAAAAGTATTAGTATTGGAAGTGACAGACTCAATAATACTTCCAAAAATAGTGAGACCTATATAATCATAACATTAAAATTCATTCATCCAAAGCTTTCAAAGAGAAAATACTAATCACAGTAATGAGAAAATAAATTGAATTATTAAAATATAGCTCATATCTTTAAAAAAAAGTCTAGAAAAAGACACATTTAGGTTCTCATCCTATTGGATTTATACTTTGGTTCTGATTAAGCTGGTTAGCAAGGAAGGTTTGTCTAGAACTATGCATATTGAAATTCATCACTGAAACTTCTGTAGACAAGTTTTAGGAAGAAGCAAATAAGGACCTATTTAGAAGTTGATTGAATGTAATGACAGGATGCTGTTGGAATTCACAAGTTCATACAACATACCTGTAAAAGATATTCAGTTTGAAGGAAACTTTATGAAATAGGTTAAAGCCATGAACATGTGAGAAATATAGAGGGTCTTAAAATATATTGTTCAGAAGGGATGACGTACAATAGATCCAAACATAAAAAGTGTCAGGAACAAGAAATTACTGAAAAGTCTTCACAAAGGGAAGCTGAAATAGGCACATAGGAAAGAAATCCACTTCTTGTATTCTGGGCAGTCTTCTTTCAAATCCCTGCTTATCTGGACAAAACTGTTTGGAACAGTCAAAGTAGCTCTAACCAATTGTAAAAATTGCTATCAAGAAACATCAGTTCTATATGACAAGGTTAGCATATTGATTTACTTTTGCTAGACAAGGGAACAAGGGACCACCAGGTTTTCAAGACAAAGAGGAGGCTCAAAATGAGACACTCATACGGTCTTTAAATGCCTAGTTAACCCAGTCTCGGCACTAGAGAAAGGGCAAGATGTCAAAAGCCACCTCTTTTTCATGAGTAAAGCTACAGTGTTGTCACAGAAGTCACGGAAATCATGGAAACTGTAAATAGAAACAAACTTCAGGATTCTGAGGATATATGCTTCCACTTAGATGGACAGAAAAATATACTGATCACAGATATGTAGCTCAGTCAGAGATGTTAGCCTACAAGAATGGAGGTTTTAGGCCTCCAAACTACAAGTATCATGAGACAACATACCAGACTAGGGAAATGAACTTAGTAAGATTTCTATTTAGCTGTTGTAAGCATGCATGCTTGGTAACCTTTTTGTGAATAGTGCTGTTTTTCCACCATGAAATTTGCTAAATTACCATGCCAAAATTACAGCCTTATTCATGAGTAATAGACATGGCTGCCAACAGAGGTACCATCTGGTCCCTCTTGGCTAAAAGAAGGTAATCAACCATGATTTGGAGGTAGGAAAAATAAGAGGTATTTCAGGATCCAAAAGAGATTCATGTGACTGGATCATGGTGTTATCCTGATATTTTTAATTTCAGTGCATAATGTTCACTGTGGAGCATATCTCCCATCATGAACAGTCTGATAGATCTGACAGCCACTATTGTGTTCCTGTTCTGCAACTGCTCTGAACAGCTTTTCAGGGTCTCATCCTTTGCATGAATAGCTGAATGCTGCAGGTTTTATTCTAAGCTGCTTTGCTTAATTAGAAATGACAAGGTGGTATACAGGGTTATTTGTGGGCAAAAAGATGGATAAAAAATACAATTAAAGCATATGAGCTCAGGGGGAGTGCCATTATCATTGATCTTCCAAAGTTCAAGATCTACTTATAATATTCCTGAGACAAACCTTACAGAGTTTGCAACACCTTAAAAGCACAATTACTTCTATATTTGCAGTTCTACTGCAGTAACACCTCCTTCATATCACTTAATTCCCAAATTTACTACCTTGCTTCTGCAATTGTTCTAAGCTTGTGTAACTACACAGATGCTCAGAGCAAAATAAATAGAAACATTTTTAAAGAACAAAAGCCCATTTAATAACTAATCAAATGTATTACATGATCATTTCATATACAGGATGAGATCTGTTTTACTGGTTTCCTTTTAACATTCTCAGTATTATTTCCTATGTCCTAGGTGGAGTTACAGACACACTGTATGGTAGGGCTAGGGTCCAGAATGTGCTGAATAAACTGAAGAAATGGCCTGAAATTCAGCAAGGACAAGGGCAAAATCCTGCACTTGAAGAGGATTAATTGCATGCATAAATACAGACTAAGGAATGAGTGACTAGACTGAGGTACTGCAGAGAAAGACCTGGCGGTTACAGTGGACCATAAGGTGAATATGAGCCAACAGCAAGCTCGTATCTAGTTTTAGGCCCCACAATTTAAGAAGAATGTGGACAGATTGGAGAGAGTCCAGTGGAGAGCTTCACAGGCCTGTAAAAATTATTAGAGGCCTGGCAAGCATGACTTGTGAGGAAAGGCTAAAATAATTAGTTATTTAGTCTGGAGAAGAGAAGACTGAGCAGGGAAAACACTCTTCAAATACCTGAAGACAATTAAAGAGAATGGAGAATGACTTTCCTTTGTGACTATAGAGAACAGGACGATGAACAATGGCCTCAAGCTGCAGCAAAGGAAATGTAAATTGGACATTAGGAAGAACTTTCTGACTATAAGCACTGGAACAGGTTACCTGTGCAGAGAGTCCGTGCAATCTCCATCCCTGGAAATAGATAACCTCCCAAGGTTCCTTCCAGCCCTACATTCCTATAGCTCTAACTAATTCATAGTTTCATAGATCATCTAGCCTGACCCCCTGCCACAGGCAGGAATGAATGCTGGGTTCACAAGACCCCAGGCAGGTGATCATCGAACCTCCTCTTGAATTTGCCCAAGGTAGGGGCGAGGACCACTTCCCTGGGAAGTTGGTTCCAGATTTTGGCCACCCTAACTGTAAAAAATTGCCTTCTGATCTCTAACCTAAACCTATTCTCCATCAGCTTATTACCATGTGTGCCAGCTTATCATAGCCTTACATTTCCTTTCTGATTTTTCTTAAAGCAATCCAGTTATTAATAAAGCTACATATAACAAATCTATATTGTCTCCTTGGAACTACATTCCCTGAACAGTAGTACACATTTAGCTGTCACAGGTTATCTTGCTACCAACAAAAAACTGGCCCATTGGTACTTAAATTGAGATAAGCTAAGAAAATAAAGATTATATTTCACCAATAGCAGAAGTTTATTCAAAAGGCTTGGGGAAAGGTGCACAAACCTCCATAACCAAGTAAAATATTAGGTAAGATTGTTTAAATGTATATTACCTCATCTCATGCTTTATATGCATGGCAGATGATAAATCACTTATCCTTTCTGACTAAATCTAATTAACACATCTATAAATAAACTGTAATTACTAATTAGTTGTTTGGTTGGAGTGCTAATATTTTGGGGACTGATCTAAAAAAGTAATTTGAAGTTATAAAACATCCACATTTAGCACTGCTGGGCAAAAATGTTAACACTCTGTAAAGAGGCTTGCTTGCACAGAACCCAGTGAATTGCTTAGTTATTTTTGTGATTATCTGTCACCTAACAAAAGAAAACATTGATTCTTTTTCTTTACCCTTCTCATATGGTAAAAAGGCTTGCATTTTATAGTTTAAAGATTTTGATTTCTCTAAAAGAGGACACTTTAAGGGTTCCACTTACTGCGTGGTTTCAGCTTATCTCTTCTCAATCATTCCCATAATGATACAACTTTTCAAATAAATTTTAAAGTAATATTCTAATTCCCCACATACAATAACACCTAATACCTGTTAGGAGCCACATATCAGTGCATTGGTTCTATGTTGCTCCTAAGCAAATACTGCTGTTACTGGGAAAAAAGGTAGTTAACTATATTAGTCTGAAGTCAGTCAGAAAGGCAGGTTACTGGGAGTATCACCTGAATACAGCATACAGAAGGGGAAGTGTTCCTGCGGAAAATTTTGCTAGTAAGTGGCTGATGTTCCAGGCAGGTATTGCTGCACACTGGGAACTGACGATACCTTTGGTTTAGGGTGTATACCTGGCTTATAAAAATTAACATCTAAAGCAGCCTTATAAGAAGTCTCAAATACACAAGATTCTCAAGAACCCACAAGCTATGTCATGTAAAGGTGTTTAAGTGGTCTTTGTGCACCTATGGATATTTCTATCTCTGTTATTAGCGTATTCATTCATAGATTCATAGATGTTAGGGTTGGAAGGGACCTCAATAGATCATCGAGTCCAACCCCCTGCATAGGCAGGAAAGCTGGGTTTAGATGACCCCAGCTAGATGCCTATCTAACCTCCTCCTGAAGACTCCCAGGGTGGGGGAGAGCACCACCTCCCTTGGGAGCCCGTTCCAGACTCTGGCCACTCTAACCGTGAAGTTCTTCCTAATGTCTAGTCTAAATCTGCTCTCTGCTAGCTTGTGGCCATTATTTCTTGTAACCCCCAGGGGCGCCTTGGTGAGTAAAACCTCACCAATTCCCTTCTGTGCCCCCATGATGAACTTATAGGCAGCCACAAGGTCACCTCTCAACCTTCTCTTGCAGAAGCTGAAGAGGTCCAGGTGCCCTAGTCTCTCCTCGTAGGGCTTGGTCTGCAGGCCCTTAACCATACGAGTGGCCCTTCTCTGGACCCTCTCCAGGTTATCCACATCCCTCTTGAAGTGCGGCGCCCAAAATTGCATGCAGTATTCCAACTGCGGTCTGACCCGCGCCCAATAGAGGGGAAGTATCACCTCCTTGGTTCTGTTCATCATGCATCTGCTGATGCACGATAAAGTGCCATTAGATTTTCTGATGACTTCGTCACACTGACTCCTCCTTTCCGCTTCCGTTCCACCAAGCAGGTCATTTCCTAGGCAGTAGGTATGCTGGACATTTTTCCTCCCTAGGTGCAGCACTTTGCATTTCTCCTTGTTGAACTGCATTCTGTTGTTTCCTGCCCATATGTGCAACCTGTCCAGGTCTGCTTGTAGTTGTTCCCTGCCCTCCAGTGTGTCCACTTCTCCCCACAGTTTTGTGTCATCCGCAAAATTAGACAGAGTACACTTCACTCCCTCGTCCAAGTCGCTGATGAAGACACTGAAGAGTATCAGTCCAAGGACCGAGCCCTGCGGGACCCCACTGCCCACACCCTTCCAGGTCGATACCGACCCATTCTAAGTGGCATGTTCAGGAAATATATACTATGGCCACTTAATACTTTGGAATAATCCTATCCTGCTCAGAAACAATTTAATTGACATTGGAGGAGGATGGCCCATCTGTTACCACAATGCTTTAGTGGGCAAGGCACCTGCCTTGGGACTAAGGGAACCAGATTCTACGCCCCCTCATCCTGCGCAAGTTTAAACCAACATCTCTCATTTCTCAGTAAAATGACCTAACCACCATGTAAAGACCAGGTTAAGAATGTCCTTACTCCACCTGTTGAAACTGCCTACAGAGCAATCAAGAAAGGAGGAGGCATGGGGTCAGAAGGAGAGTAAGCCAGCAAGAGCCTCGTTCTGCAGCTCAGCAGAACCCTGCCCTGGAAGGGAGACAGTCTTGGGTCTGGCACTCATCATCTGGGATGTTTCTGCATCCATTAATCACTGAAAAATGGAAAGATGGCAGAATCCGGGACCATATTATACATCCCTTCTTTACCAAAGTGGAGCCCAACTTACAAAGACAGGCTCCCTCTAGTTTGCTCTACTTCTGGCTATGACACTTTCTCTGTTAACTGTCCAGAGAGCCAAATTCAACACAATGGATGGAGAACATTTTAAAGCCCACCTAGTCCATGGCCTGGTGAGCACTTTACTGAGACACAGAGCTAAAATCAAAGTTCTCAAGGTGAGGGAAACAGAATCAGAGCTTTCTACCCTTGAAGCAAGGGTTCTGCCCAGTACGCCAATGGAGCAAAAGGCAGTGATGAAACTGCTACTACATCTGTTTTGCCTTTGACCACACTGTCAGGATGTACACAGAGTTCTGCATCTTCTGGGTAGAATAGGAACACCGCAGAGTATAAGTGGCCATAGTGGACTCTTTCTGAGAATGTTTAGAAGGACAAGTCACATAATACAAGAGGAAATAGGATCTAACATCTATGTAAACCATATGTGAAATTGGATTTGGGCCAAACTGCCCCTATATAAAACTCATAAATTTGTACTGGCCCTCTACTATCACTCCCTGTTGACATCCCATTACTTTTCTAAACATTCTTCCCTTTTGTTCATGTTCTGAAGGAGGCCATGAAAGTTTTGTTCTTTTACTCTAAATGTAATTAAGCTCGAAAACTTGTGAGTGGTCTTAAAAATGTGTGTAACAGCCTGTTATTTTCTCACAACCTAAGGAGTTCTCCCTTAGGTTCAAGTATTCAAGACCTGTGTATTTGGATATGAAAGGTCTCAGGTTAAAACCCTGACATAACCATAATATTAGTGGTATGTCCTTGTTAAATGGGTTGGGTCAGTCTGCTCATTTACCTGACTCAGTACTTGATATTAGAGGTGCACCAATACATTGCCCTGATATCAGATCAGTACTGATATAAAGAAAATTTGCTATATCAGAAATTGGCCCAATGGGGCCAATAATTTGGCTGATAAATGCCCGTGCTGTGCAGCACAAAGGCAGGGAGGAGCAGAGCTGGCAGCTTGGAGAGCTGCCTCCAACTGGTAAGTCCATTGTGGTGGAAGAGGAGTGGGGAGAGAAAGGGTGCGGGGGGGCAGATCAACACCCCCTGCGGTGAGGGAGGGAGCAGAGGCAGGCACTGCCCAGCCAGGGCAGGACAAAGCCATGACAGCCAATGGTACAAAAAAATCAGGGCAAAAACTGAAACCTATATTAATTCACAGGCAAAATCTATGTTAAGATGAAATTTAGGCGAAGGGTACGTATTACAAATTTAGGATAAAGTAAATTACAGGAATTTACTAACCCCAAAGAAAGCATTACACATCCAGGAAATAATGACAACATATTAAGAATGGAAACATAAATAGAGCTCCGCATTAATCTTTGCCTTGTGATGAAAACATCTGATAAGGCATATGAGTAAGGCATTTTAGCATTTGTGGTTAGATATAAAACAGAATGACTTAAAGAACCTTTCCTGAATAGTGTCACCATAGTGCAATATGGTTAATTAATAAAAAATTGAATTGAAATTATGTGACATAAGTTAACCAGATAATTACATATGGCAACAAATTCAAATGATACATCACAGCATGAGAAGGAGGTATCTCAAGGCCACAGGCAAAACTCAAAACTCCCAAGAGGCCAAGGAGCAGAAGATTTAATGATGCATCCTCTTCCCCCCTACTAACTATACAGATCAGTATTTTTGGATGACCTGTGAGAAAATGCAGGAAAAAAGAAACGTTTTTCAGCACCATGAAATTTATCAGCTGCAAAGGCATAAAGAATATCTTCAAATCTACATTGTTGCCATGAAAAAAAGAAGAAAGTACACCTCTGCTATAGAAGCTGTAGTCACAATTGGTAGAATTCTTCTGGACTACAAATGGCTTTTTACGGTTTGCCTCCAATCATCTACAGAAAAATCCTGGTGCTAGGACAACTCACCTCCATCTGGAATACAAAGCATAAGACAAGGAAAAAATGTAATTTAAGTGCCTTATGCTCCCTCTCTTCACTAATGGCCAGACCCACTCAAACTATATTTTCCATGATGCATCATAATCACTATTACTAGTGAGAGGAACTGTGGTGACCCTAGAAGATACAGGCTAGGTGGTGACCCATAAAAAAGGACATAATCAAAACCCAACAATGTACTCTAAGGTGGCATAGCCAACTTGACACCATGTCCTTTTTGGCTGAAATATTTTGGTGTTTAAGCATTTAAAAAAAAAAAATTCACAGAAAGGGGAAACTGTGAGCAAACAAAATGTTTTGTTGAAAATCCAATTTGACACTGTTAGCAAACAAAATGTTTTGTTGAAAATCCAATTTCCAGTCCATATTTAGGATTAAGTGAAAATTTCAGACAAGCTCTAAAAAGCACAACAAATTTCTCTCTTTTTCCCTCTCTCTCTCATACCCATCCAAGCTAAGCAAGCTACAGGCAGAGAAGGACAACAGACATGGATTGTTCTTGTTATTTCTATTTTTAAATCTGAACAAGATGCTCAGATATTACAGTGATGTGTGTCACATAAGCACCTAGACATAGAGAAAATTAGAGGAAGAACAAATGTTGCACGACTAAGATTACAGAAAAACAAAGACAAAATCAAATCACCTGTTTATCTGTATGGGTGCTTATACTGTGCTGGATCACCATGATACCTGATTTTTATTTCTAATCTATCAATTCTCATTCCTTCATTCTAACAGATCTAGTGCACCTGCTAGATACATTTATACTTCCAGGAATTTCATACCTGGGTACAAAATGTTTACAAAGGGCATCTTGGATTCAAAATTAAAATTAGTTTCTATGGACACATTTATATATAATGCTGAAATACATCTGATGTTTAGATTAAATAGTTTAGTGTCTCTCTATACTTTGTAACTAAAGACTAAAAGGTTCCATCTTGCTATCCCTACAATTACACAAAGCCAGTATTGCTGCAAGCTATTTTTTTCAATTCAATCTATGTCTAAACTTATTTTCTTTTTTGCCAGCAAATGTTGGCAAGCCATTCCAAACCTGGCACTTCAATGAAGATGATCTTATCAGTCTATTGATCCACTAAATGACTAAAGTTCCTAAATTTTAAGCAGTAACAGAAAAGTATCCAACAGTTTGTGGATAAAGCTTAAAAAGTATAGTAAATCTAGCACGGACATTTTGGTTAAAAGTTTCCACAGTCAGTCATCAATCCTTTGCTAATCTCCTAAAATCAGCCCAAATACGAAGTGCCAAAAGTTCTACATACAAACCACCACATGAGTTCTGTCAGTTCAGTTCTCATTTGGGTTGCCAACTATCTGCAAATTCAAAAACCGTCGGTAAAAATACTGGCTAAAAACATCTGTCCATAAAAAAAATCATAAAAATAACTGACTTGTGTAAAAACTCTAAGCACTCGGAGCTGACTGAAGCTCTGCAACAGGAAAGAAGTCAGTGTTAAAGCACAGAGGGCACAGCAGCGCCATCTGTTATCCAAATGGAAGTGAAAAACCCTGCAAATAGAATCAAAATTCTTGAAACGTCGGGTGCCTACCGACATTCAGGCTCCTGCTCTGACTCAGCAACCTGCGTGCCATCGGACACCTGAGGTAAACACCCTGGTCCACGCTTTGCTTGACAGTAACTTGCATACTTCCAGAGCAGCTTTTTTTACAAATGAACTTTCTTACCCAGGAGACCATACCGTCTTTTAGTTCTCCTGTGAGATATGAAGTTTCATTTCTACCTGGGAGAAATTTTACAACCATTGAATTCTGCTTTGCCCGACAAAGGGCTTTTGGGCCCAAAAGCTTGCAAATAAAGATTTTCTTTTGCAACTATCTAGTTAGTCTAATAAAAGATATTGCCTGCCCCTCTCCCCTGCACTCCCCAACAGACGTTTGCCTGTTGGGTTTCAGGGCGGGTGAGGAGGAGGGGAAAATAGAGCCTGCCTGCACCTCCCCAGTCCTGCTCCTCCAAGCACTATAGCTGTCAGCGGGGAGGGAGGGAAAAGGCAGCACCATGGAGCTTCCAGCCGGACTTTGTCCAGCCTGAGCTGAAAGAAGGAAGGGGTGGAATGGGGCCCCCTTGCCTTGGGCCACCCCCAGGTACCGCAGCTTGGGTATAGATGAGAGCCAGGCTAGGCCTGCAAGGCACTTCAGCTCAGGCTCCCAGTTCAGGCTGGGAAAAGCAGCTGGCAGCTGCTACCGCTCTCAAGAGGCCTGACTGGAGCTAGGAAAAGGGGGGTGGAAGTGGAACAGGGCATCCCCCCCAGGGGCCCGCCCCAGCTGGGGTAGCTGGAGGGGGCGCCGTTCCACCCCCACCATCCAACTCAGGCCACACAAGCCAAAAGCTCCTTGCTGCTCCCCTCCCCCTCCCTCCCAGCTGACAAGCCCATCCATGCATGACAAATTAACCCCAAATTAACAAATTAACCCCTGAGGAAACAAGGCACTCTAAAGTAGAGCACTTTAATTCAATACCTAATTTAACAAGGGTTAATTTTTCACAATGGGTCATTTTAAAAGCCCTCTGCAGCCAAACAAGTGTGTTACATTATGGCTACAGAGTGCTTTCGGGGCCTACATCGTGCAAAAAATGTCACTTCTGTCTGCGCCTATAGAAAATTAGGGTTGGAAGGGACCTCAAAGGGTCATCTAGGCAAACCACCTGCTCAAAGCAGGACCATCCCCAACTAGATCATCCCAGGCAAGGTTTTGTCAACCAGGTCTTAAAAACCTCTAAGGATAGAGTCCACAGCCTCTCTGAGCAATCTGTTCAAGTGCTTTACTATCCCCCTAGTAAGAAAGTTTTTCCTCATATCTCACCAAAACTTCCCTTGCTACAACTTGCTCTGTGTTCTGTCATCTGCCACCACTGAGAACAGTCTAGCTCCATCCTCATTGGAACCTCCCTTCAGGGACTGCTATTAAATCCCACCTCAGTCTTCTCTTCTCTAGCCTAAATAAGCCCAAGTCCCTTACCCTCTCCTCAGAAGCCACAGAGAATAATCAGTCACCGCCCTCTTTAAAACCACCCTTAGATATTTGAAGACTCTTATACTTCAAGTTTCCCCCTTAGTCTTCTCTTCCCCAGACTTAGATAATCCCAGTTCTTTCAGCCTTGCTTTGTAAGTTGTGTGTCCTAGACATCTAATAATTTTTGCTGGGCTTTTTCAAAGTTTGTCCACATCTTTTTTGAGATGCAATGTTCCAAACTGTGAAAATAGTACCATAGTAAGGGTATCAATCTTTAGGGGAGATGTTATAAAAATAGCCAATGTATTTTAGAAGACTAGTATTTTACTTAAACAATTCTTTGAGTTTATTTTATCTATTTTAAATTACTATGCAGGTGTTCAATGTTCAAATAATACAGCTTTAGTACTTCCATACTACCAGGCATATTAGCTTCCAGGGTTTTACTGAAAAAGGGAGATGGATTCTCGTCTGTCTGTGTTCTAATGTTTCCATGAGCAAACAAAATTGTGTTTAATGTTTATGGACTGTTAATTGCATAAGAACAATACTCATTTTTTATTCTTTTTTAACTTTTTAACATGAACAGTGTTACCCTCTTTGGGCAAAAAAATCTAAAAAAAATAATAACTTGCATCTAAATATTAAGCATGGATACATTACAATTGTCTTGGTATTTCCTGACTTTCTATTAGACATGTCCAGATATGTTAGGGTGTCCAGATTGTGGAACAGGCTCCATCCAGAGGTGGTGCAATCACCTATCCTAGAAATCAGGAGACTGGATGGCCACCTTGCTGGGGTCACCTGACCCCCAGTTATCTTTCCTGCCTAGTGCAGGGGGGCTGGACCCGATGATCTTGTGAGATCCCTTCCAGCCCTTAGCAATCTCTGAATCTATGAAGTCCTATTCCCCAACCCTCAACCCACTTTCATTGCCCTACACTGGACTCTCTCCACTTCGTACACATCCTTTTTGTAGTGGGGGGCCTAAAACTGGACACAGTAATCCAGATGTGGCCTCACCAGTGCCAAAAAGAGGGGAATAACCACTTGCCTCAATCTGCTGGAAATACTCCTACTAATGCAGCCCAGTATGCTGTTAGCCTTTGCAACAAGGGCACACTGTTGGCTCATATTTCTTGGCCACTGAAACCATCAGGTCCTTTTCTGCAGAGCTGCTGCTTAGCCAGTCGGTCCCTGTACAGGTGCAAGAGATTGTTCCACCCTAAATGCAGGACTTTGCACTTGTCCTTATTGAGCCTCATGAGATTCCTTTTGGTCCAATCCTCCAATTTGTCTAGATCACCCTGAATCCTAGTCCTGCCCTTCTCCTGAAGAGTAGTAGTGTATCTACTACTCTCCCCAGCTTCGTGTCATCTGCATACTTGCTGAGGGTGCGCTCCATCCCCTCTTCCAGGTTGTAGCAGGGCACTAGGGTGCCTGCCAGGTGGAGAGCTGGGATAACCCCTCAGGTGCTGGTTGCTGAGGCAACCAAAGGGAACTAACGACTCACACCTGCCTAGCCAGCTAACAAAAAGGGGCAGGCCCTGGCTCCTATATAAACCACAGGCAGGAGGCCAGGAGAAAGTTCCCTACTAGCAGCCAAGGAGAAAGGAGCTCCCTGCAAGGAAAGAGAAGAGAAGCCGGATGCCAAAGCAGTGTCTGTCACTGCAGCAGGATGGAGCACTCCCGGTAGGCTTGAGCGTAGTTATATCCAGGTGGTGCATGCTTATGTTATAGCCAAGAGGCTTGTGTTTGTATTGCTATTGGTTAAACCGGTGGGTTGGGTGAGGCTATTTGGGGGTGGAGGAGGGCTCATACCGGACCAGCGGTGTGGGGACCCCAGCGCCAGTGAGGGCGCAGCATTCAGGGTACACAGACCCCAGCCCCAGAGAGGGGCAGTTGAAAAGCCCCAGAGAAGGGGGCATGGCTGAGAAGCCCCAGTGTGGGTGTGGTGAGCCCTGGAGAGAGGGGTGGCATTACGGAGAAGGCCCTGGAGAGAGGGCACGGAGAGACAGAGCTGCAGACAGCCCAAGTGCCAGAGAGGGTGTGAAGATAGAAAGAGAGACAGAACAACGTCCGTTACATCTGCAAGGCTTGCGGCGTGGTATGGGGGTGGTAGGAGCCACACATAGCCCATAAGGCTAGAGGGTACAGAACACTCAGTCCCATAGAGGAAATGGAGATAACCAGATAACCGTGGAACAGAGGACGAAAGGCAGCCTCCCTATAATATATAAGATTAAAGTCGTGGCGGGCGAGAATTGGAGGGTGCGAGTCGGCAGCTTGGTACGGTAAAGGAGGCGGCAAGGGAGATCATGGCAACCCTGAATGCCCTCCTGTTACACAGGTCATTGATGAAGATATTGAACAAAACCAGCCCCAGGATCAACCCCTGGGGCACTCCATTTGGTACCTGCTGCTAACTGGACATTCAGCCATTGATTACTACTATTTGAGCCTGACAATCCGACCCATTTTCTATCCATCTTACAGTCCATTGATCCAATGCATATTTCCTTAGCTTGCTTCCAAGAATGTTATGGGAGACCATATCCAAAGCTTTGCTAGAATGGAGGTATGTCATGTCCACTGCTCTCCCTGCATCCACAGAGCCAGGCATGTCATCATAGAAGGCAATCGGGTTGGTCAGGCATGACTTGCCCTTATTGATTCCCTGCTAACTGTTCTTAATCACCTTCTCCTCAAAGTGCTTAGAAACGGATTCCTTGAGGACCTTCCCCATGATCTTTCCATGGACTGAGGTGAAACTGACCACTCTGTAGTTTCGTAGGTCCTCTTTCTTCCATTTCTTTAAATATAGGCACTATATTTGCCCTTTCCCAATACTAGGTTGCCTCCCCCATTCAATAAAGCATCCACACTTTCTCTGATCTTTCTCTTGCTGCTCACATACTTGTAGAAACCCTTCTTGTTACTCTCCAGATCCCTGGCTAACTGCAACTCCAATTGTGCATTGGCCTTCCTGACTTCATTCCTGCATGACTCTTATACTCTTCCCTAGTCATCTGTCCAAGTTTCCACTTCTTGTAAGCTTCCTTTTGGGGTTGTAGCTCATTGAAGAGTTTCCTGCTAGGCCAAGCTGGTCTTCTGCCATACTTGTTAGTCTTCTTGTGCACCACAATGATTTGTTCCTGTGCCCTTAAGAAGCTGTCTTGAAGCACAACCAGCTCTCCTGGACTCCTTGTTCCCTCAGACTGGCCTCCCAGGGTATCCTGTCCATCAGTTCCTTGAGCAAGTCAAAGTCTGTTTTTCTTACTTTACTGCTCTCCATCCTTCCTTTCCTCAGGATCCTGAACTCCATCATCTCATGGTTGCTGTTGTCCAACTTGCCATCCACTTCTATATTCCCCATCAATTCTTCCCTGTTTTTGAGCAGCATGGCCCCTACTTGGCCTCTCCAACACTTGCACCAGGAAGTTGTCCCCAGTACTCTCCTAAAACTTCCTGGATTCCCAGTGCCCTGCTGTGTTGCCCTCCCAGCAGATGTCAAGTTGATTGAAGTCCCTCATGAGAGCCAAGGCCTGTGATCTAGAAACCTGTGCTAGTTGTTTGAACAAAGCCTCACCCTCCTGGTCTGGTGGTCTATAACAGACACCAACCATGACATCATTCTTGTTCTTCTCCCCTCTTACCCTAACCAGGAAACTTTCAACAGGCTCATACTGTTTCATACTGGAGCTCTCAGTTATCATAACAGCTCTTTTACATAAAGAGCAACTCCTCCCCCTCTTCTCCCCTGCCTGTTCTTCCTGAACAGTTTATACACATCCATGACAGTATCCCAGTCATGTGAGCTATCCTGCCAAGTCTCTCTTATTCCAATCACATCATAGTTCCATGTCTGTGAAAGGTCTTCCAATTCTTCCTGCTTGTTTCCCAGGCTCTGTGCATTCATGTACAGTAGGAAAGCCGATTGCCCTACTTTCTCAGGAAGAACGAGGGGTTCTCTGTTGCCCCCTCCTGCTTGTGCTTCCTCCGGATCACTCGCTTCCCCACTTACCTCAGGGATTTGGTCTCCATCTTCCAACAAAACTAGTTTAAAGCCCTCCTCACTAGATTACCACTAGATTAGCCTTCCTTCTTCATCAGGTGGATTTTATCACTTCCTAGCAATCCTTTCTGGAACAACATCCCCTGGTCAAAGAATTGAAAACCCTGCTGGCAGCACCATCTGCAAGGCCACACACTTGATTTTCAGGACACGTCCACTCCTGCATGGGCCTTTTCCCTTGACTAGAAGAATCGAGACTGCCACCTAAGTCCCTATCCCCTTCACTCTTTCACCCAAAGCCCTGTAGCCACTTTTGGTTTGCTCAGGGTCTCCCGTGCCATAAGTAGCATTGGGTGGTAGTCAAAGGGCCAGCTGAGCCTCAGTAATCCTTCGGTCACATCTCAGACCTAGGCTCCAGGCTCTAGGTAAACAGCAGACCTCCTGAGACAACAGATCAGGCTGGCAGATGGATGCATCCATCCCCCATTGAATAGAATCACCAACCACCACCCATTCTTGCTTCTTGGTGGCAGTGGTCTCAGTCCTCCCAACTCTGGGGACACCTGGCCTGGTCTCTTCCACTGGCAGAACTTGCTCCTTCTCCACTGTATTGATTAATTCCTAATGGCTAAGGATGCTTCAGAGCCTCATCACCTCCTCCTCTAGCTCTCTTACCTGCCCTGTGAGGGACACCACCAGAAGGCACTGCTCACACTGAAGGTACTCCCCCACTTGGCCATTACTGAAAGGAAACTGCAAGCCACAGTCTCCACAGCACCAAACCAAGACCTGGGTGGAAGCCTCGACAGTGAGCTGTCCTGCCTGGATAAACACCTCATAAATGCATGCAGAGGAAGAGCTGGCAGTGGCAGTGCCTCTGGTACTGCAAGGTCCTCCAGCCATCTCTCTGGACACCTCCCCTCACCATGGCACACAGCTCCCACTGTATGGGACTTCCAGTCCCAAGATGGCAGGGCACCTGTCAAGGGGAGGGGCTACCCTTGAAGCCCTTGACAACTCACCAAAATTCATTAAGTGGACATCCAGCCAAAATAACTGTCTGCCCCTGATCTAACTGCTGAGTTTAATCTACTTACATGAAATATCTAGATAGTTGGTTATACTTAATTAAGAAAAGAACTAACCTTAAAGGCTTCAAAAAGCAGGGTGGCAAACTGACCTATGAACTGACTTGCAAGCTGCCCTATTTGCTGTCCCTGTTCCATGGTTGTTCAGGATGTCCCCTTTTATACTCTACTGGGCCTGGACTGGCTAGCAGCAGTCCCAGCAACTCGGAGCACACGCCCAAATACACAGCCAACCAAACACTTACGAAGCCAAATACACAGACAGCCCTAGCTCATTTACCTTCTAGGACAGGGGTGGGCAAGATGCGGCCTGCCAGGCCATTCTATCCATCCCATGGGGCTCCTCAAAAACTTAGAAAATGAATATTTATCTGCCCCTGGCTGCCTGTCATGTGGCCCTCGATGGCTTGCCAAAACTCAGTAAGCAGCCCTCTGCCCAAAATAATTGTCTGCCCCTGTTCTAAGAGCAAGATCTGGTGTTTGATGCCTGGCTTCTCTAAATCCTCTTGCTTTCAGCAAACTTCCCTGTTTGCTGTCCCTCTTTTCTCACTCCCTGGTCACTCAGGGAGTCTCCTTTTATACTCTCCTGGGCCTGGGCTGGTTCCACCCCCTTGTTAGGCAAGCAGACTGCTTTATCAGTGCTTTGCAGATACCCCCCCCCCCCAGGGATCTGTTGCTGCTGCTGAGTCCCATCATTGCCTGTAATACTACTGGGTTGGAAGTAGGCTTCTTTGGGGTTCCAAGCCAGAATGGAGGGAAGCAGAGCCAGTCGAGTAAACTAAGGGAGCAGCAGGGTGCAGTTAGGGGTTGTGGAAGTGAGTAAGGTACCCATGGGGGTCACAGTGTAAAACCACAGCTTCAGTCAAACAGGGTTGCCAATGCAAGAATATATCTTTTTTTTACTTCAAACTTTTCACTGACAACCAAAATTTAATATTTTACTATAGTCAGCGTTAAACCCTAAATTTAAACCCAGACAGTTTAACTGGGGCCTAGTTGTAGGGCAGAGCCTGGCATAAGACTGCATGAGTAAAACATGTGTCACTAAAAAAGTTTGGGTGTCAGTAAATAGTTTAAAGTTTGTCAGTAAAAAAAATAAATAAATTATTGGGTTGGCAACCCTGATGCTCGCACCTTGTTACTGCAACCTTTCAGTTCTCCTACACTTTCTTTCTTCTTTACTTTATTTTGCCGCTTCATTCCTCCTCTAATAACACTGTAGGGAATCTGCACCAACTATAAAAAGGTCATTTACTAGAATATTCATAGTGGACAGGAGCCTATGGAGGAGCGGCACAGGAACAGAAGTCATCCATTTGTGAGGCTAACATATCCTGTACCTAGAAAAGAATCGTTCCAGGATGGCATCCAAATTATTGATCTTGACAATGCCAGGGCAAAGTGTTCTCAGGCTGCCAGAGTGCTTCAGGGGTCCCATATCAGCATTCTGTGGCAGCTCGAGACTGACAGAAATCTCATCTTTTCAGTCTGAATTCTCAATAATGTTTCAGACATTTAAACTGGTGTTGGCACCTTTGAAAAAAGAAAGTGGCATCCTACCCACTTTCTTTTTTATCGTGTATTTCATAGACATGAATTCTCTCTCAGATCCCCCTAATACTCAAATAATAAATAAATGGGTCATTCTTTAATTAGCTAAAGTAAGTGGCCTGTTCTCATACAAAAAGAAACTCTCCTAGAAAGACTGATAAAAATGGTTCATGTACCTTCAATACGGCATATACCTAAGACACAAAGACAAAGAAATATAAATTCAGTAGCAATATATTTTTTTCAACCACCATGATCTTAAGAAGAGAAGTATTTGCTTCAGGGACAAGACTGTCTAACCAATGCAGCCAAAAGCAGTTTTTTCTCTTTCAGGCTGGTTTGAAATCCTGTCTGGAAGGGTCACTAACTCCCTAGGTATCCAACCTAGGGGAAAAAAATTAAAACCCAGAAAAATACCTTTCCTCTAAGTTGGCTGTCAAATGCTCTGAGCTTAGAGGAAGAGTAGGTAAATAATGTGATGCCTATTTAATTTTCATCCAGCCTGTCAGGCTTTGAATAAGAGAAATGGGTACTAGAAAGCATGTAGTTTGGTCAACCCATGCTGCTAGTTACCAGC
This sequence comes from Alligator sinensis, assembly GCF_000455745.1. NCBI lineage: Eukaryota > Metazoa > Chordata > Crocodylia > Alligatoridae > Alligator > Alligator sinensis. Next base: position 1,509,268 of record NW_005841864.1, read on the forward strand.
ATAAAATTCTTTTACAGGTTGTTATCAATAAAAGAAAAAAAGAAAAATGTTCCAGGAAAATAAGAATCTTCAGGATCTAGGACTCCCAGAACCAGTTCCAGAGCAAGTGAAGTTTTAAGAAACAAACATCATTTTCTTTGCCTCCTTTTGTTATTGAAAAGGAAAGCTGTGTAGGCCCTGAAGTTGAACTCCAAGAAGTCAAGGTTTTTAATAGAGGTTTTGACGAATATGCAACTGGCACAGCACCCATTCACAAGAGATCCTGAAGTTGCCTACTTGTGGATCTATGAAGCACATCCACAATCCTACTTCAAGGATCTCCAAAGTGCATTGGATAAAATGTACTAACACTTTTTCCTGAGATACCATATTGTACATAAGTATGGTACTGCAGGTCATTCAAGTTTCAGTGTTCTCACTGCCCACCTCCTGGTGAAGGAGCAGCAATGTAGCTTGAAAAGGTAATGACTGAGCTACTCCTGTCTTGATCCTAGTCCTGAGTCATGTGAGACAACTGTTTACAGCCCTAGAGATTTGCCTGCTGTCCCTATAATGTAGTGTGGATATGACACATTAGAACAGCGAGGGAAAATATTAAATCCCTATAGGAAAAGCCCGACAAAGGGTTTAGAACTATGAACTTTCATTTTTAATATAGAAATAATTTGTCCACAGGGGATACCTGTTTTCGAGTCTTCACAGAAATTTCCAGTGACAGAAAAAGATTTTTCACTGCTTTGTTTTAGAGACCCTGTCACTCACTCATCATGGTCCTTCCAGACTTTGTGGTATCCTCCTCAGGCATAATTCAATCCACATACTTTTATATTTAGGAACTTGTAGGGTGCATGTTTAGATAGTGGTATCACTCATGAGATGATATAAATCAGAGGATCTAAGTGTGCACATTGATTCTGATCTTTATGACATGGCAGGCACATCCAGATGAGTGTAATTGTGCGGTATTGTGCTGCTGCTGTTTGTCCCTGGGGAAACGCATATTCCTGCTCATGGAGATGTGCCCGGTGAGTCAAAACATAACAGACTTGAGAGAGGATCCCTCTGCTGGTAGGTGAGATCACAGTTATCATGAAATATACCAACCTAGTGGATGAGGTGCCTGCTTTCAAAAAGGTTCACTGTTCAGAGAAGAAAGTAAATTCGCTTCGGGTCAAAAAACAAGACTGGCCAGTGCCACATCTACATATTCCAGTATTTTTTGACAACACAGTACATCAACTATCTGGAGGAAAACAAGAACTTTAAACCTCCATTGAGAAATGTTCATCTTGTCATCAGCTACAATCTGCTCACCATATAAAAAGTTTAGACAAGTGTGTGGATCTGCCTGATGAGGAAAGGGAAGCTACCTGTTAGTATTAGCAGAGACAAAAACTGGAGAAAGAAAAGTATTAGGTAAAAACATTTTTCTAATCATTATGGTATGTTGATGCATTGCATGAAACTTTTTGAATGCTTTCGTATTATAAAACAGCTGATCCCAGCCAGACGGCAGCATCAGAATTCTCAGCCTTCAGGTCATCTATCAGTTGCTATCTGTCAAGGCTCTAATAGTTCTAAATACACCATTTACATTTTCTTTTGTTTGCTTGTACTGACTTCATAAGTCACCACCTCATTCCCCACCTGCTGATGCAGTATATCAGGCAAGGGTTCTGATGGTTAATAAATGTTAACAATAATTAGTTATTAATAATAGTAAATAATCAATACTTAATAAAACCAATGGTTTCTGCCCAACCATTCTTTTGCACCCAATCCTAGAATTCTGCTGGCTCCTTGATAAGCACCAAGTAAAAATACGCTGTTTAATTCAGTACAAAAACAGAAACAGGCCCTATACTAAAAAACCTAAAACCCTAGGGTTGAAGGTTAAAGTGCCCACTCAATCTAATATTAGGGGAAATGTAGGTAAATTAGCCTGAAATATGGGGAAAATTTACTATGAAATGAATAGGTAAGAAGGAAATAGGTGGGTACAATTCTTGGAAGCATATTGGAAATATATTATGAAATTTATTATGAAAGTTGTGCCTTAATAAGAAATAGATGGAATTTCAGTAAATTTATGCTCGAATTAGTTACTATGTAGTAATGCATATGTAGCCACCTTACTGCACACGCAGCATTAATGTGCTTTAACACCTGCACATGTAGATGTTGGCCTATTCCCGCTTACTGCACAGTAATTTACTGCATAGTAATTTAAGCCAGCATAAATGCACATGTAGATACGCCCAGCGGGTTTGATAAAAAAGTTCATCCATTCTCAGGCTTGCCAAGGGCTAGGAATTGTATCCCTTCCTTTTTGTGGCTTTGTAACAAGATATTTAGCTCACAGATTCATTAGAATCTGACAGGCCACACCATAAGCACTTCTGCTATGGCCTCAAACTTGCAATCTCTGGGCTGTCAATTGCAAGTATGCACCTTAGCATCCATGCCACTCCAGCCCTAGGGAGTGTGTGAAGAGGGATGAATCTGGAGCATCCATGGTGATGTATCCCCAAGTCTGGAGCGTTGCTGTGGACTTAGGTGCATGGACCCTCTACTGAAGGTACAGGCAAATTCAGTACGTTTCCATACTTAAAACAGGGCATTGAGAGTTTTCGAAAGTATTCTATTCTGAAGAATTAGAATTTAAAACTGCCTCCTTTTTCTAAAACATAACTGTTTTTCATTGGAATGCAATAAGTGAAAACAAAACAAAGGTAATTAATTAGAATTTACAGTTCAGGTGTAAAAGGGAGAATTTACTCTTCACCCAGCCCTGATGTGGTTCAAAGATTTACTTCATTAAGTAACATTCATTTACATACACACATTTAAATGGAGTTGACTGGCACTGGAAAAGTGACTCAGGTAGTTACAAAACATATGTACATGCCTAATGATTGAAAAGGGGTTGAGGAAAGCTATCCCTTCCTATAAGCCAGAATTAAACTTGCAAGTGATAAATTATGAAATCTGTCTCAAGAGTACAGTGTCAAACCAGCGACCACTAGTATTGTACTTAAATAATCCAGCACGAATAAACCTTCTTTTATAACCTTGATAAGGGGAGCTCCTGGATGATCTGTTGCTTTATTGTTATGGATAACATCTTCGACAGTCATAGGAGCATACAGAGAAAAAAAAAGAAAACTCAAAGGCTTCGGTAAGTCAGAGACCAGGAGCACAGGAAGGAGCCTCAGGGAAGCCAGTGGCCAGAATACAGGAACCCACAAAGTAAAAGTCTGAATAGCTGCTAGATCCAGGCAACAGTCATAGTAGTCCCAGTGTGGCATGTCATTCTGTTTTAAGGGAATGTATATTAAAAATAAATAAATAAAAACCAACCCCCACAAAAAACCTCTTTAAAATAGACATAAAATAGCATATTTCTTAGATGCTGCACCACCAATTATTTGTTGCTTAAACCATTTCCAAATACAATTACCAGCTTTGAATTGTAATACCCAAAATGATGTTGCTATCCCGGGGAATTATTTCCACAGAGCATTCCTGATGGCTTGAGCTTGGGCTTTATGAACAATAAGATCAGTCCTTCTTTTCACCATTTTTAGGAAACGTCTTTACCTCTGTGAGGTGTCAACAACTAAAAGAAATCAGTAGAAGCACTCTGGGAAAATCCTGGACTTATCTTTGATTCCTGGTCCACCCAAAGTTTAAAACTCAACTGCCTGACAGTGGCAGAAACACTTCTAGTCAGGAAGTGCTGAGGGACTTAATTAAAGTCAAGGCTCATCATAATCTACCCTATCCATTCTAAACTCTTCATTCTACAGTGTTAAGGACTCTCTCTTCTCTTTAATGGTCTTGATCTTCCATCTTTGCTCTGCAGTCCTGATGTCTATTAGCTCATAGTAATGAAGCTTCTATATCACAGCCCAGCTGATTATTTTTAACTCGTTCTGATGAAGTTGTATTTGTTTCAAACTTAAACTGAATAACAAAACCAGAGGCCTCTAGCATATTAGTAAAGCTTCCAGTTTATTTATAACTGGAGAAAAATGTGTTGTATTATATGCAATAACTCACCATCTGCACCCCCTTTTCAAAATTCTAGATCACTCATAAACATCAGCCCCTGAAACTAAAAAAGGAAAAGCTGAAGGAGCTTTCCAAGCAGATGAGGTGGACTGTCCACCTTCTCATATCTTCTTGTTTTAACGTTCTTTGGGCTTGGTAATCCCAGTAACCTTCCTTTGAACGCCATCTCCTATCTCTAAGAAGTTTGGGGGTAAATAGCTTTTTTACTATTGTCCATTAAAGCAGGAGAAATATGTTCAGTACCTTTAATATAGGTCACTACTGACCACTCCCACCCCCAATGTAAGAGCAAACTGGGCTACAGCTGCAATCTCCAGCCAGGCTAAAGGTGGCAGATGTGGGGAGGGGGGCAGTAAGGAGGGAGGAGGGGAGGGGAGGGAAGGTGCCAGTTGAAATACAGAAACTGCCATTAAGTCTATAGCTTTGAGTTAACAACCTAATCTTCAGGGAAGCATATCTATTTGTTTTAATATAATAGACATTTTTAAAGATATTTCTTTTTGTAAATGTTAGTTGTATCCAGGAGCAGATTCAGGTGGGGTGCAGTAGTACAGATGCAACTCCACTTCTGCTGCTGCCCCGAGCTGGTTGGGAAACACAAAGAACCCCAGAACTACCCCTGCCTTTATCCAACTGTGGATTGTAGCTATTTGAGGAGCTGGGCTCAGCAGGCGACAGTGGCAGCAGCATATAGGTTTCTTTCTCCAGTGCCTGCACCCTACATGCCCCTCTCCTGCAGCTGTCCCCCACTAGCCAGGAACAGGCACTGGAAGGAAAATCATGTGCCCTGTTCCCACTGTCATTAGCTGAGACAGGCACTGGGGAGCCCAACCTGCTCCAGGGGGCAGTTGTTCAGGAGCTGGACTCAGCTCAGAACAGTGGCAACAGTGCACAGGATTCTCCTTTCAATGTCTACTCCCAGTAAGGGGGGAGGGACACCAATGGGAGAACAAGGACTCTCACAGAGGAGGGATAACGAGGTCTAACAGCCATAAACTCCAAGAAGGCCAATTTAGGCTAGACATAAGAAAAATGTTATTTACGGTGTGAGTGTCCAGGGTCTGGAACAGACTCCTTTCAGAGGTGCTGCAAGCACCTACTCTGGACTCTTTCAAAAATCAGGTGGATATTTTTCTTGCTGGGGCCACTTGATCCCAGCTGACTTCCTGCCTATGGGGGGGGGGGCTGGACTCAATGATCTCACAAGGTCCCTTCCAGCCCCTAATGTATATGAAATCTATAAAGGGCTGGAAAGAAGAAACTGTGTGCCGCCGTCACTATACCTGGCTGAGCCCACTGCCCCACACAGATACTCCCCGAAGCTCAGGGCAGGAGTGGGGCAAGAATGGCTCTGAGACTCCTCCCATGTCTGCATCAGCCAGGGACAGTGGTAGCAGCAGACAGACTCCCATGCAACCACTCCCTGGGCTCTTCCCCACCCTCAGGGCAGCCTGGGACACTGGAAACAGTGTCAGTGGGCAGGGTCCTTCCACATCCCTTCATGCACCTGTTCTCTCCCTGGCTCCCCAGTCTCCCCAGCTTCTCTGGAGGCTCCAGCCATACCTCGGCCTATTCCCCCATGGTCTGTGGGCCAGTGTGCCACACCCCTCCTTTAGTAAATCCTGGATCTGCCCCTGGTTATTTCAGGGTATTGAAATCTTCATTGCTGACTGAGAATGGAAATAAAAAATCAACCAGGCATATTTCAATGAAACTGCTGGGCAGTGATTGTTCAATAGAGAGCAGTGTCATAACGATCTGTGCTGCTGCTTCTCTAGCTCCTAACCAAAAATTGACAGAGCAACCAGAAGAGGAAGATGTCATGGTTGTGGAGCTGGATGGTAGAAATCTAGGCACACAACCGTTCTTGCTAACTGCTCAGGGCAATTAGGCTGGGCTGTTTGAGGGCTGACTGCGGGATCAGTTCCACCTTACAAATGAATGTAAGTACATGCACATAGAATAAACAAATGACACCCTGCCTACCACAGTAACATCAATATCTTTCTAACGATGGACGGTGACCTTCTGAAAGCTAAAAAAGAACAAGCATTCATTTGAATGGCCATAACGTTAACAGATATCAGATCTTTTTGTTTCAAATATTTGAAAATAATGAAAATCACTGACATGTTCTTGCTGTCTATGATATCCTTCACTGGGAAATCTCTTTAAAAGAAAGAGTTTTTAAAATTACATTTACACAACATTTAATTTTTCAAAATGTAAATAACTCCAGGCACACAGTTGTGCTCACCTGGTTTCTGAACTAAACTTGATGTATATCCCTAAGCTGTCTGCATTTGCACATATTTAATTAGATGCATATGTTTGTATGGGTAAGTGAGATGGGTTCAAATACATGTGAACTGAGCTGCATGTAATCTGACCATTTGTCTGTCTCTACTTCAAATAAAGACTCTTCTGTTGAGCTTGAGGGTGTGATACCCTAACTCATGAGTGGGGAAAAAGCAGTACTCAAAGGAAAACCTTGCCTTAAAGCAAATCCAAGCTGTACTAACCTCTCAGCATACAGTACTTTGTTTTAAGGTGTATTTCCCTTACGACGCGCATAAAGAACACCTGTCAATGAGACTTCTAAGAAACTCTCAGAAACAAAGGAAAAAAAGCCCCAAGAGCATGCATCTAATCTTGTTGAAAGCAATGACTGTAATAATTTGATCTCCCTGAAAGGAAACTACTGAAAGAGGATTAAACATATATACACTTTCATTAGAACACAGCCATATGGATCCTTGGTTTTTATATTATTCTAATCACAGATTCTGCAAAATTTCAAGGGCTGGGATGTACAACTGAAGTAGCTATTTGTTAAAGATACATTGGAATTATTTTGCTGCTAAACTGCACTGATACAAGGTGAATACTGTTTCACTAGAAAATCAGGGACTGTAAGTGAAACAGTACACGGCCATACAGCTTATACTGCCTCCTTATTTAATACAGGAATTTCAGCTTGATGTTAAAGTTCCTCCAACTTTAAATAAAAACAGGTCTGAAGCAGAATTGCAGCATCAAACATTGGGACAGTTGAAATGTTAATTTCATTTATTTATTATCATTCATGTCTTCTTGGTCAGGGCATCAGGAGCTTATGCCTTTGGTTTTATATGGAGATCCCACCTATGTAACAGATGTTTCATACTGAAACAGCAATAAGATCCCCCCCAAAACTTTTTTTTCAATTTTAAAATAAATTTCAGTTTTAAAATGAGGACTTTTAAATTAAATGCTATGGCCAACTGGCCTACCATAACATTAATCCTGCCTTAATATTGTGTTTTACAAATGGTAGGTCAGCATGTTATGACATGAGTAATTATTTCTGGAGTTTTGTGGGAAGGACATGCCAACTTCAAAAAGACTGAATGCCAGTTGTAATAACATTCACTCACATCCAGTTTTTAATAAATCACATTTATAACCTAAAAATAAAGTCTTCCAACCTGCCATAACATCCTCATTTTGGACTCAAAAATGGTATAAAATGTTGTCTAGATTGCACAGTAGATAAGTAGTTACTAGAAAAATAAGAGGGAAAAAAAATCAGAGATATGCAACAGCCATAAGGAAAACAGCCACACTGGAAGATTTGCTTTTCTGAAAGTGTTTTTGTACCAAAATTAATTCCACAGTATTAAGGCTGATAAATAATGGGCCCCAATAATACACCCCCTGTACATCCCAAACTTCCATTACATCACAAGATACTTGATTATAAGAGAGAAGCTTATAATCCACAGTGTTTTAGACTTCTATAAGCTTTAGAATCTTAACATAGGCATTTTAGGCTATAGCAGTCAGTTTGTTATCTACAGAGCACTGACTTAATTTCCTAATAATGTTGTTCATCTATTAAAGAAATCAAACAAAAAAAGTTCAAGCCGCTTTACAAACCAGAGCACACTTCTTGACCCTGATTGATTATTTTTAGCTGAACATAGATAAACTACTAAAACCATCAGACAGATTGCTATGTACATGGAAATGTGATAGGTTCAGTGAGTAAAAAAATTAAAATATTTTATTTTATTCTAAGCAATTTATTTTAATTACACCCAGATTCATCATGCATCTTCTCATTACATTCATCATGCTGTATTTGAGTGCTTCTAGAATCACTTATGATTATGCAAATGAGAATCTCCTGCAACAGCCTGAAAGGCTGTGCCTTCTGGCTCCACCTCGCAGCTCTGCAATTTTTATGAATGACTAGCCATCACTGACAATGAATGACTGCCAACTGCCCACTCAACCCTTTCTACTCTTCCCTGCACATATATACTAGAGAAGCAAGCAGTGCTCTGTGTCGGCAGATGAGCCTTCAGCCTACTTTACAATGTAAGGCATTCAATCTTTTAAACAGGAACTAAATGTTCTTTTAGATACTTAAGAGTACAGAAATTAGATACTAAAAGCTTTTGCAACAACCCACTCTAGCATATACCTTTTTGGGTGTTTGATAAAAATGCAATGTTCTTTTTTAAAAGTTTAGTTCCTTTACAAAAAAAAAGAAAAAACTCAAATAAATAACAGACTTCTTTCAGCAGAATAAGAATAATATTGAGACAAAACATACTAGAAATATATCAGTTGATTTTATAATGCTGTATTATCTCCATATTTTTATTGTAATAGCTGTTTTTTATTCAGTAAACAATCTTGCTTCTATATTAGTACCTAAAATCCTTGATGTAACTTTTTCATACATAAACAATACAATGGTATTTGTTTATGGCAATGAGAAAAAACAAAAGATTAAATCCTCTTGTAGTTAGCATCACAGAAAAAATAGATGCCTTACTGAAGTTATTTCATGTTTCTGAGGAGAGAAAAAAAATCAGATATTAAGAGTAATATATCTACATTCAAACATTAGCTACTGAGGCCAGAAGTCAAATTGTGGTTTATCAAGCAGTAAAACATTATCATGCTGTACTATGAAATAAAGGTAGAGAATCGACATTATCAGAAATTGGCTTTTTTTGGCCAGTGTAGCCAATAATGTCACCAATAAATGCCGCATGCACGTGTGCAGCCATGCGGGCACATGGCCAGGAATGCAGCCCAGCAGCTTGGAGACCAGCATCCAGCTGGTAAGTCTCTGGGGGAGAAGAGGCATAGGGCAGGGAAAGGTAGTGGGGAGAGGCAGATTGAGGCCCCCACAATGAGGGAGGGAGTGGGGCTTAGGCAGGGGCAGGTGTTGCCCACCCAGGGAGGGGCAGGACAGGGCATGGGAAAGAGCCGTGGGCTGCTCACCTGGGGGCTTGGGGGGTGGGGAGGGGGGATGGTTTCCTGCCCCTGCACACAGCACTGGGGGAGGCAGTGTGCCTCCCCCCGATTCATGTGCAGGGCAGGGACAGGCTGG
>NW_005841864.1:1518749-1522086 GCF_000455745.1 Alligator sinensis
CTATGGCAAATTTTGCGGTGGCTCTAGCCCACCCCACAGCCCACCTCCCAGTGCCACCGCTGCCCACCCTACCCTGCCCCACCCATCCTGAGTGCAGCCCTGGCCTAGCCCTCCCCCACCAGGAAGAGGCTGGCACAGCCCCTGGCCCTGAGCCCAGGGTGGGCAACCTGTCCCTGCCCCATGCACAAATCTGGGAGGGGGGGAAGGGGGAGGCTCATGCCCCCCCTGCCTCCCGCTGGAGTGCACACAGTGGCATGGAGCCATCCCAACCTCCTCACCCCCATGCCCCCCAGACAAGCCACTCGCGGCTCCATTCCACACCCCACCCTGGCTGGGCAGCACCTGCCCCTGCCCCACTCCCTCCCTCACCATGGGGACCTTGATCTGCCCCCCACACCCGTTCTCCCACACAGACTTACTGGCCAGATGCTGCTCTCCAAGCTGCTGGGCTACATATTGGCTATCAGATTGGTGTCAGCCAATATGGCTGGTTAATAATCAGCCATCAGTATCAGCCAAACAAATTATTTATCCATGCACCCCTAAATAACAGCTACACTAAATAAAACAAAACAAAAGGACTTTATATTCTATTACATGGCACTTAAAATGCCTCCTTTAGCACCTGAGAAGCCATTTACTAACTTAATGATAAGCAAAATTTGAGTACTGTTGAATTAACTCAATCATAGCACTGTAGCTTCTGGATCAAGTGGAAATTAGACTTTTTTTTCAAATATCTGTTCTGTTTAAAGAAATTTCTAAAAATATATTTTTTCTAAATTAATAAAATGCACTTCAGCAAAGGTTTGTAACTAGGGAGATCAGCACTGCCACTGAATTACAGCATGGACCTGAAATGCTTTACAAAGAATTAACACAGTAAAACACCCATCTTTCAATCAATCTGAAAAAAGGAAATGTAGTGACTGTATGTATGAGCATCCAGGCATACTATAATAACTCTGCCTCACTTCATGATTTTTATAGAATTTAATTTACAATCCCAGATATTTTTACCAGAATATGCTATTTAAAATTAAAGATCTCAAACTATCAGTGAATTCATGCATGTGTAAAACAATTCTTGTGGCTAAATTTGGTATTGAGAGGGTGTCAGATCAAATAGAAAGTATTTCTCAAATCATTACTTATTTGTATATTAGGGGCTGACTTGTGGTCTTACTGTCACTGCCTCAAACAGTACAGAGCTTAAGAAAGCCAGGATTATATGAAATGAGGCACAGATATAAGTGACATTTTTTCCCCGATTTGGTCCCTAAAAGTACTCTACAGCCATGTCACAACACACGTGCAAGGCTGCAGCATGCTTTTAAAATGGCCAATTGTGTGAAAAAGTAACCTTCATTAAATCAGGTAGTGAATGAAGGAGCTCTAAATTAGACTGGCTTGGGGAACTTGTATACAGATCCCTGTGAGGGTTAACTATCATGCCCTGGTCAGTCACAGGGAGGATGTGGAGAGTCTCCTCCCTGTGCAACAAGGGAGGGAAGGGAAGAGCATTTGTGCTTCTCACACCTACTGAAACAGCCAGCTCCCTGCGGGGAGGAGGGGTGGGCATGCAAGTCCCAAGACCATGTGGGCCCAGCCTGGCCCAGCTATCCCTGCTGAAGTCTGCGGGGGTGCTAGGCCAGGCTTATGTGGGCCTGGGACTCAAATCCCAACCTGCAGCCTGCCTGCTGCTTTTTGATAGTGGCCCGCACCGGCTACTGCTCTCTCTGGGCTGGCAGGGGAGTGAGCCTGGAGCTGCAGCCAGTAATCAGGGATGGAAGCACAGCTATCGAGGTAGGGGGGCATGGCCAGCCCCCCCCCTCCCACAGGGGGAAGGTCCTCAGTGTCCAATTGCACCACTCAGGTGCTTCCCTCCTTTCACGTAAAGCGCTTAAAGTTACAGCATGATTGATAACTTCTGTAAATCCCATATATGAGAAGGAAAAGAGGAAGCTAATTTAACAAATATAGTTGATAATATGACTGAGATATTATTCCTCTTTGATAGTTGTTATCAAAATACTTTTCATCAATGCATCAATAGCAAGTGCCTTAGAAAATTCTGAGTATTAAACGGAATGAATCTATAACAAATTCCTAGATTTGCTTGAGTTTAACAATCTCTATGATTATCCTACAGAGAAGATGGACATATTGGGGACAGTTGTTGAGAACAAAGCCGAACTGTCTGCCAAGACAGGCCTTCCACTGGGCAACTGGAGAAAAAAGAGACATCTGGAAGAATCTTCCTTTCAAATACTACCCTGACAAAACTTATGGGACTTAACAGCATACAAGCACATAAAAAGACAACCCAGGATAGACACAGATGGTAGAGACCCTTGTCTGTGCTCTCAGCAACTTCTAACAGCACATATAAGATTTACATGAAGTTAAACAAAACAATGCCCTCTCCAAATATAAGAGAAAACGGGGCTATAGCTTAAATCCTGATGAAATCTCCAGCCAGGCCAACACAGGAAAGAGAAACGAACTGTTTCAAAATAGAAACTGCCTTGGTCTATTTGGTCTATAACTTTGAGATATGTCTCTTTGAAGGTTAGGCTCTTACCTATTTGATTTCATAGGATGGCCACAATTTTCTTTCTTTTTGTAAAATTTTCAGGGATGGATTCAGGTGGGCTGCAGCTGGGGGCAGACTTCTGCCCCCAGATTATCTGGGCACAAGAGGAATTCAGTAAACACTCCTGCCCCAAATCAGTACACAAGTTAGCAGCCACATTAAATATTTGCAATCCAGAGTACATATCGCCTGAAAAAGCAAGACATTTCCAATCAAGGCTAAAACTCAAGCCCAAATTCATGACCTAATATATAACTACTACAAGGTTTCCTTCCCATGATAGCAAATCTGAACACTAAGAACAGACTTTGGGTAGCAAAACTGTTATTGACTATTAAATACAGACAGAATTATTAGATATCAAAAACAAAATTGAAGTGATCTTCTTCAAATATCAAATGTTAACTGTTTCACTAAGATGCATTTTAATTTGTGTCTATAATCAAACTAAGTCAATAGTTCACAGCCTGTCAATTACAAATTTCATCCCAACTAGACTGTGCCAAATGAAACTCAAACACGGACAAAATAAACCTCCACAAACAGCCTGACCTAGCTTGAACTGAGATTCAGCTGGTAAGGCAGAAAGATTCTGGTCTCTGAGTTTTGGCACAGCTTTATTTTCCATTTTGGGGACTTGTTCAAAACTAAAACCCTGAAAGCGAAGCCATGGCAAAATAGATAAAGCCTGACAAACCTGCTGTCAGCAGCCATTATCCAACGGGTCTTCAACAGCTGCTC
>NW_005841864.1:1522117-1571207 GCF_000455745.1 Alligator sinensis
ATCCCTGCTGCTAGTATCCAACAGAAGCAGATGTGCATAGCTGTTTGTAAATAGGTCCAAAATACACAAGACACCACTGAACTGATTCAAAAATAAACTATTTTAAGTGAGACTGGGCCCAATCTCTCCTTTGCAGAATCATGGGAAATACAAATGTACCCAGGGACACTGATGAGTAGAAGAGAAAAAGACAGAATAAACAGAGAAACAAAATAAATCTCTGCCCCCATTCTAGGAGATCAAACTTATAAAGAAACCAATAACAGTAGCTCATAGCTACTGTTGCAGTGTTGCAGCCTGAAGCCTGCCTGACCACTTCTCCATTTCAATTCATTGTCATCCTCTAGAGTAGTTGTTCTCAACCTGTTTGCCATAGTGGGACACACTGGCAGCTCTCAATGTGTTATGTGAGCCACACCCACACAGTTTACTTCCCATGTATCCATTTAAAATATGTTTTGTATCTGTTATCTGACAGTAATGCAATACAAATCAATGTTCTGTAATACCTCTCATTTCTACACTGTCAAATGTCTTTACTTTTTTTTTTTAGCAGGATGTCACATGAGCCACAGCAGTGTGCCGATTGGGCCACATGCGGCCCATGGGCCGCAGGTTGAGAACCACTGTTCTAGAGTAACTATGCCCTGGAACTATTCATGCAGACAGACACCTGCCTGTCCAAAACTAAAGATGGCCACTTTTATCAACCATCAAGATGTAAGAATTGCACAGAGGTAATGAAGGAAGCACGTTGAAAAGAGGTGAAAAGAAACAGAACGAACATATCCAAACTCAAATACAGTTCAAACTCAAATCCCCCACCGGGATTCAGGACGGACTCGGGAGAGACTCCGCCAGGCCTAGGGTCAGGGAGGACCGAGTTAAGGAACTTCTGGAGGGGCTGGACATGTTCAAATCAGCAGGTCCAGACACTGTCCACCCCAGGGTGCTGACGGAATTGGCAGGGGTCATCGAGGGGCCCCTGGCATGGCTTTACGAGCACTCGTAGTGCTCTGGTCAGGTGCCAGAAGACTGGAAGAAGGCCAATGTGGTCCCCATTTTCAAAAAAGCGAGGAGGGAGGACCCAGGCAACTAAAGGCCCATTAGTTTTAATTCATTCCTGGGGACGCTCTTTGAGAAAATTATCCAGAAGCACATCTGTGAAGGACCAGCAGGGGGGATGATGCTCAAGGGCAACCAGCATGGGTTCATTAGGGGCAGGTCCTGTCAGACCAACCCGATTGCCTTCTACGATCAGGTCACAAAATCACTGGACGCAGGTGTCACGGCGGATGTAGTCTTTCTGGACTTCAAAAAGGCCTTTGACAGTCTCCCACCCCATTCTCATTAAAAAGCTAGGCAACTGTGGCATTGATGCCTACACAGACAGATGGGTTGCAAATTGCCAAGGGGGCCACACCCAGAGAGTGGTGGTGGAAGGGTCATATTTGACCTGGAGGGAAGTGGGCAGTGGAGTCCCCCAGGGCTCAGCCCTCGGGCCCGTACTGTTCAATTTCTTCATTAACGACTTGAATGAGGGGGTGAAAAGCACCCTGTTCAAATTCGCTGATGACACCAAGATTTGGGGCGAGGTAGGCATGCTAAAATGGAGGGACAAGATACAACTGGACCTGGACAGGTTACAGGGGTGGGTGAATGTGAATAGGATGGGATTCAATACTGACAAGTGCAGGGTACTGCACTTGGGCAGAAAGAACCAACAGCATATCTTTAGGCTGGGGAACTCCCTTCTTGAAAGCACAGTAGCAGAAAGAGATCTTGGAGTCATTATCAATTCTAAAATGAACATGGGCTGCCAGGGTGGGGATGCAGTCAGTAAGGCTAACCACACCTTGTCATGCATCCACAGATGTACATGAGAAGGTCCAAGGAGGTGATCCTTCCCCTCCATGTAACACTGGTCAGGCTACAGTTGGAGTACTGCATCCAGTTCTGGGCACTGCACTTCAGGAGGTATGTGGTCAGCATCAAGGGTCCAGAGGAGGGCCACTCGCATGATCAGGAGGCAGTAAGGCAGACCCTACAAGGAGAGGCTACGGGACCTGAACCTGTTCAGACTTCACAAGAGAAGGCTGAGAGGGGATCTAACGGCCATCTATAAACTTACCAGGGGGGACCAGAGGGGAATGGTTGAAACCCTGTTCCCCCTGAGCGCCTTTCGGAGTAACAAGGAATAACGGCCACAAGTTGATTGAGAGTAGGTTGAGGCTAGATGTTAGGAGGCACTACTTCACAGTTAGGATGGCCAGGATCTTGAACCAGCTTCCAAGGGAAGTGGTGCTGGCTCCTACCTTGGGGGTCTTTAAAAGGAGGTGTGATAATTACCTAGCTGGGGTCATGAGAGCTTAAACTTACCAGGGATCATATGAGCCCAGTATTCATTCCTACCCAGGGCAGGGGGTCGGACTCGATGATCTGCTCAGGTCCCTTCCAACTATACATCTATGAACAGCCCTAAAAGAGACTGATGACCTGAAAGCATGCAGAATGGCAGTCCAAAGTATTTCATTCTAAGGATCATCAAACAGAAGGAGACTATACTTGGTCTGGAGGCTGGAACAGACCTTAAGAAAAATATTTCTGATCCCTGCCCGCACCTTCAGAAAGAGCCTGCTAACCTTGCCCAACAGAAGTAAACTCCCTGCTGATCATCAGGAACTTGCTTTAACAATAGATTCAGGACCTGTGAATACATCTCTGCTGCCACAACAATCAACACTCCCCACAACAAAAACCATCAGAATCCATGGATCATACATGTCTATCCCAGAATGTGGAATACCTCATTCAGTGCACCAAATATGCTCAAAAACAACTCACCAGAATGAAGGATCACTGAAAAAGATAAAGGACACAGACACAAGAATACAGGCAGCAGAACATCACAGAGAAATCGCTCCCTATTTGACTTCATGGTTTTTGTGTTCAAAGGAAGGCTGCCCAACACCCTTGCAATACAAACCTGGGAACAGAAATTCATCAACCTATTGGACACTAAGTACCAGGGGCTTAACACAGATGGGTCATCTAGTACTCAGATGAAACAGGACTGCAATGTGGCAGCTGTAACTGATTGAGCAGCCCTCTTCAGGATTCACTCTGCTCACCTAGTGGGGAGAGAGCTAGAAAAGGTATGCAAAACAAAGCCTGTCTAATACAGTATTCTGTATTTCTTCCTGCCTGGATAACCACATCCAGTGGGATCACCTTTACTGAGCAAGGGTACAATGATATCTAAAAGCTTGATTATCCCACAGCTGCTCAACTCCCAGCCCATGGGCTAGATCCAGCCCCTGTGCCAGATGATCCTCACAGGTATGTACAAAGCCTCATGAATTTGGTCGTGTACATTTGACACATGAGGCAAGGCAGAGACAATGTGGATCCCCAGAGCCTGATCTAGGCACATGGGGGTGGCTCAGGGCCCAATCCAAGCAAGTGGGGTCCTATCCAGCCCGCAGACCAAACATGCACTGTTCACCTGGCCTGCGTGGCCAAAATGTTGAGCACCACTTGTCCATCCCAACCATGTGGCTGGTTGGATAAAAAATATCACCCACAAGAATTATTGCTTCTTTCATTCCAAGCAAATCTGTAACAAAAGAATTCTTGCATTTAAATGTTCACCTCCTGTAGCATGTCAAAAAAACCTTGCCACTTTATACTGTTTGGTTTCTAGGCCAGAAACCCACAGGGAGATTTCTCATAGCCTTAAGACTTCTGAAAGTTAAATGAGTTTTCTTTCTATACCATATTTTCTCAAATATAACACACCAATTTTTGCCCAAACCACTTAGGGAAAATTGGGGTGTGCATTATATATGAGGAAAAGGCTCATCATGGGTCTGGACATATGACATTTGATGACAGAGGTGGAGGAGATGGGGAGCAGTGACAGCATTAGTCAGATGCTGTCACTGCTCCCCCACCTCTGCCACCAAATGTATGGACCCATGGGAAACCCCCTTCCACCACAACACGCCAGATCAGACTTGTGCATGGAGCTGGTCTGCTGCCAGACCCCATGCACTGGCTCCAAAGCCCCATGCCAGGTTAGACCTGGAATGCCAGCTCTGGGATAGTCGGCTGCGTCAGACTTGGCATGCAGGTCCAGAGCCAGTATGCAGGGTTGGACCCCCTGCAAGGCCCCAGTAACACCATGACCAGATAGGACCCTGCCATGTGGGCCCCTGACTCCACCTCAGCCACATCGGGCCACATTACATGACCTCCAGTGGCACCCCGACCACTTTAAGGCTTGTTCCTCTGCATCTGTCCCAATGCTGCTGCTGCAGCTGGACCATACTTGGCTGACATTAGGATCAGGCCCCACTGCACAGCCCCCAATACCATCACAGCTGGACCAGGGCCCACAGTGTGATCCCAACAATTCCGCAGATGGATTGGGGCCCACAGGGCTGGGGCCAACATATGGCCCTCAGCTCCCAAGCCGCCAGTCTTCAAGCTCCCAGCCCTGGTAAAGGGCTCCCAGCTCCCAAGCCCTGGTATATGGTCCCCAGGCTCCAACCTGTGGCCCCAAAACCCAGAGACCCCAAACCTCAGGTACTTAGTCATAGTCTAAGGAAAGATTTTTTTCCTTCTTCCAAAAATAGGGTGTGTTACATTCAGAGATGTGTTATATACAATAAAATATAGTAATTGCTGCAATCTTTGATCTTTAACACAACAACAACAAAGTGTTCAGTATAATAGTAGCACTATTCGATAATAGTTTCATAGTTGGTAGGGTTGGAAGGGACCTGAGCAGATCATCAAGTCCAACCCCCTGCAATGGCAGGAAAGAGTACTGGGGTCAAACGACCCTGGTAAGCTGTTCATCTAGCCTCCTCTTAAAGACCCCCAAGGTAGGAGCCAGCAACACTTCTCATGGAAGTTGGTTCCAGATCCTAGCTGCCCTGACAGTGAAGTAACGCCTCCTGATGTCTAGCTTGAATCTACCCTCTGCCAGCTTGTGGCCTTTATTTCTAGTCACTCCTGGTAGCACTTGGGGGAACAGGGACTCCCCCAATGCCTGCTGGTCCCCCCTGACTTGATTGTAAATGGCCACTAGGTTCCCCCTCAGCCTTCTCTTGTGGAGGCTGAACAGGTTCAGGTCTCTTAGCCTCTCCTCGTAGGGCCTGCCCTGCTGCCCCTGATCATGCAGGTGGCCCTCCTCTGGACCCTCTCCATGTTGTCCACATCCCTCCTGAAGTGCAGCGCCCAGAACTGGACGCAATACTCCAACTGTGGCCTGACCAATGTCGCATAGAGGGGAGGATCACCTCCTTGGACCTGCTTGTGATGCATCTGTGGATGCATGACAAGGTACGTTTGGCCTTTGTGACCGCATCCCCACACTGTCGGCCCATGTTCATTTTGGCATCAATAATGACTCCAAGATCCTTTTCTGCCTCTGCACTGACGAGAAGGGAGTTCCCCAGCCTGTAGGTATGCTGCTGGGTCGCGCCCCACACAGTGCAGTACCTTGCACTTGTCAGTGTTGAAACCCATCCTGTTCTCATCCACCCACCCCTGTAACCTGTCTAGGTCTGATTGCAGCCTATTCCTCCCTTCTAGCATGCCTTCTTCCCCCCACATCCTAGTGTCATCTGCAAACGTGAACAGGGTGCTTTTTAACCCCTCATCCAAGTCGCTGATGAAGATGTTGAACAGTGCAGGCCCGAGGACCGAGCCCTGAGGAACCCCACTGCCTACATCCCTCCAGGTCGCATAAGACCCGTCCACCACCACTCTGCACAACAATAATCTGTGTCAACTCTTCACCTCTGGCTGAGTCCTGTGGTCAAGTTAACATAGAAGGACAATGTTATCTCACTGCTGCAGAAGAAAAAGGAAAACATAATCACAGCTCCTGTATCAAAGAGTTGATGATACCCTTGAATCTATTTACACTTAGAAAATTTTGTATCCCTGTAAATTTTATATTTCAGAATCAGTCAAAAGGGCTGCGGTTTCATGCTAGTTTTATTCATACTAACAGAATCTCAGAAATTCCACCTTTTCTTTTGATCTATTGTTTGTCAATGTGCTGATGTTGACATAAGGCTGACAGAGCATTTTTATCTGAAAGCAAGCCTGACCAAGGCATTTCACATTGTAATGGCAATAAAAAAAAATTAACACCGCAACACCTGAAAGATCATAGAATGATGCAAGATGTCTTAACTAGACAAGACTCTCTTGCATAAGAAAGCAAGGCTCTGCACTTCATATTCATTACTACTGAAATGTTCCCCACAAAGTTTCAAGGAAAGTTTATGATATTATAGTATATAACTCTAATGATTGGTCCTTTAATGCTGTGGAAAAGGCTAATTTTATTTTTACTATTCAAATATTAGATCTTGTAGCATATTCATGTGCAAGGAGAGACTCAGACAGTTACGTCTGCACAACACAAAAACAGCTCTTCGTTCAATTATCCCTGATTATATCTATACTGCCCAGTTAAAACACGCGGAGAGCTACATTTAGACTTCAGTAGGAGACATTTGCTGTATGAAGTATTTGCAAACTGTCAAATATCAAGCATTATGTTTCTGTAGAATACATGCATCTCCCTCACTGTTTCTTTTTTTTAATAAACATATAATAACTCAACTATCTGAAGCTACATCTCCAAGTAGTAAAGATGCACTATTATGAAATCTATTTTTCCTTCTTATGTCTTCATTTTGAATATAAATGAAATAAACATAAGCTATTTATTAAATTCTTGACTGAATATGAATTCCATATTAATCCAGACGAGGGCCAGATGAGGCCTAAACTGAAAATTTGTACAGCACATCCTGTTGCTTTTGCACTAAAATGGCAGAATATGGATTTGTGAAAACTTAAGGGTAAAAAACCCAAGATTTACCCAATTGTGATTCAACCTTATTGTAGCAGTCTGTAGGCTTGCAGGGGCTATAGCCCAGCTGCAGGTAGTCACGGGTGATAACAGGCTGCCTGGGAGAACTGGGCCAGCTGAGGGAGATCATTAGCTAAAAGCTCCCAAGGAAGGGAGCTAGACAGTCATAGGAACATTGAGAGTTGACAGCCCTGGTAAGGCTCAAGAGAGGAAGAAAGCTTCCAGAGAGTGGGAAGTCAGGGGCTGAGAGCTGAAAGCAAGAGCTGAAAGCTGGTGGATCAGCTCACAGTGGAGCCCAAGGATCAAGTCAGGAGTGCTTCTGTCCCAGGGTACCACGAGGACAGCAGAGAGACTGTGAGTGAGTGGTTCTTGTTACTGAAGGGACCAGAGGGACAAGGGAGAAAGCGGGTGAGTGGTGACAAAACCACACCTGAGGATTCTCTTCATGTCTGGGAGAAGACCTGGTGCCATTTAAGTGTTTTATTTACAGACTGAGTTTGATTATGTTGACTCCTGCCGAGAGAGAGTTGGCCTTGGAGATGTAAAGACAGTGGCAAAAGACTCTTGGTTTGAGTGAGAATTCCCCAACCCATTACACCTACTGAAATCTAAATATTTATGTATGTGTGCAGTGTTGTGAAAATGAGCTATACACCTTTCTTATTATCCCACGTGTGTCAAATTGAACATTTCACTCACTGATTGTGGGTTTTCACACACTTATAGGAGAGAAAGGAAATGGCCCTAATGAAAGGGAAAAGCTTTCTGACTGCCTTTTAGTGTCTGATAAGAAAGGCAGCAGTCTACAGTGAAGTGGGTTGGCAACTGGCTCAGAGGCCGATCCCAGGGAGTTGTAATCGATGGGATGGCCTCATCCTGGAGGGCCATCTCCAGTGGTATCCTCCAGGGATCAGTGCTTGGGCCTGTGCTCTTTAACATCTTTATCAATTACTTGGATGAGAAGGTGGCAAGCACAATGATTAAGTCTGCAGATGACACCAAGCTGTGGGGAAATGTGGGCACATCAGAGGCTAGAGAAAGGACCCAGGATGACCTTGACAGACTGGTCCTTTAGGCTGAAGGCAACCAAATGAGGTCCAATAAGGAACAGTGCCAGGTCCTTCATCTGGGTAGGAAGAACCTTCACCATAACTATAAAATGGGTGGTGGTCCACTGGCTGGCACTGCTTCTGAAAGGGACCTGCAGGTGAAAATCAACCAGAAGAAGTATATTTCATAGACATTAGGGCTAGAAGGGACCTCAGAAAATCATCGAGTCCAGCCCCCTGCCCCATGGGCAGGAAGTCAGCTGGGGTCACAGGATCCCAGCAAGATAAACGTCCAATTGACTCTTAAAGGGATCCAGAGTAGGTGCTTACACCACCTCTGGTGGCAGTCTGTTCCAGGCCTTGGGGGCTCGGAAAGTAAAGGAGTTCTTCCTTATGTCCAGTCTGAAACAGTCTTGGAGAAATTTGTGACCATCTGACTTTGTCAATGGGGTGCTCTAGTGAACAGGTGTTCCCCCAGATCCTGATGCACACCCCTTATATACTTATAGGCAGCCACCAGGTCCTCCCTGAGCCTGCACTTTTCCAGGCTGAAGAGTCCCGTAGCTGTCAGCCTCTCATCATAAGGCCTGTTTTCCTGACTTCTGATCATGCACATGGCTCTTCACTAGACTCTCTCAAGCTTCTCCACCTCCTTTTTAAATTGAGGGGCCCAGAATTGGATGCAGTACTCCAGCTTCGGCCTCACCAAGGCCGAGGACAGCAGGAGGATGACATCCTGCGATTTGCTAGAGAAGCATCTGTGGATGCAAGGCAGAGTTCTGCTCACTTTGCCGGCCACATCATCACATTGGTGACTCATATTCTTGTCGTCAATCATGACCCCCAAGTCCCTTTTGGCTGTGGTCCTAGCAAGCGTAGTACTGCCAAGCCTATAAGCATGCTGTGGGTTTTTCTTCCCAAAGTACAGTACCTTGCATTTTTCAGCGTTGAAGGCCATCAGGTTTTCGTCCGCCCATTTTCCAAGCCTATCAAGGTCGGCCGGATCACCATGCTGTCCTCGGATGTGGACACTTTTCCCCAAAGTTTGGCGTCATCAGCAAACTTGGCCAGTCCGCTTCTGACACCAATGTCCACATCATTAATGAAGATGTTGAAAAGGATAGGCCCAAGGACGGAGCCTAGGGGGACCCCACTGGTCATGGGGCACCACAATGATTGACTTCTATCAACTACCACTCTCCAGGTCCGACCTCAAAGCCAAATCCCCAGCCAGCAGACTATGATATAGCCGAGGCTGCAATTGGCCAGTTTTTCTATAAGACGATCGTGGGATACCAGGTCAAAAGCTTTTTTAAAGTCAAGATATATGACGTCAATCTCCTCTCCCTTGTCCAGGTGATATGTCACCTGGTCACAGAAGGAGAGGAGATTGGTCAGGAAAAACCTACCTGCAACAAACCCGTGCTGGCTATCGCTCAAGAAGTTTCCTTCAGCCAGTTTATCAAGAATGGTCTCTCAGATTATTTTCTCCAAGATATTCCCGGGGATGGAGGTCAGGCTGTTGGGCTTGTAGTTCCCCAGATCTGCTTTCCTCCCTTTCTGGAAGATAGGCACCACATTGGCCTTCTTCCAATTCTCGGACACTTCACCTGAGCACCACAAGTTCTCAAAGATCCGTGTCAGTGGCTGAGCTATGATGCTTGCCAGTTCCTTAAGTACCCTGGGGTGTAAGATGTCTGTGCCGGCTGACTTGAAGGTGTCCAGCCTCTCAAGGTGTTCCTTCACATGGTCAACACTGAAAGAGGGTAACACTTCTCCCTCACCCTGGCCATCCCATATTGTATTGAGCAGGGCCATCCCTTGAAGCTGGTGAAAAACCAACGCAAAATACCCATTGAGAGGGTTGGCTTTTTCCTGGGCATCAGCTGTCAGTTGACCCATATGGTTTAGCAGAGGTCCAATGTTACCCTTGCTTCTCCTCCGGCTCCCCACATATCTAAAAAGGACTTATATATGAGCCAACAGTACAATAAAGTCATCAGCAGAGCAAACAGAACACTGGCATGTATCAGCCAGTGTGTTGCCAACAGATCCAGAGAGGTGCTCCTTCCCCTCTATTCAGCGCTGGTGAGGCCACAGCTGGAGTACTGTGTGTGTCCAGTGTGGGCACCACGCTTCAGGAAGCTTGAGAGGGTAAGAAGGGCCACCTATATGATTAGGGGCCTGGAGAATAGGCCCTATGAGGAGAGACTCCGGGAACTGCATCTGTTCAGTCTAAGAGAAGACCAAAAGGTGATTTGATAGCCGTCTACAAGTATATCAGGGGTGAACAACAAGATCTAGGGGAGCAACTCTTCAGGAAGGCACCCCTTGGGAGGGCAAGGACCAATGGTTATAAGCTAATTTAGGAAAAATTTAGGGTGGACATAAAGAAAAACTTATTTTCCATAAGGGTAACTACAGTTTGGAATACGCTCCCAGCATTGGTGATGCAGTCACCATCCTTGGAGGTGTTCAAAAAGGAGGCTGGACAATCACCTTGTTGAGCTCATTTGAGCCCAACTACCTCCTGCCCATTGCAGGGGACTGGACTTGATGATCTTACAGGTCCCTTCTGGTCCTTGATTCTATGAGACTGCTCTACATACTAACAGACCACCTAGTCATTGCTACACAAGAAAGATAGAGCTCCTATCTTCTGCCTTCCAGGTTTGCAAGGAAGCAGCTGAGCTCTGAGGAAACGCGCTGATTCGTTGCCTTGACCTACATATGAAGGCAATGAGGAAGTTAGGACTTCTTGGAAAAAAGAAGTTTAACCATATGCCCATGGAAAAAAGCTTGAAAATTAATCTTGCTGCCCAGAGCATTATAGGTAGCTTATGAAACTGTTTCACAAATTTAAAATAAAAAAAGATTCCTGTTCACCAAAGCCATACTCCTAAACATAGAAATGCCTTTTTTCTGGGATAAAGTGAGGAAAACTGAGTGATTCTGTGTGGCAATGAAAATCTGACAATGAGTACAGAAAGATTCCAGCACACTCTCCTATGCTACAGAAGGAACAGACCCTCATCAGGCTGAAACCTGGGCTCACTGATAACCTATTTCAAGGGACAGTCCTCTAAATAAACCTTGGAGCTATGGGGCCACTAGGGTTCCACATCTGGGGGATTTCTGAATTTTATGTAGTTTTACTTTTCTCAAAACATTTATGTATAAAATTCATATTAGCCAATAGTGTTCATAAAGCAAGCACTCCAAACAGTCATCCTCTATCTTTCCATTACATTTCAGAATGCGTGTTCCAGTCCAGCAAAGTACTATCATGACCTAATGGTCGACTGCTAAGGACATGCAATTTAAAATAAAAGAGCATGAATGCACTAAATTAAACCCACAAAGGACAAATGAGTTTCCTCAGTATAACTGTCAATTAGATTGCCATTTTTGTGACATTTTTACACTAGTAAAAGCCCCACAGTTAAACCAGCATTAAAATGTTTTTATCTGTAGGTTTATTTCACTCAAGGAACTGAGATAAATTCTACCAGACAAAGCAGCTTTTTGCTAGTGTAAGTTGCATCTTCACAGGGAGGGTTTGCCAGTACAGCTATGCTGATACAGCAATAACAAAAAATGCTTTTCGGCATAGAACTTCCATAAGAAACATTTTCATCTTGGTCCTGAAGCCTACCAACCTGTCTCTGCAGACCATGGAAGAATGAACCATCTCAAGACTGTCTCAGGGCTGTTTCCTTAGGGCTTCACCTTTATTCTTCCAGGTCTTGTCACACAAATAACATGTCTGCTGTATCCCTCTGCCTTTGACCCAGATATTCCCTGTTCCTGACAGCTTTTGGGCTAAGTACAACGGTCAAAAAGACCAAGGCTGAATTGATTCAATCTCTGCAGGTTCCTGTAAACCGCCTAGACTGAACTGGTAAGAAAGTGAACTGACACTCACTTTTCAAACCTGAAAGGCAGCCAGACACCTGCAGTGGCCATAGCAGGAGGCATGAGTTGCTAAAGCACAGCCTGTCAGCCACTGCAGAGAGCAGTCCCCCAGCCATGCCCCCTCTTCAGCCTCCAGCCTGCTGCGGAGGGGGCATGAGGAGAAAACCCCCACACCAGACCCCCAGCTGGGGTCTCCCTGGTGCCAGGGAAATGGAATGCAGAACCCCCAGTGAGGCATTTCTCCCTTACCCCACCCCACTTCCTCCTCATCTGGCCTGCCATCCTGGGAGGGGGCATGGCCAGGTGATCATCATGGCTCCCAGCTGCAGGGAAGCCCGCAGCGGGGACTCTATCCCCCCACCCCCCAACTCAATCTGGAAGCCAAGGCAATCACCCAGCCATGCCCCCTTCCTGGCCCATCTAAGGAGGGAGTTGGGGGGTAGAGGGAAACAGTCCCCTTCCACCTGGCTCTGGATCTCCAGCCAGGCTGTGCCCAGCATACAGGGAAGCCCACAGTGGGGGCTTTACTCCCTTTACCTCCCTCCCCCAGCGGAGGTGGTGGCAGGGCTGTGGGAATCTGCTGGGCTCCAGGCTGCCGGGGATCTTACAGCTGGGGGCAGGGCTGCCCTGCTCTGCTGGAACAGACAGCACAGCCCAGAGCTGCACAGCATCCTGGGATGCTGGAGCACTGTGAGTTGAGTTGAATCAGGAGGGAATCTGGGACAGAAGTTCCATTAATTGGTTTGTCCTAAATTAGTTAAGTCTGATACTACATCCATCTGGTCTTATTTTAAACAAGTTTCAGCCATTTGAAAGCAATTTAATTGCACTGAACTTCTGTTCTGTTACAGTTTTAAACTGGCTCCTGATCACTTAAACTTGTTTATGTGTAACTTCTGTCCCTAGCCATTGATAAGAAGTGCTACTCAAGCAATTACTTGACTTCTTACAAACTAAGCCTTATTTGATTGTCAACCAGGCTCCACATACAAATGGGACTGCCTGATCTTGAAATGGGTAAACCATACTATAATAATCCCTTCACTTTGTTTAATAAAACCCACATTCTTTCTTCCATGATCGACTCCCATAACATTGGACTTCTCATTTTTCTATTTCTACAAAGAAACAAGAAAAGTACATACTTTCAACTTATTCCTCTTTCCAGATTCCCCTCGCTTGCTCTC
Source organism: Alligator sinensis (assembly GCF_000455745.1). NCBI lineage: Eukaryota > Metazoa > Chordata > Crocodylia > Alligatoridae > Alligator > Alligator sinensis. The sequence continues at coordinate 1,535,167 of NW_005841864.1, forward strand.
TCTCTCCCCCACCCACCCATTTCAAGTTACATCTTCCTCCCTGTATTCTTATTTTTGATGAGGCCTTTGCCTTCTGCTTTGCTTTCATATCTGAGCATTATTTTCATTTTTCCTTTCTTACGATGCATATTCCATTTGCTGTCCACAACTCATCTCTGTTTTTCTGTGCATTTAATACCATAATAAACTAAACCATCAACTAAATGCAAATTCATCCTAGGAAGGGAAGTATCACCATCCCCATATCAAGGACAGAGATTTCCTGCCCTTGATACAGGTACAGTATTGATTGAGCATACCTATATCTGGGGAAAAATGACTTGTCCTCCTTCTGCCCCCGCAACCTACCCCAACCCCAGGATTTTACAAAGAGTAAACAAACTTGGATTTGGTGTTTGGTTTGATTTTTGGTTTTGGAGGGGTTTTTTGATCTTGGTCTTTTTCCATTCTTTGTTTGATCTTTGTTTATTTCAAGATAATGTTTTCTAGCAATGAAAACAGCATAAAGACCAGGTCCATACCATAAAGTCTACAGATGAGTCCTAAATTGGGTGGAAGCACGGAAAAAAAAATCTAACCTCCAACGAACGCAGCCATGCCAACAACACAAAAATGCAACAGCAACATCAAGTTGTGGGAGTCTATTGTCCAGGGCCACCTCAAATGGAGGAAAAGTCTGCTGCAAGGATCTCAGTACAGGCAACCCCCACTTAACGCTCTTAATTGGTTCTGGGAAGACCAAGCATTAAGCAAAACCGCGCTAAGCAAAACCCATTTCCCCATAGGGTTTAACATAAATAGAAATAATTGGTTACTTCTGCTTCTTGCCATAGCTTCTCACCATCGCCACTGCCTCTCCCCACCCCTCTGCCTGCCTGCTGGCCACTCTGGCCCCATGTGCCAGCCCACACCCCGCACTCATGCCAGCTCCAGCACCGGCATCATGGGGCCCCGCACTCATGCTTCTCCCTGTCGCCATTTCTCCCCACCCCACCGCCCACCAGCCGCTCTGGCACCATGTGCCAGCCCAGGCCTCGCGCTCCTGCTGCCCCGCCCTGGGCCCTGCTGGCCCTGGCCCTGCGGCACCAGTGTGGACCCGGTCTTTTGCCCACTCGCTGCCACTCACTGCTTCTTGCTGCTGCTTCGCCGAGCGCTATAACAAAACTGACTCAGCACTAAGTGAAACAAGGTATGAATTTTAAACGAGTGCTATAGCGAAATAGCGCTAAGTGAAACCATGTTAAGCAGGGGCTGCCTGTACTTTGAAACTTCACGATGACAACAGGAGATGGAAAAGTGGGAGCAGCAGAAACAATGTGTTGTAGACCAAACCAAGAATCCAGAGTCATTCACCCCACATGGAAACACATGCCCAAGTTGCAACAGAACCTGCTGATCCTGGATTGGCCTTGTCTGCCATCTCCAGATCCACAGATAAGGCAACTATGGAAGAAAATTGTGAAGGGCAGGACTTCATAATTATTACTGGGACAAACTTTTAATGCCAGCAAAAGTTTAATTTTCTTTTAATGAAATCTGAGAACAGTTTTTTGTAATTAGAGTCCAACCCTGATAAAAAGAAGTTTCAGTCTTTCCAGCCCCCAAACCTGGTGCTAGTTCAGCTTGTCAAGTATGATAACACAAGAACTTAATACAACTGACTAAAAGTCCATGCTTGCTAAATATTAGCCTGACAAATACGTACTTTTAAAGTGTTGTTTATATAAATTCCTTAATGTGAAACCTAGGCTTTCTGAGAGATCACAAGTTAGCTGTTATCAATAAACAATGTTGACAGAAGTCGTTCCAAACTTCAACACCAATTAGGAGGCTTCCTTGATGTTCTTCAACTTGGATTAGTTTTGGTCTATGCAGAGATGTGTACTGATGCAAAGTTTGTAGTTATTTTGTACAAATGTTGTTAAAACTCTGCATATAGACTTTCTTCTATCAATTTAAGCCTTGTTCAATTTGAGTCCAATGTAAACAGATAAAAGATGCACAAGGGCTGCACTGTTTCAACTAAACATATCTAAATTTAATAAAAATGTAGCTTGTCTAAGGAAGCAAGCTATTAATCACTTACATTTTTAGATATGAAAAGAGACCTGAACACTTATTTTCTAATATAGGAACAGGTCCTTTAAATTAATTACAATGTACGATAATTTTATTGCCAAAATAGCAAAAAAAATTCTATATATAGCAAACAAAACCTCAACAATTATTCTTAAGGAAGAGAAGTTGCTGGAGAGCTAACTTTGACTTCTTTTAAGAAGAACAAAAAATCCCAGCAACTGCCTTTGCTTTGACTGAACAAAGATTAACGTTTTTCTCTAATAACACTTGTAAAATATTTAATTGTTTTCCACCCTTTACTTAACCTGCTCTGTTGGAAAAAATGTGCAACTGAATGCTTCTATAGCAGAAAATAAAATTAAATGAGAGGTAGCCAAAGTAAGCAACTATGCCACTCTTAATATTTTTAATACAAGTCATGATAAACACTCTTTGACCACAAAATAATTAACAAAATCTCTGAAAAAAAATCCTTAAAAAAAAAAAAAAAAAAAGTGTGGCTATAGAAAAAGACAACACTGATTGCAAGATGTAACTAATTCAGTGCTGGTTTATGTCAAATATCACGTGCTTACTAACCATATAATGACAGATATGTACTAACCACACATGTACAGTAGCCTGTTGTGTATAATTTCCGAAACCTAATGCTTCATTTGGCAAAAGAATGGTTCCATTCAGACAGTCTTAAAGGATTCAGTATTTTACTAGTTATAACTAGCAGCAAGATCCTCAAATCCAGTTAGGCTCCTCTTATTAAATATTTATTAGAACAGGAACTGGTACCTAAATAACTTAACCACTCAGTATTGAAGTCATCCTCACCTTCTTTCTGTGGCCAAATGAATTTAAGCATTTTATACAAGAGAGATCATCTGAAACAGGAATCTGACAGTTAGGAGTCTCATCTTATAAGTGAAGCACCTGGACTTTCAACACTAATTCAAATCAGGCACACAATGGACCTGAGCCTTGGCTTCCTATTTCCACAGTCATGCTATGAATAAGTGACTGCTGGGTATAGGAGAGATGGAGAAACAGCATTACTTCTTCACCCCCTCCACTACTTCCTCCTCTGCCCCGCCAAGCCCCATCCCCACCCCCCCCCACACACACACACCTTTTCCTTTTTTTTTTTTTTTTTTTTGCAGAAGGACTTATGTGGCCTAGGCACCTAACTTAGACATGCAGGGCACTGACAGACATTTTTTTTTTTTTTTGGGGGGGGGAAGAAAAGAAGACATGCTCTACCAAAAGCAGCAGCGTGTCACTTCAACCCAGCTCCACAACATCTATGGAGAACGGGTGCTTCAGAAGGGCTTTTCAGCACTTTTATCCAATGGCTGATTCAATCAGCTATTAGATAAAAAGCACCAAAAAATCCCCACTAAAGTGCCTGATCTCTACAGACACGGTGGAGCTGGGTTGAAGTAATGCGCTACTGTTTCTAGTTCAGTAGGTCTTTTTTTTTTTTTCCACATCTGTCAGCATCATACACATCTGAGTTAGGTGGCTATGCCACATTAAGTCACATTGGCCAGACACTGGGAAAGCAGAGTGCAACTAAGAAGCTGCCTCTTCTGGGCATGTGCTGGGCTTGGCACAGGAGCACACAGAGTTTAAAGCGCACGGTTTTTTTCTCCACGTCTGTAAGCAGCCTTAGTAAAAGAAGCTAGTCGGGGATACTGTTTAGTGGGTTCTCTGCTTTATGTGTTCTCCTGTTTGATAAGTATTTTTCCTGTTTTATAAATTATTCTGTTCTATTGTGAGCGACTCTGAGCCTCTGTTGGGAACGACTCTGAGCCTCTGTTGGGAAGGGTGGCATATACGCTGAATAAATAAAAAATAAACTAAAACTAAATTCCAAGAAAGGATTCATGGCTGTGAGTACAAAGTGGAATAACAAGCAACTGACTGCCTTCGAGGGATGAGGCTTAGGTCTTGCACCAATGGAAAAATTCCTCTTGACATCATGGAATCAAGGGCAGAAGCTCCACTGTAAAGCTCTCAGTCTTGCCCAGGCTTTGGTTGTGTTACCTGACAAAAATGTGTGAAGCTCCAAAGCTACAATATAGCAAACTTTATGAGCATTTATACATGTGCTCCGGAAGTCAGGGGGAGTTAGGGAGGGAAGAAGGTGCTTTGATTAGAGGAGCTCCAAAAGCCGCTCTAATTAAAGTGCCCAGAGCAACTCATGCATCTGCATCCCCATGCTTAAAAATGGAGGTGAGGGCACTTTATCTAAAGCTCAAATGAGCTTTAGATAAAGTGCCCTCACCTCCATTTTTAAGCGCGGGGATGCTGATACACAAGATGCTGGAGTTTGCTGGAGCATGGTAATTAATCCTGCTGCACTGGAATGCAAAATTAATTGTGTCTGCTCTGTCATGCTGTAATTACAGTGCATTGGAGGTGCCCTATAATCCTAACAAATGTAATTCCCAGTTAGATTGACAGGATGTTCAAATTCTGATCAAAGACTGCAGAGCCAGAACACTGTGTGACGTTTGGTCCCAGGCAAATTATACCCACCTATGTGAGATCTATAAAGGGAAACCATCCCTTTTTTACACAGTAGCAATACTGTGTCATGACAACTTCCTACTGTATTGAGGTAGAGAAACAGTTGACCAGGAGTACCAACTGTAACTGTGAAATGTCAGCTGGAGTGTACAGACATTTTGAAAAAAAAAAACAAATTCAAAGATGTTCCTCATTTTCTGAGGATCATTTTTGAAGTGATTCACCCATTTTGGACATGCTGCTTCGGCCATGCACATCTATACGTTTGCTGTCTGGAGCACTTCAAAGGTGTTTGGAGCTCTTCAAACAGCATACCTCCCCAGGTTCTTTAGCAAGTGTATGGCCTCCTTTATACTGTTTAGGTTACACAAAGGGCCCACATTCTGGCTACAAATGCCCAACAGAGACATCCTCCGATGGCAGAATACAGGGTGGGTCTGTGCCAGATCTAGGTCTGCATATGATCCAGTTCCTGGTAGCAGATCTATGTTATACTAGGGCTGGTGCTGATCCTAGTATCAAGGAAATGTCTGTCCCTGACACATCACAGAGACCTAACAGAGAAGAAAATCTTGTCCCAAATATTTTAATTAATACTTTGTCAAAAACTAGTGGAACATTGATATCTTCAGGAATTTTAGGCCTTTAAAACATAAAGCTGCTGTTTTTAGTAAGAACTACCAAGAGATTTAGAAAATATTAAAATTGGAACATACAAAATAGTTTAACTGTAACTGCTTAAGGCAGGTAGTGTTGCCTAATTTAAAGTAATCAATTGGGACTCAGGAAACCTAGTTCTTCCACTGCTATGGAAGGGAACAATAAGCAAATCTTTTTCTGTTCCTCAATTTCCCCATCTGTAAAATGGGATATGATACTTCCCTACTTTGTATAGTGTTCTTAGAGCTACTGGTTGTCACAACCCAAGGGTGTGATTTTTGTTTTGTGTGCGCTTTGGCACCACTGAATTATTTTCCCGCCAATTTGTAGCTTTCTTTGCAGTGTGCATTTCTTCTTTGCAGCACAGAAATGCACTTTGCAAAGAGTTCCCGCCATTTGTATTATAATTCGAGCCCCATTATTGGCTTGCGTTAAATTATTCACATGTGGCGGCTAGTGATTGGCTTGCTAGCCGTATAAAAAGCTTGAGTGGTTTCCGCCCAAGTTGGAGGACTCCACGAACACCAGGAAGAGGAGACTTCACACTGTGTGAAGATCTCTAAGCGCTGTGGAGCCTATTGGACCCAGCGCATTTCAAGCAGGCAACAGGGGTCTGATCAGCCTCTAGCCTCTCCCCATCACCGAGCGCAATCCTCGACGTATCCCTCTTCCCTGCGCGCAAAAGGATCCACAGAGCCTCGACAACTCCATGGGAGAGATCCGAATATTGTCCGAGTCCTTAAACGAGGATTTAAGCGGAGCTGTGCCTGGGAAACTGTCCAGCCTACACCGCGACCATCTTCGGTGTAAGTAAACAATCTTGAATCAACCATTACGCGTCTGTGCCTAATTCTAGCATGTCGCCTGTTTTCTCCGACCCAGCGTGCCCGGGCTGCTGGCCACAGCCCACGTGGCACAAAAAAGGGCCCGGATCACTCCCGGCCTGCACACTGGTAAAAAATACTAGATAAGAGCTAGGTTGTCATTAGTGATTCAGCTCAAAGTAGTCATAGTTATTGTAGCAGAGTTATGTCTTATCCAAAATTGCAACGAAGAGCTCTAAGAAGGCTAGACAGAAAAGCCACTATTTTTAGAAACTGATTAGATTTCATGTTGATATTTCCTTTGCAAACAATTTGTTTTTATATCACTGTATAAATAAACTGATAAGGCTTATATGCATAAAAATCTAAAACATATTTCAAGAACTGTTTTGTAAATTCATCTCACTGCAAGTTATGGTAAGGTGTATATATAGATAAAAAGCATACAATTTATAAAATTAATATGGCTGAAATCAGTAATGAAGATGAGGCACTGTTTATTTGTGTATAGAAAAGGTTTCCTATTACTTCATAAACTCATAACATTTATTCTTCCCAGAATAAGGTTTATTGGATAAATAAAGTAAAATTAAAAAGCAGCTGCTCTTGTAATGCGGTTCTACTGCAATTCTCAGTGAATTAACAATAGAATATATTATACCCTTGATCAAAATATTTTTTAAAAGATTATTACACACACATCTTAACCAACAACTTCATTTTAATATTCTGTAGCTCTCAAAGAATGTGTTAAAGTTGCTCAGGGAATTTTATTTTCACTATTTAATGGAAGAGAGTGCTGTGACCCCTTTTTTGACCCAAAGTTAGGGCTCTCTGAATTGTTGTAATTAGAAGGAGTCCAATTTCTTTTATGTCATTCTGTTTGTTAACATACAAAAAATCCTTTTCCTGAACAGAAGTGGAATCAAAACAGAAGAAGTTTATGTGCTGAAAGTACTCCACCCTAGTACTCAACCCTGAAACTCTCCCTCTTAGCTTGTACTGATGTCCACACTGCCAGTTGTTAGAGACAGGAGAGTGGGTGGCCACAGAAGGTCATCTAGGGTAGGAATAGAAGTTACACAACCAGCTTAAGTGATCAGAAACTGGTTTAAACCTATGGCAGAACAGAAGCTCAGTGCACATAAACCAGTTTCAAAATGGTTGAAACAAGGTTAAAATAAACCTGGTTGAATGTGGTATCAGACTTAACTAATTTGGGTCAAACCGGTTTATGAAACTTCTGTCCCAGACCCCTTCGTGGTTCAAGTTAAATCACAATCCCCCAGCATCCCAGCATGCTTTCCGGCCCTGAGCTGGGCTGTGCTATGTGCTCCAGAGAGCAGGGCTGGCCCCACCCCTCCGTTCCTTAGCTGATGCAGTGACGGCTGGCTGATAAAGGGGTTGTGGGGGCAGGAAGCTTGGCTGAGGATGCAGTCCAGGGTGGGAGGGGGATGGACTGCCTCACCCCACCAGGCAAACCCTGGCTGGGATCAGGCTAAACAACTTTTCCCTTGCTCAAACTTACTGCTGGATACAACTGTGGATTATAAATCCCAGAGGCACCTGGAAGCAGGAGGAAGTGATGAACAACCCTGCAGAGTCCTGCCGCTGTAATTCTGGACTGCAAATGCCAGAGACCTTGCAGGCAGCAGGAAGAGGAAATGTACGCACAGCCATAGAGCTGTACTCTAGTACCCACCGCCCCCCGCCAGGTTCTGGCCTGAGCCGCTGCAGGCAGGTGGCTGCATTTCCTCAATCAAAGGTAAATGTCTGTCCACTTCTATTTCAATTTAATCTGTGCATCTTAGATTAACCTGCAAAGACTGAATCTATTCAGCCTCAAACTTTTTGACTGTCTGAACTTAGTCCTGATAATCAGGTGAAGTCCAGAAACTGGTCAAGGACCTCGGAGTCAAGGCTAGGATCGCAGTAAGTGAGGAGCCAAGACCAGAATTCCAAGTAAGACAAGGGCCTAAGATGAAGTCAGGGTAAGCTAGGAGTCACAGCCAAAGTCATGGTAAGCCAGGAGTTAAAGCCAGAGTTTCAAGTAAGCAAGTCAAGAAACTGCAGACAAATCAGGAACAAGCACCAGAGCTTTCGTTCAGGCAGTGGTACTGATGTCTGGGGCCTGCTTTAAAAGGTTTGCGTGGGGGACGTGAGTCCTGTGGCCTCAGGAAACTAAATACCCTAGTTGTTCAATTAGAGCACCAACCTGAGTTTCAAATTAAAATACATTACAAACCAGCAATAATATGGAACAACTTTGTAGCAAATTTGTCATTTTATCGCATAATGAATTTGCTGAACATGTGGCATGTTCAATTTATCACATGCTTAACATGTTAATTGTGTAATAAATATAACATCTGCCAGGGCCCAGATGAACCAAGAAGGAAGGTCATGGACACATTTGTTAAGGCTAGCCTGTGCCTCTGTGCCATTGTAAATAAGAGGAGATAGCATCTATTTTAAAAAATGTGAGTTTTTCATGAAACTGCCTGAGAATATTTTTCTTCAGGCTCTTCTGAAGAACTAAGTCTTGTAATAAAGAATTACAGCAAAAAGATTACCATTAATCCCCCCTCTAAAAGATATTCAGATATAGCCTTTACACAAGATAGTTGCAAGCATTAACTGTCATGTATACTCAAATTTCTTCCCCCCCGAACTCTACTGTCCAGGGGGCAAATCCAAGAAAAGATTTTTTTTCCCCATTCAAAATGGGGGGAAAGCCCATCTTAGATTTGAATACAAGGGGGGGGGGGAGCACAACTGCATCTACAGCTCCAACTCTGACCCTGAGCCCACAGTCAGTCTCAGAGCCATAGCTGCTGCCCTCCTGCCACCTCTCCCCCATAGCCTCTGCAGCTCTGGCTAGGACTCTGGCCCAGGGCACAAACAATGGAGCACATACTGCCTCCAGCTTCCACCTGGCCATGCAGCAGCATCAGCAGCTTTGACCCTGGCTCTGGGTCCAGGCTTGGAGATGTCACTGCTACAACTGCTGTTGCATGGCCAGGTGGGGTGAGAGGCAGCGTGTGCTCCACGATCCCTGCCCAGATCAGAGCAGGAACCCAGCTTGAGCCAGAGGTGCAACAAGGAGGTACGCAGTGGTGGAAGGGGGAAGTGGGAATGTGGGGGCAGGTGCAGTGGGGGGCAAGTGGCAGGGGACAAGGTGTGGGGAATACAGTCACAGCAGGGGGTCAGGTGTGGTGCATGCAGGCACTGGGGATGACAGACAACAAGTGTGGAAGTCAGCAAGGGCCAGGGGTCAGGCCACTTGACTCCCCCATGCCTGTCTCCTGCCTCTGCTTGTCCCACTGAATGAATTTAAGAAAGCCTTCACAAATGACATTATGTATATGGAAACTTATAACAAGGCTGTTTGCATGGGGCTGCACTCCTGCAGGTCAGCAGTTGAGACCCCCAGGAAGGGGCAGGAGGGGGAGTTGAACTGGTGTCAGAACTGCCTCCTGGGCAGTACAGTTCAGGGGGAAGAAAGTTTGTCCACACAAAACTGGAGGGCAGAGGAAGGGACACTGCATCCTAGGATGCTAGAGAGCTGCAACTTGGGCAGCTCATCTATGAAGAGTGGCCACACATTAATGGAACACAAGCTGGGTAACACAAGAGATAAACCTGCCCTAGAGTGGCATAATTTTAAGCCACCTAAAGTGTACGTAAAAATAGTTTCAGGTGTTAATATGTGGACAATCCAGGGGTTAAGAAATACAGGAGCCACCTAAAATCAATGTGCAACAAGTCCCTAAACTGTCTAAAACAAATGAAGGGATTGACATCAGGACTAAATTTGTCAAAAGCCAGTTTTAAACATAGTTTCAGTTCAAATTAACTCATGGATTTACCTGTGATTTTCAGTAAATACCAAAATTCAGTGATGAAAGTTTGGGGAGAATATGATGTATTTTTAAACAACTGTATGCATATCGGCTTTAAATTCAAAACTAAGCTCAACTTTAACCAGAGAGATTTGCCCAGTGCCTCCATATTTATTGCCCACCGCATTCCATACCTCATTTTTTCCCAAATATTTTAGATAATGGAGTGTGGAGAGGTATACATTTCCAAACTCTGAGCTGAATAAACTACTCTAAATCTGCTGTGTGGCCAGATGCTTAAAGGGAAGAAGACGTTTTCAGTTTGGATACAGGAGAGGAGAGCTCATGAGAAGAAATGTTGTGATTTGAGTTTAAAGCAAGATGGTGAAATCTAAGAAAAACAACTGAACGGATATATTTTCCAAGTTTGGGACTGAAATCTAGAGAGAATAGCAGTAGGTATTTAGAAGCTTTCAGCTTGAAAACTGAGCCCAGGCTTATATATCTTATCCAGCCATCACCTTTTTCATTATGTATCTTGGTCCCAATCAGCAAGGTCCTTAATTTATTAAGATTTTGAATAACCCTGGGATGAAAACTATAGTCAACACCTGCCACTCATCAGTCCCAGTCCTTTCTACTGTAAGGGCAAAGCTTACTTGGGTAGGAAACTAACTTTCTCCTGTGTCGGCCAATGCCCATGCAAGAAACTCTCACTGTAGCTAATCACTATCACAAACCTTCCTACCTCTGCAAAACACACATCTTGGCTTCTGTAAGACATGCTTTGGCTTTGAACACAGTGAAATGTACACTTAAAAAAGTACTTACAAAACAAAATTCTGTCTTACCCTCAATTTTCCACCCGAGTAAAGGACGAGAGGGAACAAACCATACATAACACTAGCCATGTCACTTGATGTACAACTGTGAGGTGCTCAAAAACAATGGAGATAAAAATACATTTTAAGAGCTTACATTTGATAAATCTAGACTAGAGAATGAAGTCTATACTACAGCTATATGAACAACAGGGAATATTCTCCATCCACGTCACAAACAGATAATAATTTTCTTTAATAGTTCTATTATTCAACATACTTTAGACAACAAAGATTGCAAATAATTCTTAGCCTGCATAAGCAAATATTTGTAGGTATTCAGCTTTTAAATTTGAGCTGTTTAAATGGTCACTTAAGACACATTATATATTTCTGTTCTCTCATAATATGAATGTGAAGCTAAAAGTTAGGTTTCCCTTGTGAATGTTCTTGATAAATTCATTTTAAAATTAACTTCTATTAAATATTTATAAATACTTCTTATAATCTGTTGTTTCTGCAAATGTTCTTATCAGTGAAAACATATCGACAGCAAGCACAAAACGTTACTGAGCTCAGTGAAAATGTTTTGTAATGTTAACCAAGATCTTAGAGTAGTCACCAAGTATTCTCAGAAGACATGCCTCACAAAAAGTGGCAGTAGGACAGAATGAAACACCTCTTCAAATAATGCATAGCACAATATTTTTTTTAATGGAAAGTACAGAAAAGAGGGGGAAAAAAATCAGGCATGAAGTTCCTTGTCCCACAAACGCACACCTGCTTAACTTCATACATGTGATCAGTTACATGGACTACAAAGGAGTGCTCTCATTTAAAATAAAGGACACACAAGATGTTTCTAGGATCAGAATCGGGACTTGGAACAAAGGCAGAAAATCCTAGATGAAATTCTGCAGAAGTCTCAGATTTCAGTGAAGCTGGGATTTAACTTCCAATTCAATCCACAAGCACTTACAATATGCACCAGAGGATAATGAATGTCACAAGTAGTCAAACATTTAGTTTTATATCACACTGTCAAAATTATAGCACTGTAGAATTGAATTTTAAATTTAGAGTTATATTTTATCATAAAAACTCACTTTAGAACTGTCCAGCTGTGTTTGAAACCTAATTATTTCAAACTCAGTAGTAGGTAAAACTATATTTCCTTTTAGAAGAGTTAAGTTATTAATATTTCAGCAGTAACTACAGTACATCAAAATAGGACCAATTAATCTGAGCAGTATCCTGACATGTGCTTGTAGCCTTTCAATTAATTATTATTTGTATTAAAATACTGACTAATGTAAATTTGATTGTAACAGTTTTCTACATATAGTTTGTTTTCATTTTTTTATACCACGATATAACTCAAAATAATAAAATAATATTTAAATCCAGATTGAATGCTCATTTCTTAAAAATCTTAATGAGAAAATATTTTCAAAACATTAGTCATTTATTTAAATAAATTATACACGAATAACCACAGACACTCACATAGAGAAAAAATAGAAAGATCTAATATTTTCTTAAAAGCAAATATTTTTAATAGCTGGATTGAAAATTTTGATCTTTCCTCCCTCTAATATTTTTGCCATATTTGATTACTATCAAAATGGCAAGTGATTTGACTATAAACCTATTTTCTCAGCATATTTTTAAATGAAAACCAGGAAACTAGAAACACACTGTAAATAATAACCATAGTTTTCAACAAGAGTTACTGTCAAGGGAAAGGATGAGATTTATGAGATTTTATGAGACAAACTAGAGAAAGGAAATCCTAAATCAGGGCTATCCAACTTCTAAGACTCTGGGGGCCACATTCCCCAAGACCCACACCAGCAAAGGCTGCATGCTGTGAGGGCCATACCAGGCATGCCCTGAAGACACTCCCCCAGAACCATCACTGCACTGTGTCCATGGGTGCCCACGTGGGCATCACTCCCCCACCCACCCTTCCAATGCTACATAGCACCATCTCCGCTACCCCTGCCTCCCTGGGCACAGCACCAGACTCACTCTCAGTACCCTGTGCTGCTGCACTACCTCTTACTCTGGGGGAAAGGCATGAAGTAGCAACCAGAGGAAGGAAGAGAAGCCTAGACATCCATCTGCTGCTGCAGCTGGAGTGATGAAGGGAGGGGCAGTTGGGCGAGAGCCCAGGACCACAGCATAATGCCCCATGGGCCAAATGCAGCCTACAGGCCATCAGTTTGACAGCCCTGTCCTAAATCAAAAGGGCAGAATTCTACACGTGTAGACAAAACTTCCAGAGAGGCCAGCTGCAATTCTGGGTGCCAAGGAATACAGGACAGTATACATGATGATCGTTTTAAGACTGTAATATCCTGCTGCTCAATTTAACATAACTAGAGTTACTATTCTAGTCTAAAAGTTACTGCAGAAAAATGTACAGAAAATAATATCAATTTGCATTTTCTTAGAGTAATTAGAAATTTGTAGGTAAGATGTATAGATTTAATACAGTAGACTGTACCATAAAGCCAATCAATATTAATTACACTGTTGAACAGCATTTATATTCCTTTCATTTTACTCAATGTTCAATAGAAATACATGCTACAACGAAAAAGTGGCTTGAGAATATTATCTGAAAATAATCTTAAAATTTAATATTGTTCATTACCACATAATTAAACTCATCCTCCTCCTTCCTTCCAAGGAGTATTGATATACTACTTTTTAGAAAGGGATTACGCCATAATCCATTAGCCTATCATTCTAGAAAACCTGTGCTGTATCACAATTTTATAGCTTTTAGCAAATTAACAGCTGAAAAAAAAATATTTTAATCCGGTGACGCACATTTCTGTTTGTTAACAAAGCCAATAAACTTAGCGGTTAAACAGGTAATTTTTAAATGGGAGATGAGGAGAAGGGTAAAGAAGTTCACTGTTAAATTGGTAGCTGTTATAAACACTCTTACTTTATTTACATGATTTATTTGTCAAGCTGGCAGCCACAGACTTTTCTATTCATCATCTGAGAATCCAAATCTATTCTTGCTCTGCACAGCAGATGTAAACTTATGAGAAAAATTTCTCTGCAGTATGAAAGACACTGGCTTCCAGCACCTATCCAATTACATATATGTTTGTGTAAAAAAAAAAAAACATCTTGTGAAGCAGTTTAGGGGCTTACCAACAAAAAGGAATTGGAAGCATTCTCTTCACTCTTGCATGGTTTCTTTTAACCTACAAAACTACATCATAGGCATGTGACCCCAGATCAACATCACAGCAATTAATCCATTGGGAATAGCTTCCTTCGCTGTCCAGTGTTTTCTCTTCTCAACGAATCCCGGCTCATGTGTGTGACAACAGCCTTAAAACACACAGAAGGTACAAAAATGAAGAAGAAAAGGAGGGGAAAAAAGCAGCAGCACCACCCTGGAATTCAGGATAATTGCCTGTATGCCTCCTTTAATATTCATTCAAGTAAATCTTCTCCGTAATACTTTCTATAATAATAGTTTCAAGATTCAGCATTACTGATGTCGGTTACAGCAGTAAACATTACAAGTTACATTGAGAAAGCAGCAGGCTTGCCTGTTATGGCAGTGGGCTTGTATGACGTGAGTGATTTAGATCACAAGGCAAAGCTTTCATAGAAGCATAGATCTAAAGGTAGAACTGAGGAGCAGGGAAACCAGGGAATGTTGGCTAATGCGGTCAGCGGTGCTATTTGAAGAAGTGAGAACAAAAATAATGTAATTACCCTAAAAGCATAAATACATACAAAATAAGAACTTCACAGCCACTTAAAAAATAATATTCTGACTAAACGTCACGTAGTATAAAGCAGCAGAAAACAGCGCAAATCTGATATTTCAATTTTAAATATTTATCACTTTTACTTGGGAAGTGATTCCTCATTTTGACTTCTAACTCTTATTTCTCAGCACTGATGCTATTTAGACAAATGAATAATTATAGCCCATCTTTTTCAAATGCAACTAGAAATTCTGAATGCCCAATATGAGCCACCTTTTAAGAAATTTGATTTTTGGAAAACGCCACTGAAAACCTTTAAGGTCTCTCAAGTGAGGCACCTGAGGATGGGGGGAGAGGTGAACTTCATCTTTATGTATAACAGACTTAGTTAATGTGGCAAATTATTCTGAGATCTGGGAGATGGAAGATAAGTATGTTTAGAAAAAACAATCATGCATCAGTTAAATTAGTAAGCATTAAATTAAAAATTGGCCACGCTACAATTGTTAAAAAAAGAAAGAGTGCCAGCATTGTTTAAAATGTCAAATGGTAAACAGTAAAATCAGGAAATCTATGCAATATGGCATATTTTAGGTGAATAATTGTAATTCTTGAAAGATGACAAGAATATGAATCATCCCAACTATGTTCTGCTTTCTTCTATTTTAGATTCTCAGCCAGTGTTTTCCTAGTTACTTTGTTTATAAACTTAAATTCAAATAAGAAGGTACTGTGGTTTCAAAGATCTTGGGTTAGCTGAGACTCAGGGTCAGGGTAATATACATTTTTAACACTGCTTTTTCTGATTTTAACTAAGGACACATTTTGTACTTACACCTTACTCCCACATACCATATTTCCTTATGCAGGAGGCTGAGTGTGTTCGACTGCAAAGTATTTAACACAAACGTCATCTGAAAAATAACACCCTGTTGCAATTTGTGGGAGACAGGCATGTATTCAACAGCAGATTTACAATTCAAACAGATATTTCTTATTTGGCAACAGTGTAAACAATTTCTACAGAGCTAATCTCCCTGTTAAGTATGCACGTTTAAAGATATTGAGCCACTTCATTTGCAGCATGCAGGATGTGTTTGATTTTAAGTAATAATATGGACAAAAATCTTCTTCACCACCACTCCCTGTTCAAGTGGGAATTCCCCTTTTCCGTAGCACAGACCATAGCCAGCATGTGGTATGGTAGGTAATGCTGGGTGGTGTCTGTATAAGGCAGACAGGACAAAGGCAGACAGAACAGTATCCCTTTGGGCTTTTAGGAGCTAATCAACAGGTCAGTTGGTAATGTTCCCCTGTTCATTCCTTGGAAAAAGCTGTTTGAGAGTGTGAACTAATGAGAGGAATCTGTTTTCTTAATGGGCTGATAAACATTGTGTGTTATCAACTCCTTGCTGGGCTAGTCAGGAGCAGCAAAGGGGAAGGGGGACCCCTCCCTAATCAGAGCATCCTGCTGGGGTCTGGCCACCCCACCCCACCCCCGCCCCAGAGCTAAGCACTGTGGAAGGGAAGGAAGGGCTGCTTTAATGCCACCCCCAGCTTCCAGCCTGAGCCACTGCAGGCATGTGCCTGCATTTCTTCAGTCCAGAGGGGATGTCTGGACATTTACAAACCAGCTCAGCCTAGCCAAATTAGACTAACCTGCAAAGATTGAATCAATTCAGGCTCAGGCTTTTTGAATGTCTGTCCCTAGCCTATAGCTGTAGGCATCCTTATCATGGATCAGAATCATACTATGCTATGCACTGTAGAAACAAAAGATGAGTCTCTGCCCCAGGGATCTTACAAAAGAGAACAAATGAATACAAAAGGAAACAATAGACAACATCTGCCAACATGACAGGTAGGAGGCAGTCATCACCCATTAGTAGTCTAACTGTTGGCAAGTTTTTGTCAAGTTTTCAGTAAGGAGTTTTAAGAAAAAAATTGAACAAATACATGCATGTAGACAAAATAAAAAGTATATTACATCCTCTCCCTGCAAACATGTCTGCAACTATGTAGTCTGCCTCAGTGATGGAATACTAAAAACCATATTTTCTATATAGAGTCTTATACCCCACTGTAAAAGTCAGAAAACTGAGACTGATGCAGAGAGTACCTACCATTTGCCATTTTAAGAGGCAGCACCTTATTTTACCTATCACTTTATTGTACCCACAAGCAGGCCGGACATTTCTCTGAACACATCATTATTCCAGCCTATCCTGAAGAACTGAGTCTAAATACTGTAAAGAATAAACAAATCAAGCTATAGCACACACAAGGAAGAGGAGGAAAGGAAGAACATGGGTGCCCAGTGTAGGATTAGCATTTACTCAGCATAGACATAAACATTATCTTTATGATTCAAATGTAGGTTTGGCTTTGGGCTGCTATTCTTTTACAGTGCAAGTATACTTTAAAACAATTGTGCAGGCATATTTTTAACAGCAATTGGAACTGTTTGGATCTGCCTGTCACCACTAAGTATCGTCTGATCAAATAAAAAGAATATAGTTAACTAAATTTAGTATTCTTCATACAGTTATCCTTCAGATGAAGGCTATCACCTACAAAAAGGAGGGTTGTGCCAGAAAGACACCATAAAATGTCAAAAAGTCTTTCCTCAAGCTTAATGCTGATCCCTGCGCAAAAAGCATTAAAAAAAAAAAGTGGCAGCACGCTATATACTCAAGAGCTGGTGTCTTCCAATCTCCAACCAAGAAACACACTGTCTCGCTGCAATATTTCACTGCTGTTCTGGGACTGTCTCCCTTTGGACAAACAATCAGATGAGAAGCCAGCAAGGCCTACACTAATGCTGGCAGACAATATTTTGAAATCAAGTGCAGGCTCACAGACTAAAAAGAAATTATGTCACACGTTAAGGTCCCAATCCTGAGCAAAGATGCAAGGGTCTACCCACACGCTGCAGGAATGGAACCATAATTCTGACTCATATGGTAATTTATGTCTCTCTATACTGGTATTAGTGTAATAGAAATATTATCATCTAATATTAATATAACACGTCATTTGGCAAAAAAAATATAATTAGGAGACTGTCAAATTACTACCTTCATTCTTACACCATTAAGATACATTATTGTCCAGCAGGCTGCATATGAAGAGGTCTGCAATAAGTTCTTTATATGATTTTAATTTGTGGTAATTTCACCGTAGACTCGCTTAGCAGATCTTGAGGTAATGTCTAATATATTTTATCATTGGATATCATCAAAGCTTAAGTTTATCTCAAGTTCCTCTCTTTAACTGAATGAAATAAACAAAATAAGAAAAACAAGATCTCAGCGCAGGCAAGACTGTTTAGACTGAGAAAAGAAACACACAGATTAACACTTGATTACATATGGTACCTGTTGTATGGATTAATTACCATATTTGGATCCATGTAGACATAAATATAAGGGAGTTTCTATTTTCTTTAGGATCCCAGCAGCCTCTAACCTATTCTAGTTAAAACAGAATTGAGGCTATTG
This sequence comes from Alligator sinensis, assembly GCF_000455745.1. Taxonomy (NCBI): domain Eukaryota; kingdom Metazoa; phylum Chordata; order Crocodylia; family Alligatoridae; genus Alligator; species Alligator sinensis. The sequence goes on from NW_005841864.1 coordinate 1,553,162, forward strand.
AAGGATATTGTTAAAACGTTATTTTAGAATTACAAAAATCATAGAAATATTGGGCAGGAAGGAACCTCAAGTCATCTAGTCTACACCCCTGTTCAAGATGGACTCATCCCTGTCTAACTTATCGTAGACCAGTGTTTGTCAAACCAATGTTATTTTAATACTACTGAAATAGCTAAACTAATAGTTTTTTCCTAAAATGAATCCTTTCAATTTATTTTTTTTTTAACTTATGGGTTTTTCCTATTGGAATTTAGCCTCCTAGCTCCTAGTAACAGCAATAGGAGTGTAGGTTGTAGCTGTGTTGGTCTAAGAACATAGGCAGACAAGTTTCTTTGGGTAAATGTACTATTACATATTATATGTCAGATTTACCCAAAGAACCTTGTCTGCCTAGTAACAGCAATGAAATTTGTGTGAAAACATCACCTCATTTTTCTCTATGCCAAAGAAACATCAAAGAAAAGTCCCAGAACCAAATACTGGTTTGAAGTTTCTTGACATCACTATCTTTAGATGAGTGTCTTAAAGAAAACACATATAATATGATCCCAAAATAAGTGTTTGGGAGTTTAAAAAAAAAAGAGGTCTATCCAATATATATTTGGGAGAATTGCATAATTTACTCATTTCAAAACTATCTGTCCTATAGCTCTTAGAACTTAGAAATTTCTTCCCAAGATTTGCTTTAGCTTCACTTTAAACCCATTCCAATCACCTTTGGTAACAAGGGGAAACACTGTTTTTCTCTATCGTCTTTAGGTCAGTCTCTCCAATTTCCACCCTTACTCTACTTTTCTCCAATATAAAATATGCAATTCCTTCCCTTTTCTTAGACAGCTTGCATTCCAACCCCTTTATCACAGATCTGGCCCATGGGTCAGAGCAGCCCTATCTAGCCCACAGGGTTTCCTGTCATCTAAAAATTTGGCAGTGAGGAAAACAGTAACAGCATTAATTGCCACTCCCCACCTGCCATAGTTCCAGATCCATGGGGAGCACTGCAGGTGGACAGCGTGGCCCTACACACTAACTAGGGTGTCCAATCTGTCTGCATGGGGCTGGAGCAGCACAGGGCCCAATCTGGGCAGTGCAGGGACAGATCTGGACATGCATAGCCCAATCTGGGTGACACAAGGTCTGACCCCACACAGGATCCCGCAGACCAACCCTGTGCCATTCATATGGGACCAAAAGGCTGAGCACCACTGCTTTATCATCATTGTCACACTTCTAGATCCCTCCCCCTCAGTTTTCCTACATCCTTCATAAAATGTGGCACACAAACCTGGACATAGCTATCCAGCACCAAGAAGAGAAGTATTGTCACTCCTTATATATTATATACAATGCTCCTGTTAATGCAATTTGAAACTACATTTGGAGATTTTTTTTCTCCAACAGCATCCTATTGACCATTCATTTTGGCCAGGGACAGACATTAAAAAAGCCTGAGCCTGAATTGATTCAGTCTTTGCAGGTTAGTCTAACCTGGCTAGGCTGAACCACTTTCCAACCATACAGACAATCCCACTAGACTGAGGAAATTCAGGCACATGCCTGCAGTGGCTCAGGCTGGAAGCCAGAGGGTGCTAGAGCAGCCCTCCCTGATCTTGCAGAGCTGAGCTGAGCTGAGCTGGGTGTGGCCCAGCCCCAGCACAGCTGTGAATAGGGAGGGGTGTAAACCCCCAGCCTAGCTGCAGTCCCAGGCTTTTCCCCACTTGCTGCTCAAGTGTTGCCAGCCTGAAGCCCCAGGCTAGCACTCTGAGGCATCAGAGGGCAGTGCATGCATCTGTTGATGATACAGGGTTTTTCCACTCTCCCTCCCTGCTTCTGTATATTGTCTGAAGCAAACTGACAGGCAAGCAAGCTGGGGGGGGGGGGGGGGTGTGTTTAACACCCTTATCTCAGTGTTTATTATCTCATGAAGACTGTTGATTCTACCTGTTGATGTGGTCTGTTAGCTAATACACAGATACCTGTCAGTAAGGCAGCGGGGAGGGGGGGGAATTCCTGTTTAGCAGGGAGTGGTGAGGGGAAGCGGTGGGGAGCAAACAGCTCTTAAACAGTGTTGCCAAGGAAGGTCATTAAGTTACCTGTTAATTAACTCCAAAAAGCCTGTCTCCCTCTGTCCTCTCCCACAGCACGGACTGTAGCCAGTGTGTGGTTTGCTAGCTAATGCTGAGGTGTCTGTGAGGAATGGGGGATGCCTGCTTAGCACAGAGTGGGGAGTGGTGGGGGAAGCAGAAGCCAGGCAGATGCCTGCAGAGACTGCCAACGTATAGCCAGGGAGCAGAGGGGAGGGGGCAGCCTTACTGTGGAGCAGAGAGCCCCGCCCAGCCAGAAAGCATGCTGGGATGCTGGGACACTCTGAATTATCTTAAGCCAACAAGGAGCCTGTGACAAACATTGCATAAACCGATTTCAGCCAAATCAGATAAGTCTGATACTACATTCAGCCAGGTTTATCTCAAACCAGTTTCAGCCATTTTCAAACTGGTTTATGCGCGCTGACCATCTGTTCTGTTACAGGTTTAAACAAGTTTTGGATCACTTAAACCGGTTACATGTAATGTCTGTCCCTAGCCTTTGAGTTTGTGATCAATCATAAGATCCATAAGCCAGGCCAGTTCTTACTCATTCCAATTTGTGCATCTGTTTTTCCTTCCCTATTTTTAACATTTTAAATTTGGAAGAATTTAATTTTGTTGCCTATAGCCCACTACTTCAGTTTATCAAAATCTTTTCAATTATAATTTTGTGCACCAGTGTCTACAGCTCCTCCTAATTTGTTGTTATCTGCAGGTTTGATTAGTAAGCTCTCTATTTCTGCAGCCAACCATTAATACATATTTTGGAAAGTACCAGATCCAGAAAAGACCCCTGTGTAAACTCACTTGAGAACACCTGCCAGTCTGACAACCAACCATCTACTGCCTTCAATTATTCAACCAAGTATGTATTCACATTTCTTCAGCTTACTTCAGAGAACATATAAGGCTGCATCAAAAAATCCAGATACATAATGTCTAACACATTCCCGTAGCAACAGTCAATGCTCATTTGCAGTAGTACTTGGTAAAAGCAACAACCTTTTTGTAAAAGAAAAACAAGATGCTGCTGATGTTCATATGAGGAGAGGCTGAAGGAACTGGGCTTATTTAGTTAAGAGAAAAGAAGACAGAGGGGATTTAATAGCAGCCTTCAACTACCTAAAGGTAGGTTTGAAAGAGAATGGAGCTAGACTGTTCCCAGTGGTGCCAGATGACAGAACAAGGAGCAAGGCACTCAAGTTGCAGCAAGAGAAGTTTAGGTTAGGTATTAGGAAGCAATTTCTCACTAGGAGGGTAGTAAAACACTGGAACACGTTACCCAGAGAGGTGGTGGAAGCTCTGCCCTTGAAAGTTTTTAAGACCTGGCTAAATTTTGGCTAGATTGCTCTAGTTGTTGATGGTCCTGCTTTGAGCAGGCAATTGGACTGGATGACTCAGCAGCAAGGTGGTAGCCCTAGACTTCAGGAGGGCCAACTTCAGTGAGATGAGGAGATTAGTGGGAGAGGAACTGGGGTCCTTGAGGGCAGAGGAACTCAGCGTCCAAGAGGAGTGGTCGTTCCTTAAGGAAACGATACTCGGGGCCCAAGGGGTGTCCATCCCGACAAGAAGCAAGGCGGGCAGGAGTGTCCAAAAGCCCCCCTGGCTCACCAAGGGTGTCCGGGAATGCCTGCTTGCCAAAAGGGTGGCGTACGCCCGGTGGAAGGGGGGTGTAATCTCCAAAGAGGAGTATACCTCCTCTGCTCGGGCCTGCAGGCGGGCTGTTAGGAAGGCCAAGGCGGAGATAGAGCTCGGATTAGCGTCCAGGATTAAGGATAACAAAAAGTCCTTTTTCAAATATATTGGGAGGATGAAGAAGGCGCCGGGTAATGTGGGGCCCCTGCAGGATATGCGGGGCAATCTGGTGGTTGCGTCAGAGGATAAAGCGGACCTCTTTAACCAATTCTTCACCTCCGTTTTCTTGTGCAGGGACCGGGACTTCCCTGCTGTGATAGAAGCCGGACGCGAGGGGATCGCCTTCAGACCTCAGGTTGGGGAGGACCGGGTTAGAGAGCTTCTGGAGGGGCTGGACGCGTTCAAGTCAGCGGGTCCGGATGCTCTCCACCCCAGGGTGCTGAGGGAGCTGGCTGGGGTTATTGCAGGGCCCCTGGCACGGCTCTACGAGCGATCGTGGTGCTTGGGCCAGGTGCCAGACGATTGGAAGGTAGCTAATGTGGTCCCCATCTTCAAAAAAGGGAAAAGGGAGGACCCGGGCAATTATAGGCCCGTCAGTCTTACCTCAATCCTGGGGAAGCTCTTTGAGAAGATCATCAAGGAGCACATTTGTGATGGGCCGGCATCCGAGATGATGCTCAGGGGCAATCAGCATGGATTTATTAGGGGGAGATCATGTCAGACCAACCTGATTGCCTTTTATGATCAGGTCACAAAGGCCATGGATGCAGGTGTCGCGGTGGATGTAGTCTTTCTGGACTTCAGCAAGGCCTTTGACACCGTCTCTCACCCCATCCTAATTAATAAACTAGGCGACTGTGGCATAGATGCCTACACGGTCAGATGGATTGCAGATTGGCTGAAGGGTCGCACTCAGAGGGTGGTGGTGGATGGATCATATTCGACTTGGGGGGAGGTGGGTAGTGGAGTCCCTCAGGGCTCGGTCCTGGGCCCTGCGCTGTTCAATGTCTTCATCAGCGATCTTGATGTTGGGGTGGAGAGCAACCTGTTTAAATTCGCTGATGACACCAAAATTTGGGGGGAGGTGAGCACGCTAGCAGGGAGAGAGAGATTGCAGAAGGATCTGGATAGGTTACAGGGGTGGGCAGACAGGAACAGGATGCGTTTCAATACGGACAAGTGCAGGGTGCTGCACTTGGGTAGTAGGAACCAGCAGCACACTTATAAGATGGGGAGCTCCCTACTTGAGAGCACGGAGGCGGAAAGGGATCTTGGTGTCATTATTGACTCCAAGATGAACATGGGCCGACAATGCGAGGTCATGGTTGGCAGGGCTAACCGGACCTTGTCGTGCATCCACAGGTGCATCTCGAGTAGAGCCAGGGAGGTGATCCTCCCCCTCTATGCGACACTGGTCAGGCCGCAGCTGGAGTATTGTGTCCAGTTCTGTGCGCCCCATTTCAGGAGGGATGTGGACAACATGGAGAGGGTCCAGAGGAGGGCCACCCGCATGATCCGGGGACAACAGGGCAGACCCTACAGTGAGAGACTGCGGGACTTGAACCTATTCAGCCTCCACAAGAGAAGGCTGAGGGGGGACCTGGTGACCGTCTATAAACTCACTAGGGGGAACCAGAAGGGTTTGGGGGAGACGCTGTTTCCCCTAGCCCCTGCTGGCATAACAAGGAATAATGGGCACAAGTTGATGGAGAGGAGGTACAGATTGGACATCCGAAAAAACTACTTCACAGTCAGGGCGGCTAGGAGCTGGAACCAACTTCCAAGGGAGGTGGTGCTGGCCCCTACCCTGGGGATCTTTAAGAAGAGGCTGGATACTTACCTGGCTGGACTCATTTGAGTCCCGTTTTTGTTTTTAGGGTTTTTTGTTGTTCTCCTGCCCTGGCGGGGGGTCAGGCTAGAAGATCTATTAGGTCCCTTCCGACCCTAAAACTATGAAACTATGAAACTATATGAAACTATGACTCCCTTAGGTCCCTTCCAACCCTAATTTTCTATGATCTCCCCTGGAAACATTTTCCATGCTATGCATTTGGATGACACTTCCTCTAAAAGCAACAACCACTTAGGCGTAACAGAGCACCAAGGAACCAATAGGTAACTACTAACTAGGCCTGTGCGAAGCGGGAATTATTTGCTTCAGATTCAGATTCAGTAATTTGGAGGGACAGTGATTCGATTCAGTGATCCGAATCGCTGTCCTGATTCACTTTGGCCAAATCTGAATATATTCAGTGCCAAATCTTATTCAGCCATAGACTATACAGGCAGGCAGTGCCTTCAGGAGCAGCTGGGGAAGCAGCCAGATGAGCCCCAGCTTGAGCTGGCAGCCCCGGAAGAAGCAGTGGCTCCTCCAACTGCACCCCATCTCCATCACCAGGGCAAGGCAGGCAGTGCTGGCAGCCCCAGGAGAAGCTGTGGGGAATGATTGAGGGCTGAGGGGGCGGTGCATGATTGAGCTAAGGGATCAAGCCGGGAACTGGGGATAATGATCGGAGGCTGAGGGAATGAACAGGGGCTTCCTCCCAGCTCCCGGTTCAATTCCCCAGCTCCCCAATCATTCCCCCCAGCTCCCGCAGCTTCTCCCGAGTTTGCTGGCTTGGGCCGCAGCTCATCCAGCTGCCCCTCCCCCCCACCGGGGTGAGGTAGGCAGTGCTGGCAACCCCAGGAGAAGCTGCAGGGACTGGGGGAATCGAACTGGGAACTTGGGAATTGAACTGGTAGCTGGGGGGAAAACTCCTGTTCATTCCCCCAGCCCTTGATCATTCCCCCCAGCTCCCGGTTTGATTCTCCAGCTCCCAATCATTCTTCCCAGCCCCCATGGCTTCTCCCGGGGCTGCCAGCACTGCCTGCCACACCCCGGTGGAGGGGGGCAACAAGGGGAGCTGAGGCTTCTCCTGGGGCTGCCGGCTCAAGCCAGGGCTCATCAGGCTGCTCCCCCAACTGCTCCCACTGGCACTGCCTAGTGCCTGCCTGTACAATCTACAGCCGAATCACCGAATCTCTCTGAATCAATTTGGAAAGATTAATGGGCCTCCCAGTTCAATTCAGATTCAGAGATTCAACCGCTGAATCAGGCCAAATCTCCTCCAAATCGAATCAGCTACCAAAGCTTCGCACTGCCCTACTACTAACATGTGTTAGCTGAGCACCACCAAATCAGTGATATTTGAATATCTACTATAGAAGGGCTGACAAGATACAGATAGAGGTATTTAAACTTTAACAGACACTTTCCAAGTTTTGTTTATTGTACATTCATGCCATTTATTTTTCCCCACTTCTCTTGCGGTAAGCACCCAAAATTATAGCTGATTTCACATAAAATTATTAGGAAAACTATGCTTCAGTACCTTCCAATCTAAATGACACACAAAAAACCCACATTTCCTATTCTAAAGGGATTTACAGCCCTCAAGAGTACTAATACACATAATCTAATTGTGCTCCTGGGCTATATATTCCTACCTAGGGTTAAAATGGATGAGGCGAGGAATGTCTCTATAGATTCAAAGTTCTTAGTCTTGGAGCTGAAAAACGGTGTTGTTGATTAGTTCTTCAATCACCCAAAGTCATTATTGCATTAAATTAAGATTGCTTGAAGGCACATAGAGTAATTTACCTTACACAAAAGAAAGGAATTAACAAAATTGCATATAAAAATAATCATCTGATCCCTTAATAGCAAAAGTAATACTTTTTGTTTTTTTCCAACATATCTTCCAAGGATCTGAAAGCATTTTGAAAAAAATAGCTTGAAGTCTGCAAAAATGGCCAGCAATCTGGCTGTCTGACTTAAGATATCACTTGTCAAAATGTATACCTGAAGTTCATATTATGATCTTCTCTAAGCACATCATTTGGATTTTCTCACCTTTAATTTCCTACTTAGAGCTTTTTCTCTTCAAAATGCATTTTTTAAAGATGTAAATGTAGTAGACAAGATATACTTGATGACATAACATGCTAATAGAATTATCAGATTTACAGTCCCATCTGTGCTCCAGCCTCTGTATGTCACATTAGGCTGCAGATGTACCTAACAACTGAACCATTCCAAAATGATACTGATTAGGAACCAGTTCATGTGTGAAGTGCTGTAGCTCTAACACCACAGGGTGGGAATGAACACCCAGCCTAGCACACCTGATAGGGGATGAGTGAGGGTGGGGGGGACTGCTTGTACCCATGCTTTGAGAGTGCCAGTAGGTGGGTGACCTGTGGCTAAGGGCAGCGTCATTTTTCTGCTTTCCCTTGTTTCCTAAACCTGAGTTCAATAAACTCCAGTAGCCTGCAAATGACCAAAAAGTCTGCAGTGTACTTTCTGGACTTGGGTGGTAGGAGGCCATGGACACAGCTCACTGTTAAAAAGATAGCTTTCTGCAGTGAGCTGTAACAAGCAGTGCAAGGGAGCTTGTAGCTTATTGCTAGAAAAGAAGTGGGGGGGCAGGGCAATAAAATTCTGGATACATCTCAGAGCAACCAGCTGTAGCATTTGGGGTGGGGGAAGAATGCAGCATAGGATGCCTGGAGGACTCACCATACCCATATCAATGAACACTTGGTGTTCACACATAATAACCAGTTCAAAAGAGTACGTGATTTTCCAGGCATCCTTTTGACCTGTTCCAGGCAGATTTAAACTAGTTTAACAGGCTTGTATGTCTGTCTGCTTCAGATTTAAACTGCATTTAAACAGTTCTCCAGCTGCTTGTACAAAGAGAGAGATGCAGTTCTTGGAAGGCAGGAAGAGATTGTTGTTCTGGGAGTATAGAGTTAGGTAGGGGCCCAAGAAATTTGAGATTGAGCAGGCCATCCGAGCCAGTACTCACACCCAAAGGGTGCCCTGGGCTGAGACTGGATGAAGAAGGATGGGACTGAGTCCCTGGTGCCTCCACAAGGGAGACCTGGTGATTCTGTGGCACAGTTGAAACAAACTGAGACTCTTCTCGATAGATAAAAATATGTAATTTCCCATGCAAGGGAGATTGTAAACACAACCTAGAGGCAGAGGAGGAGAAGAAATATAAGAAAATTGTCATAAATGGCTGCTACCCATTCTTGTGTCTGAAAGAGTTTGAGTAGAATAGGATATTTTAGTTTTGATAAAAGTATTAGGAAATACAAAAACACTGCTTTTATTTTTTAGAACTTGTGTGTACACATATTGCCCTATAATTCTACATATTATTAATAATTAGTATGTAGAAATGGAGCATGTGACGTGGTTTGGACATGTAACAAATAGGCCAGCAACCTTGCTAACACCAGCCTGCAGGGTGCTGTGGATGGGCAAAGAAAAAGAGGAAGACCTAGGACAAGCAGGACCTCCAACATCAAAGACTGGACAGGATTAAAATTGATTATACAAGGGCTGCAAAAGACCAGGAAGAATGGAGGAGTTATTGCTACATCAGAGGTTCCCCAATGGTCGGTGCAGACGGACTGACTGAGAAATGATGTCCTGCAGTACAAGAGTACAGTTGATGTTTAGTGAAATCCTTAGGGATTTATCATGCTGTTAGCGAAAAATCATGGAATCCCTCTCTCCTCATAAGAAAGATTTATAAAATGTAATGATAATCTAGGCTATCTCCAAAACAGCATATGTCCCCTTCTTTGAATGCACATTTCCCATTCAATAACTGCTATGAAATGCCTACTTATACGCTATATGGTTATCTAAGAGAAGCTCTGTTTCTAGGGCTAGACAGTCGGTTCTTACTCAAGCCACTTTTATAAGAATGTGAATTCAGGCTAATTTCCTAATCCTTGACATTCATAGATTTTTCCTATGGTATCTTGAAGCTTTGATAAAGAAAAAACTATTACATGCAAAAACTTATTTACAAATGTTTAGTACAAAGAGGTAACAGTTTTTACTGTTGTCCTCCCAAAGATCTTGTGGTTACTGTTCTACCACTGGGAAGTTCCTACAGGACTCGTCCAGATTGTCCCTGGGGATGCCACTCTTCCTAAACACTATGACTGAGTACAGATATTAGGGGAGCTAGTTAGGTGGTGGTTAGATCAAGTTAAAAATGGTCACCCCATCTAAGGTAAATCGGGATGGGGGGTTAGCAGGGGAAGGAAATCAGGGGGCCCGCAAGAAATTGAGGCGGCAGGGGGAGGGATGGGCAGGGCAGGCTGCATCCACAAGGGCAATCGGGAGGTAAGCAGCATCTGTGTGGGCAATCAGAGTGATTGTGGGGGGGGCAAGCAGGGCCTGCAGACATTATCTACAGGGGTGATGTGGAGGGACCAGAGTTATAGATGAGGTCCATTGGGGGGTTAGCAGGATCAGCAAGGCATGCAGAGGGTGCTCTCTCTACCATCCTCTGGGACCAAGGTCCATTTTTAGTCCGCCCCCCAGCCCCAGACAAACACCCCCACAGTGAACCAACCTCCCCTCATCCTGCCCACCCCTCCCACCACCCCAACTTATAAAACCAGCACTGGGAACACTTTGCAGGGCAAGAGAGTTGGTGGGCTGGGTTGGGGGTGGAGGCTGGCTGGTCCATGGGTGTGTTGAACATCTCAGGGGGAAGGGTGAAGGGGGGCTAAAAATAACCCAGTGCCAGAGAGTTGAGGGAAAAACACCCAAGCTGGGGCCAGTGGCCTGGGAAATGTACAGTGTTGGGAACTGTACAGAAGTTCAGAACACCTTGGTCACACTAAAAATGGCCAACCTGATCTAAGTTGAACTACCTGAGAGGTAGTTAACTTAGATCCAGTCGGGCATTTTTAGTCCTATCCAACCTTCCTAGAACTTCTGTACAGGTCACAGTTAGATCCACCTAACTAGGGATCCAAGCGTAAGGTATGCAGTTGGACAAATTAGGTGGCTACTGGGTGACTATTTTTAACACACTCTAACCTCCCTAAATGTACGGACCTGTACATACCATACATGTACAGGAGGACTCACTCCATGTCACATCTTCCCTTGTTTTTGGGGGGGTTTTTTATAAAATCTTAACTAATGACATAAAGGAAACAAGTATTACAAACTCTGACTAACATATCTCAATCAGTCTCTTTCCCATTTTAACAATATTCCAGCTTTACTGTACTGCAGGCCCTTTTTATCTACATCCTTGTCTGTATTTGAACTTTTACTCTCCAAGTCAGGTTTTGAGTCAACTTGAAAATTAATTTTAACTGGTATCTCTGTTTCTACTTTACTCATCCCCATCCTCATTGTCAGGGATTTTGAATGGATGTCATCTGTGATCAGTAAATATGACTAAGGTGACTCCTCTTTGACATTATGGACATTGGCCAGTTAAAGCAAAGTGCACATGAAAGCATTGCTTTTTAACTATAGAAATGGTTTTGCCTCTTGGTTATAATTCTGCATCAGACTGTACTTTCTCAGTCTTTTGCTCGCTGTCAGATTCTTTTGTCAACCTTTTTTTTTGGCCCATGCCTGGTAGTCAACTTGTTATATGCCTGTTGTAGAGAAGTTCTACATCACTCTCATACTGCAGCAATGTAGTACTCTGAGTAAGGCCAAATCTGGATCTTTTCCTTCCACTTACTTCTTTAAAGCAGGTTTTTCACAATATGTACTCCACATTCTATGAGTCTGTTTCTTTGAGGGTATCTGGGAGTGGACATCTTGGAACAAAAATCATACCTTAGAGCATTCTCAAATCCCTTGTTTTTGAATTGTGGTTCATTATCAGTAATTAAACTGCCTGAAATTCCATGATGTGTAAATAGAGATTAATATGCCTGACAACTCTTCTCATCATGGTATCTTCAACCATCACTATTTCTAGACAATTACTATAGTAGTAAATTATAATCAGGTGGTCACGTCTTCCCAAACAGAAGAGTTTAATGCCTGTTTTGTCTTATAGACTAACAAGTTGCTCATGGGGCATCATTAGTATTTTTTACTATCCATCAGAAGTATAGAGACATGTTCCACATCCCCTCACTATATCTTCAATATCACTACTTATCCAGGGCCAAAAACACCTCTGGCTCTGTTTTTTTTATTTGTTTTAATGAATACATGAAGGACATCTATAAATAATCAATCTCCTCTGACATCACTGAGAATTCATTTTTATACTGAGAATTTGAAGCACGGGGGTAGAGGAAGGAGGAAAAATACAGGTAGTCCTCAAACTTACGATGCAATTAGTTCCTGAAAACCGCGTCTTACACCCAAACATTGTAACTCGAAACCAATTTTCCCATAGGAACAATATTATAAATGAGCAATTGGCTCCTTTACAATGCTCCATACAGCTGCGTCCAGCTGGGAAGTTTGCTATGGTGGAAGGGGAGGAGGGAGGGAAGGGGGTGGGGGGTGTGTGTGTGTGTGTGTGTGTGTGCGCGCACACGTGGGGGGGGTGGGGGGGAAAGAGGCAAATCAATGCCCTCGCAGCGAAACAGGGATTGGGGCTTGGGCAAGACTTCAGTCTGATCTGGTCTGACTCCAGCCCAGCTCCACACTTGGGAGCTAGGGACACACACTGCACAGGGACCTCACCTCCCCCACATCAGCATTAAGCACAGACACTGGATACCCAGGAATCTGCTCTTGCCACATTCTGGTCAGAGCTATCCCAGGGAAAATCCTAGGAAAATTCATTAAGGAGTCTGTGTGTGATAGGCTTGCAGAAGGTAGGATTCTGAAAGACAGCCAGCATGGCTTCATCACGGGCAGGTCTTGGCTAACCAACCTCATCTCCTTTTAAGATCAGGTGACTCACCACCTGAGTAAGGGAAAAGTGGTGTCTGTTTTATACCTTGACTTTCAAAAAGCCTTTGATCTGGTATCCTACAATGTTGTCATGAGAAAAATTGGAAGATAGTGGGCTTACCTATAGAAGAGTTAGACAGGTACGAAGCTAGCTGTGGGTAGAACCCAGAAAGTCCTAATGAATGGAACCGTGTCATCTTGGCGAGAAGTGGGCAGCAGTGTCCCATAGGTGTCGATACTTGGTCCTGTACTTTTCAACATCTTCATCAGTGATTTGGATAAGGCAGCAAAGAGCTCACTGGCCAAGTTCGCAGATGCCACCAAGTTATGGGAAAGTGTGATCATGCTTGAAGATAGGCTACAGATACAGATGGATCTAGACAGGCTAGCAAGTTAGGCAAGTCTGAATCAAATGAAGTTCAACATCTAAAAATGTAAAGTGCTCCACCTGGGGATGAACAATCCCCTGCACACCTACAGGCTTGGCAACACCAACCTGACCAGCACTATGAATGAAAGAGATCTAGGGGCAATAATAGACCACCACATAAATATGAGGCAGCAATGTGACTCTGTTGCCAGCAGGGCAAACAATACTCTGGCATGCATCAATAGATGCATCTCCAGCAAAACCAAGAAGGTGATTCTCCCACTGTATTCGGCACTGGAGTACTGAGTCCAGTCCTGGGTGCCGCACTTTAACAAGGACATGGTAGAGCTTGAGAGAGTCCAGAGAAGGGCCACCCATATGATCAGAAGCTTGGACAGCAAGCCATATGAGAAAAGGCTGAGGAACCTGGGACTCTTCAGCTTGAAAAAGAGAAGGCTGAGAGGGGATTTGGTAGCAGTTTACTGCTACGTCAGGGGAGTACATCAGGGGCTTGGTGAACAACTGTTCACCAGGACACCCTTGCGGAAAACCAGGAGTAGTGGCCACAAACTCATTGAAGACCATTTCAGGCTCAACATTAGGAAAAACTTCTTCACAGTTAGGGTGACCAGACTGTGGAATAAGCTCCCTCCAGAGGTGATACAATTGCCTACCCTGGAAATCTTCAAGAAGAAACTGGATAGTCATCTTGCTGGGGTCACCTGACCCCACCTGTCTTTCCTGCCTGGTGCAGAGGGCTGGATCCAATGATCTTCTGAGGTCCCTTCCAGCCTTACAACCTATGAATCTTTTGCCAAGGCAGCACAGGGCTGTTGTGCAATGAACTACCCGGCCCTGGCAGCTCAGCTGCTCCCCAGGACCTGGGCCCATCTGCACATGCAAAGCCCAGGGTCAGGGAGCTCAAGCACAGCTCTCACTTTGTCTATACGTGCACTGCATCCACAGCTCTGCAGATGCAGAGGGACCAGTCTCTGGGATCCTCCACCTCTCTTCCCATCTGGCTTAGAACCCTGTTCTTCCTGACTATGCACTGCCCTACCTTTAAGCACAACCAATAGAATTGTGAAGACAAATGACTGACATGCATTTCCACCAATGAACTGAAAGACGACTTTTTGCAGTCCGGTCCTCATTCAGGAACAGACAGTAGACAAAGTTTAAAAACAGGGCAGCCTGGTATCAAACAGGCCTAATGGCCACCCTAGGTTACAGCTGTTTCAGAATCATCAAGCTATGGACTGTTTGTTACATAGTATGTTCTTGAAAGCATATCTGCCATCACAAGTGGACTCCAGATTGACAATCCAGGGTTATATCATACTTCTGCAATTTCAGAAGTAGTGGTTATATCCTTGCTGATGTATTTTCAAGTCCTTTTTAAATATTTCAATCAGTGGTCTGGGATCTGTTTCTGCAGTGACACACTGACCATACTGCATGTCATGGAATCTTGTACATCCATAATCCAAGCCAAAGATCTCTTTTTCAATCTGTGCATATCATTTTTCTGTAGCTGGCACAGGCCTAGATGTATATGAGGCTGACAGTCTATTGGTTCCTTGACGCTGTAAGAATACTGCTCCCAATTCATCTTTTGGAGGCATCTGTGGAGAGTTTCATGTCTTTTAATGGGTCAAAGAATTGTAGTACTATGGCTGATGTCAATGTGTTTTAGAACATTAAATTCACTTTCATGCTCCGGCATCCAGGCCCATCCTGTGCCCTTGTGGAGAAGATGCCTTAGGCAAGTTGTACTAGCTTTGTCGGTTAGGTATAAACTTGCTGACATAATTCAACATTCTTAGCAATCTTTGAATTCCTTTTTTATTTTCAGGTTTTGGCACTTTCAGTATTACCTAAACATCTGAAGCATCAGGTAAGATTTCCCTTGAGATCAGTTGCTAGTCCAGATATGTTATTTCTATTGCCTGAAAGTGACATTTAGCCTTATTCAGTTGCAGGCTGTTAGCTCCTACAATATCCAGTATTTTTCTCAGTCAGTCATTCTTGAGGTTCAATGGTGCCACTGACAAAATACCCTTTCACACCTGCTAGATCCTCTAGAATATGGCATATTGTGCAGTGAAATACTTCTAGACCTGAGCATATTCCAAAAAATAATCTTAGGGCACATCTCCATATGCCAATTTAAGGTGCATTAGCCATTTTGTTCAAGGGAGGGGTGATATGTCATAACCAGCAGTGTGCGATTTCTGGGGGGTTTTCTTCTGTACTGCAGCAGTCCTTCACGTGGTATCCGAGTGGCTCTTTCAAGCGTGTGATCTCTCTCTCTGGAAGGGTGTCCTTGTTGGGTGAAAGCCTTTTTAAAGATAAGTGAGGTGGCAATCCCGGGTGTTCTCCTTAGTGCAAATTCAGTAGTATCTGAGGGCTTGGCTGTATATCACAGCTTTTTTGGCGTGTTTAGGGTGATTGCTGGTTCTGTGCAGATATGTATGTTGGTCTGTGGGGTTTCTTGTATAACATGGTCTGTATTTTATCATTCTGGATACTGATCATTGTGTCTAAAAAGGAGATGTTGGTGCTAGAGTATTCTAGAGAAAGTCGGATGAAGTGAAGGTGACTGCTGAATTTCTGATGGAACTCAATCAGAGATTGCAGGTTCTCAGTCCAAATGATGAAGATGTCACCGATATATCTTAAATATAGCAAGGATTTGATAGTGCAGTTCTTGAGGAAGTCTTCTTCCAGGTGGCTCATAAAAAGGTTGGCATACTGTGAGGCCATTTTGGTGCCCATAGCTGTTCCATCATCTGGAGGAAGTATTGATTATTAAAAGTGAAATTGTTGTGTGTGAGGATGAAGTGTATAAGGTCAGTAATATCTTTGTGTCTGTATTCTGAGTTGTAATCTTGTTCCTGTAGATATGTAAGGCAGGCTTGGATGCCATCCTGGTGCGGGATGTTGGTATATAGGCTGGTAATGTCCATGGTAGCTAGGAGTGTGTTGCTGGGAAGGTGGTCTATGTTTTTAAGTTTCTGTAGAAAGTCTGTAGTGTCTTGCTGTAGCTGTGCACTTCTAACAGTAGAGCAAAATTTTCAGAAGTCCCCCAATGACTTAAAAGCTTGAATTTCAGTTTCTAAAACTGATTTAGAAAATTAAACTCTGGTGCCTTCAAATACAGAATCCTTTGCTTCTATGTATGCAGACCTGGCTAGCATGTAAAAAGTCCCCGGGTTAGGTAGTGGGCAGATCCAGGCCTGTAGTTTTTCTTGTAGTCCTGATGGAAATGATTTGATGGTATTGTTGAGTTTCTTGGTGAAAAGGGGAGTAGGATCTTCTTGTAGTTCTTTGTAGTAGGTGGTATCAGAGCATTGTCTGTTGGCTTCCTTTATGTAGTCTTACGGTTTAGGATGATTATGGCTCCTCCTTTATCTGCTGGTTTTATTACTATTTGGTGGTTAGATCTTAGCAATTCTATGGCCTTTTTTTCTGGTAGAGAGGGGTTGTTATGGTGGCGTGTGTTGTTGATTATTTCATTGTTCATTCTTTCCCTGAAGCAGTCAATGTAGCAGTCAAGGTTAGGGTTTTGTCCAGTATGAGGTGTCCAATCTGATGGTTTGGGGGGTTTTTTGGGGTTGATCTTTTCCTGAATGTTGTCAGAGGGTGAGTTGTTGTTGGGAGTGGATTCAGTTTGGTCGTGGAAATATTCCTCGAGGCGGAGGCGTCGAAAGAATTCTTCTAGTTCTCCACACTGAAGTATTTTATTAGTCCCAAGTCGGTCCACAGACCATGTTAATAAGCCTTAGTGCATACACATGTCAATGCATGCCTAAATCACCTTAATGCACATTAAGTTTAGGCACACATAAAAGCATGTGTAAACATGCCCTTAGAAAGCAGTATCTTCTAAATGGGGTGCTGAAAATACAGATCGTGGAATTTTGTGTCCCCCAAAGAATCTGCCAAAATCTTGCTGATGCATCTAATTTACTGAGGAATTTGACCCCTGTCATCTCTGACAATAGCTTACTTCTTGCGCACAAGTGAAAAGTTCTCTCTCAATGATTTTGACTCCTTTCAGTCCATATACAGTTGTAGTCCCCTTCTTCTTTGCCCCCCTTTCCCAATTCTGCAGTTACCAGGAAATGGTACTAGTCTGTTGGTTCTTTTGTTCTCCTAGTGATACCAGTTACAACATTTTTTTTTTTTGGCTTAAAACAGAGAGACAAACTAAAGAGAACTCACATGGGACTTCCTATGTGGCGTGCATCACTGTTTCTGCATCTTAATTGTATTTTGCGTGTCACTGAGAGGCACATATTGCCTGGGAATACATTTTCAAATGATGCTATTAGTACCTTCAAATTTGATCCAGTGCAGTCTTTCAACTTCTCAGTGGTATGGTCTCTTAATATGACCACATACCTTACATGTATTCATGCCCAAAACTGTTGCTTTATACAAAGTCTTGTTTTGCTGTTTTACCTTGTATCCAAGTGTCAGGATGCATTCTCCTAGTACTAAAATGGTCCCTCCATTACAGTCGTTCACAGGTACCTTCAAGACTCTGACTTTTATAAGCCCTTTACACCTCTCTATTTCAGTTTCTGTTATTACATTGACTTGTGCCCCAGAATCTACCTTGTCAGTAACACAAGTGTCATTTGTCTGCATTTTAATTAGTCAATCTTTTGAGTTTTTGGGCTCTTCCTGAATTGTCCTTAGGAACATCTCTTCCTCCTCACTTAAGTCAGTTTCTGCGCTTACTATCAGCATAATGGTTCTTTTTTTTAAAAAAAAAAACAAAACAGCTTCTACATTTATGCCTGAACGCTGGCAAAAATCCGAAAAAAACAACCACCAAAACAACACAGAGTTCTATACTCATATAGATTACTGCATCACTGATGTTTTTTGCTTCCCATATGAATGTGCTTGCCCAGCTGTTTTTGTGGACTTGTTTTCTGGTTTAGTGACTGCACCTACATTCACTTCTTGTGTATCTTCCTTTAAAGTTTTTACTTATGTTTCTGCTTGTTCTGCACCTTGGCATATATAACATATATGCAGCTTGGCATATATGTATTGTCAGGCCCCTCTATCTTAGTAATAACTCCTTGAATTTTTAATTGTAACATCCCAGGGCTATCTGGTCTAACAAAAGAGTCTGCAAGTGTTCCATGCTCATAGGACTAGCTTTTTGGTTTCAGGTCTGTGACAAACACTTCCACTCTT
>NW_005841864.1:1571238-1580055 GCF_000455745.1 Alligator sinensis
TCCACTTCCTTTTTTGGCCTCCACCTGAACATCGCTCCTTCTCATAAGTAATATGTTTTCTAGGAACACAATGATCTTGAAACATTTTTGTTATTTCTTAAAGGATTTCTTCATTCCCTTCTCCCCCTCTGTATGGTAAGCATATATGTCCAGTGCTTCGTTGACCACAACTTAAGAACAGAGTACTATCTTGTTCTTCCATTATCTGCCTCTGTGACTTTCATATACAGTTCAAATTGCTCTTTTAACCTTCCCCAGACATTTTTAGCATTCCCCTTGATTTTCAAGGGCTGAAGCAGTTTACTTGCAGTCTCAGTCACAAATGCTCCATAGCAGCTATTTCTGTGTTGCCTCTTACACTGGGTCCCCAAGCATGCTGTGCCTTCTATCATATTACCATGTAGTATCTTGAAACTTGTGATGTGGAAATAAGTCTTCACTACATACAGACACTTATATATGACTACTTACAATAAAGAAATAACAGCTTTTACTATTTCCCTGGCAAGGTTCTTATGGCTGGCCTATTCCTGTTCTGCCACCTGGAAGTTCCTGCTGGCCTCACCCAGACTGTTTCCTGGGATGCCACACTTCCTAGATACTCTGCATGTCCAGGACAACTTACTCTACATCACACTTGCCTGGTTAACTGATATCAGCCTGAGCATTTTACTGAAAAACAACTGAAAGTCTCCTGGCTGACAGCTCAGTCTCAAAGTTCACCCATGGACAAGAAAGGAGTCTACTAAAGCTAAAAATCACCTCCTCCCAGCACTGTTCTGAAAACAGAAACTCCAATCTGGGTGAAGAATGAAGGAAAGCTCCAAACTAAGTAGAGGGAGCCAAAACTGTAATCAGAATGTAACATGAAATTGCCCTACTCAGACAAGCTCTAGTATTAACCTGCAGAGGCTCCCGCTGTTCCAAGTTTAAAAAAATGAAATACCTTGTAATGTAAATAAAAATCTTACCTTTATACCCCTTTCTCCTCTTCCACCAAACATTACCCCAGTAATGCTACCCAAGTCAGTTACTCCATCATATGACTTCCTAAGAACCTGCTAAAACCTGGAGAAAATATGTCTTGCTCCGCTGTGGCCATTGATGACTGCTGAAACCAAGCCACCACCTACAGAAATATTATACTTTCTATACAAACCAAATCTACAACTCAAAGTAATCCTAGTTAAAAAGAAAAACAACCCTGGAACGTTAAAAAGATATGAGCAGCCCCTTGCTGCCATAAAATCCTTCCTCCCTCACTACTATTCTGACCGGCCTTGTCTGTGCCTTATATTTGTAATGATTCATGCAAAGGGAAAAATAACAAATTAATCGAGATCATGAACTCCAATTTCTTAGTTACAGGACAAGTTTCCAATATACCATAACACCAACCTACAGTATATTACGTACTACAAAAACTACATGTTAGCTTTTGGAAAGTACACTTAAAAGGACAAACTTGCAAGCTCACATACTTGCATAAACCAGAAACACCATACAATCAATACATTCCACAACAGAAATTAGTCACTCTAATTCTGTTCATAAAGATGTTCTCCTACTGTACCAACCCAGCCCACTATGAAATGAAATATGATATCTGGAACATTAGATTGTTAGAATTATATAATTTTTTGAAATCTTTACTACACACTTAATAAGCAAGTAATATATATCCAATGACACATTATTACAGAACAAAACAAGAGAGCAAAGAAAAGGGTGGGTGGGTAAGTGGAGTGGTAGTAATGAAGGGCTTTATGGCAATGGAGAACTACCTGGATTGTGCAATAGTTCATTCATCAAATTCATAGATTCATAGATGTTAGGGTCGGTAGTGACCTCAATAGATCGAGTCCGACCCCCATGTCTAGAGGTTTTGCAAAGGAAATATTTTATTATGCTTTTCAGTGTTAGGTAGACAATATCAGAACAGATCAAGTAACTGGATCATAGTCCAGCTAGGACTTTTCCTTCTTGGTCCATGAAAATGAATTATGTCAGATCTAAAGCTGTATGTGACCTGACTAGCCTTAGAGCTGAGAACAGCACAGATTAAATACAGGAACACACATGTAATAAAATACTAAATGTGACCAGAAATACATTGTTCCACATACCACTGACAAGCTGCTTTGCTTCTGTACCTTCCTTTAGATATATGACTTTGCCACAGAGCCGACATCCATAGCCCTTTAGGGCTTGTGTGTCCAAGAATGCTACAGACATCTGCCTGAAGAAGGGTGCTTGTGCCCAAAAGCTTGCAATTAATTTTTTTTTTGTTGCAAAAATCTAGTTGGTCTAATAAAAGATAATCACCTCTACCACAAGTTCCAATTCCTTGTACAGACATCTTCTAAATTTTTAAACAAGAGACTCATATCAGAACACAATACCAGTAGAAGTGGGGTTTGAGAGTAGCTGACATAAGTTTTTTTTGTCATTTCATCAAATTCAAGAGATGGTTAAATGATATCCTTCTTTTCTGATGTTTAT
The DNA here is from genome assembly GCF_000455745.1 of Alligator sinensis. Lineage (NCBI taxonomy): Eukaryota > Metazoa > Chordata > Crocodylia > Alligatoridae > Alligator > Alligator sinensis. The sequence continues at coordinate 1,573,741 of NW_005841864.1, forward strand.
AAAGGCTATTAGCAGCCCTCTAGTACGTACAGAATTAATTAAAGTCTGCATGTCTCAGAGCCCTTCACCAGTTGAATCCTGCAAGAATAACCTGGTGAGACAGCTTTCACAGCTGGGTTAACTCTCATTGCCTGCATGGGTCTGGCTGTTCCTCAAGACTGGCTAATGGAGCTGTAGCCCTAGTACTTATGCCTACACCTGCAGATGCTCTTCAGCCACCCCATTTTCAAGCCTGTGACTAGTTCTAAATCCTATAGTTAATTCCTTAAATCCAATTCCTGATCCCTACCTTCTCTTAGATGAGTGGTTTTCAATTTTTTTCATTTGCAAGCCCATAAAAAATTTTTAATGAAGGTGTGGACCTCTTTGGAAATTTTTAGTGGAGGCATGGACCTCTTTGAACTGTACGTGTGAGTATGCACATACTTTTATTGATCGTAATCATTTTTCAGGGATCCATTAGACAGTTTGTGGACCCCCTTAGGTCTGCAGACCACAGGTTAAAAACCACTATGGCATGCTGATTTCAGTTGGCTTTCTAGTTCTAAAAGCTAACCTTAAACTTGGTTTAAGACTAAGTTTAATTAGCAACTGCTACAGTTGTAAGAATTCCTTAAACAATGCCTCTTATCACTGATCTTTCTGAAAAAGCAAATGTATGCTATGGACTAGATCAAGGTGGGCCTGGTCATCAGCCTGACAACTGGGCAAATGCTGGATTGGGGGGCCCCACTCCTGGAGAACAAGAGCCTCTTACTAGATTGGCTTGAGCATAATTGCTTATTTGTGATGACCCCAAATGAGAGTGCACTGTCAAGGCAACTCAGAATTTTCATTTTCACCAAGGCCTGAGAAAAGAAATAAAACAAGCTGATTAAGGGCAGGTACCCCAAGATGATGGAAACCCTTATTGAACTGTGTATATTGTGATGGGATGGTAGCCTTGAGGGCCTGGCCTGAAGGTTAGTTCCGTAATTCTCCAGTCCTATTATCCTCTCCCTCTTTATGCTTTCCTGCCACACCCTGATGAAACAGCATACCCAGGGAAAGTTGCCCAGTGTCTAAAAAAGGGAAGGCTGGTGATATTGTCCCCCAACCAAGACAAGCCTCTGGTGATGCTTCAACCTCTCTTGCTCTAGAAGTTCTAATTGTGGTCTTAGTCATCTTATGGACGAGGCTCATGGTCTCCAGCCACTCCCACACTCTCAGGTTTTGTTTACCAGGTCTCCTGACCATCCTCGCTTCTGTCCTCAGGTCCCTAACCCTGGCCCTGGCTTCAGCCATGCCTCTTTGCACCTTAGCTCTGTAATCTCCTCCTGCCTGGATACAGAACTCAGCCTTGTGGCTTTAGCTCCTCTCTACTCCAGCTTATTCATCACAGAAAAAACAAAAAGAAAGCGAAAATCGCAGCCTACAGACAACTTTGCTATGTGGCTGCCCAACCACCCCGAACAGCCACTCTCAGTCCTCAGGTGGTTATAAACAAAAGTGGAACCCCACTGGGTACATAAACAGTCCTTGGGTAAACATGAACAGCCTGCAATCAAACCCTCACCCCTTTGGGTGTATTCACAAGCAGGCAGAAGCTCCTTTTTTCCTGGTAGACTTTGAATTCCTCATATCTTGCTAGAGAGTTCTGTTTTCTTCCAGTCAGGGCCAGAGAGTCCCTCTGCCCTGGAGACAAGCCTATATGTACAGACCCCCTGCTGGTCAGCTGCCTCCCCTGCTGGTCAGCTGACCTGGCTCTCAATAGGGCCCAGGTGCTGCTACCTCCCCAGTCAGCAGCCCAGGATTCTGCTACCAGCACTCTGCAGGCCGGGCTGCACCTACCGGACCCTAAAGCTAGCCTCCCTACAAGCAACTCTGCAACAATTCTGCTCTTTTACTTTCATTTTAGTAACAGGGGTAGGGCTCTCCTGTTACAATGTGGATCAGTGACCAACTATGGCAATGCTGCTAAGAAAAAGAAAAGGTCTTTCTGGTCACTCTTCTGCCCCTACCCCAGAAGATCCACATCTGGCAGGGTAGGCTAATCTCTCTGGTTCCAAGGCCATGCTAGTAGATTGAGTTTGCCCTTGACTCTCAACGGAAAGGAGCATAGCGCCATAGAAATAGGTTCTCCCTCTACTGTGGGAAATTGGGGCACTTTACTTCTGCCTGTGCCCAGAATGCCCAGCTAATGTCTAGAAAACTTCTTGGATGAGCCCTAGTAGAGGGGGATAGTGCCATCCCCCTGTGACCTTCCATCACAGCCATCAGTACTGTCCTTGGCCTTAAGGCACTCCCTAATGCATCTCCTCTGCCTTCAAAATTCACCAAGATGAATGTGCTTTAGGTGGCACACTGATTCCTGGATGCCTGGAAACTTCCTGGACTTGAATTTTCCTGGGAATAATCAGACACTTACTCAATGAAAGACCTCTCCTAAATTCCTGGAGAGATGAGCAGGTCTGCCCTAATATCAAACCGAGTTGCACAGGAGTTCTTGAGATTTAATTTGATCTCTGCCTCATTTTTTAAACATCTTATAAGTACCCTGGCTCTCATTTCATGACCTTCATATCCAGTAGAAGGATGGGAAGAATGCACCTGGGTCCATGCAGTACAATTAGTTTATTACCTGAGGATCACTGTCCTAATCACTTGCCCCCCTCAGGGTTCCTACACTACCACCTTATTACTTGGAAGAAGACTTTTCAAGCTAGTTATGGAAACTCTGAATATTAAGTTACACCCTGTAGAAGTGCTAAAGCCTAAGAAATGCTGTACTACTAGAAGCCCAGGCACATTCCCATATTTTGTCAAAAACATTTTTTCTGTGATGTTTTTAGAGCAATTTGTTGGATGATATCACCACTTTCTTTGAGGATCAAGTTCAACACATCAGGCATATCCAGCTGGTCCTGGAATGACTACATCAATTCTACATGACAAATTTTACATGAAGCTGGAAAAGTAAAAATTTGATCTAATTACCATAGAATTTTGGGGTCTCTCTAGTCTCTCCAGACATACTGACTATAGACCCACAGAAGGTGTTTGCCATCTTGGAGTGGAAGACCACAAAGGATGTCAAAGGAGTAAAGCATTTTTTAGGGTTTGGCACTGCTACAGGTGCTTTATCACCAACATTTTATTCCTGGTGACTCTAATTACAATGCTTCTGAAGAAGAGATCTGCTTTACTTGGTCCCAGCAAGTCAAGTCCTCTTTCAACATGCTGGAGCAGGTGTTCACTTTGGTCCTGTTTCTATTGCATCCTGATCACTCTGACCCCTCCAGCTGAAGGGGACTTAATGGCTGGGGTCTACTGCAGGACACCCAACCAGGGGGAAGAGCTAGACTGGGAATTCTAAGGTCAGCTCGCCGAGGCAGTTAAGTCAAGAGTTGTGGTCATCATGGGTGACCTAAACTATCCAGACATCTGCTGGGAAGAGCAGTCAGCCAGGTCTGACCGCTCACGTAGGTTCCTAGCCAAGTTACAGGACCTCCACCTAACCCAGGAGGTGCACAGTCCCACTGGAGAAATGCATTATTGGACCTGGTCCTGGCCACAGGCAACAACCTGGTGAGGGGACTGTGGGTTCTTGACCACCTGGGCGATAGCAATCATCGCCTACTGGAATTCACCATCCAGTGCTGGGTGTCAAAGGCCTGCAGCAAGGCAGCAGCCCTGGGCTCCAGGAGGGCAGATTTCAAGGAGGTAAGGAGACTAGTGAGGGAGGCACTGAGGTCCCGGAGGGAAGGGGATTTGGGAGTCCAAGAAGAGTGGTCATTCCTTAAGAGGATGATCCTCCAAGCCCACGGGGTGCAATCCCCACACAGATCAAAGGGGGCAAGAGCACTCAAAAGCTACCATGGCTCACCAAAACCATCCAGGAACACCTCAAAGCCAAAAAGGAGGCATCCACCCAATGGAAGGGAGGGGCCATCACCAAGGAGGATTATACCTCCATTGCTCAAAATTGTTGGGGGGCTGCTAGGAAGGCTAAGGCGGAGATGGAACTGGGACTAGCAACCCAGATTAAAGATAACAAGAAGTCCTTTTTTTAAATACATAGGGGGTAAAAAGAAGGTACTGAGCAACGTGGGGCCTCTGCAGCACACACTTGGAAATCTGATGGTCACACCAGACGATACAGCTAACATCTTTAACAGATTCTTTACTTCCATTTTTCTGAGCAGGGACAGGGACATCCCCCCTAACTGGGATCCCGGACAGACCCAGGGGAGGCACAGCCAGGCCCAGGGTCAGTGAGGACCTAGTCAGGGAATTTCTGGTGGGACTAGACATGTTCAAATCAGCTGGTCCTGACAATCTCTAACCCAGAGTGCTGAGGGAATTGACAGAGGTCATAGTGGGACCCCTGGCACAGCTTTACGAGCACTCATGGTGCTCTGGCGAGGTGCCAGAGGACTGGAAAAGGGCTAATGTGGTCCCCATTTTCAAAAAAGGGAGGAAGGAGGACCCAGGAAACTATAGGCCCGTTAGTCTTACTTTGGTCCTAGGAAAGCTCTTTGAGAAAATTATCCAGGAGCACATCTGCACGGAACCAGCAGGGGGGATTATGCTTAGGGGCTATCAACATGGGTTCATTAGAGGCAGGTCCTGTCAGACCAACCTGGTGGCCTTCTACGACAAGGTCACAAAATCCTTGGACGCAGGTGTCGCAGTAGACTTAGTCTTTCTGGACTTTAGGAAGGCCTTCGACACTGTTTCATACCCCATTCTCATTAAAAAGTTAGGCAACTGTGGTGTCAACGCCTACATAGTCAGATGGGCTGCAAATTGGCTGGAGGGCCGCACCCAGAGAGTAGTGAAGGACGGGTCATTTTCAACCTGGAGGGATGTGAGCAATGGGGTTCCCCAGGGCTCAGTCCTCAGGCCCGCACTGTTCAACATCTTCATCAGCGACTTGGCTGAGGGGGTGAAAAGCTCCTTGTTCAAATTCACAATGACACAAAGATGTGAGGAGAAGTAGGCAGGCTAGAAGAGAGAGACAGGCTACAACTAGATCTGGACAGGTTACAGAGGTGGGCGGATGAGAATAGGATGGGTTTCAATATTGACAAGTGCAAGGTACTGCACCTGGGGAGGAAGAACCAGCAGCTTACCTACAGGCTGGGGAACTCCTTTCTTGTCAAAACAGGCAGAAAAGGATTGTGGAGTCACTACTGACTCCAAGATGAACATGAGCCGCCAATATGGGGACGCAGTCAGGAAGGCCAACTGCACCTTGTTATGCATCCATAGATTCCTCACAAGCAGGTCCAAGGAAGTGATCCTCCCCCTCTCTGCCACATTGGTCAGGCCACAGTTGGAGTACTGCGTCCAGTTCTGGGCACCGCACTTCAGGAGGGATGTGGACAGCATCGAGAGGGTCCAGAGGAAGGCCACTCACATGGATCAGGGGGCAGCAGGGTAGGCCCTATAAGGAGAGGCTACAGGACCTGAACCTGTTCAGCCTCCACAAGAGAAGGCTGAGAGGGGATCTGGTGGCCGTCTACAAACTGTCCAAGGGGGACCAGCAGCCAATGGGAGAGTCTCTGTTCCCCCGAGCACTACCAGGAGTGACAAGGAATAACAGCCATAAATTGACTGAGAGTAGATTCAGGCTAGACATCAGAAGGCACTACTTCACAGTTAGGGCAGCCAGGAGCTGGAACCAACTTCCAAGGGAAGTGGTGCTCACTCCTACCCTGGGGGTCTTCAAAAGGAGGCTAGATAATTACCTAGCCAGGGTCGTTTGACCCCAGCATTCTTTCCTGCCTATGGCAGGGGGTCAGACTTGATGATATGCTCAGGTCCCTTCCGACCCTACCAACCATGAAACTATGAAGGACCTATTTTGTTCAACTCACTGGGATATGAAGTTGAATTACTCCCATTTCTATGACCTAGTGGGGGAGACCATGTCTGAGAACTGCGGGTGCACTGATAGAGAATTTTGGGGCCAACTTTTAAGGAGGCATATCGGCCAATACTGATCCAATTTTCAATACATCGCCTGGGAACTTGAAGAGCAGTGTCCAGCTGGTAAGTCTGTTGTGGTGGAAGGGGAGAGGAAAGGGAAGGGGCATGGGAGGGGGTAGATCAAGGACCCTGAGGTGAGGGAGGGAGTGGGGTAGGGGCTGAGGCACAAGACAGAGCCACTGCTCATCTGGGAGGCACAAAGGTGGGAGGGGGGGGCAGCTCCTGCCGCAGCTCGCACCCCAGGAGGACATGGGGGACGTGTGCCTCTGGATCTGCATGGGGGGCAGAGAAGGATGTCATTGTGGGCTAGAGCCAGGGGATGGCCCGGGCTGCACTTGTTGG
>NW_005841864.1:1580095-1584565 GCF_000455745.1 Alligator sinensis
CCCCCTCCCCCCGTAACCCCCCCCCACCAACACCACCACCGCCCACCTGAGCACAGCCTAGCACAACCCCTGCTGGGAAGAGACCAGCTCAGCCCTGGCCCCAGCCTGCCTTCCCCGAACACAGACCCAGGGGCACATGCCCACCATGCCCTCCTGAGGTATGCACAGTGGTGGGAGCTGCCCCCCATCCCCACATGCCCCAGACAAGTTGCGGCTCCATCCCACACCCTGCCCAAGCTGTGCAGCACCTCCCCCAATCCCTGCCCCAGCCCCACTCCCTCCCTCACCACAGGGGCCTCGATTGGCTCCCCCACACACCCCTTCCCTTTCCCCTCCCCTTCTACCACAACAGACTTAACAGCTAGACACAGCTCTCCAAGCTGCCAGGCTGTGCTCCAGGCCCCATGCATGCTGCAGCTGTGTGCATACAGAAGGCATTTATCAGCCACATTTTTGGCTGTATCAGGCAAAAAAAGCCGATTTCCAATATATTCAATTTTGTTAATATCAGTGCCGATCCAATATCGGACCCTGGTATTGATACACCTCTACCGAGAACAGCTATACCAATTAAGTGAGGAGTTGTTGACAACCTTCAAAAAAAAGTGGTATCACTAAGAGTGAAGCCATTTTCTAGTCTGTGTTCTTTCAGATTATAAAAATCTTGGAATAACTCCAGATTACAATGATGTTTAAATCCTTGGCAGGTTCAATGGTCTATATTCCTTTTCTTTTTCAATTCTGTCCTGGTTGACGACCTTGGTACCTGAATACGCAGATGGACAGCCTCTCCCTGAAATGTAAACTGTATTTGTCCCCTATTTTCAACCTACCAACATGCAGCACCAAGAAAAAACAACTACTGGATCAGATTACTGAACAAATCTGGTACAGAAGAAAGACAGTTTTACCTCAATGCACCAAATGCAGGATGGGACATTCCATCAGAAAGAAGGGATGCATTTATGTGCCTAAGGGATAATGAATGGAGGCCCTTGAACCACCATGGTTCTTCCCTTACCAGATATTTTGCTCATTTTGGAACTTTTTAGTTACATGCATGATATTTCTGGTGGCCCAAGTTACCAGAACTCTGTGCAGCAGGCAGACAGACTAGCACACTTCTAGCTTTGCCATCACCCAGGGAAAGGCAACAACATTTTTTTAAAGGGACATACCACATATGTAAATTTAGGAATGAGCAATGATTTGATTTGGGGCTGCAAAAAATGTTTCAAGCTCCTACGTCTCAAACCTCCACCTTGTCAGTTTACAGACAGACAGACAGTAAAAATGAAGAAACCCTGGCCCTGAAGCAACCTCTCAGGTATTTCTGGAATTTCCAATAAAACACCTGGCTACCCCTGCTCTTGTTGGCAGGTGTTTGCACAAAACAACATAACCCATACCTCTATCAAAATAGCTTTCTACTCCAATTTAATTTCCCACCATTGATATCACTTCCCAGCCTTGATACCACCCCTCACTCACAAAGTCTCTCCAGTCATGGCTGCCACTAAATTAATCCAGCATCTATATAAAGTCAGAGGCTAGGGACAGACATTACACATAAACTGGTCTAAGTGATCAGAAACTGGTTTAAACCTGTAACAGAGTAGACATTCAGTGCACGTAAACCAGTTTCAAAATGGCTAAAACTGGTTTCAGATAAACCTGGTTGAATGTAGTAATCAGACTTAACTCTGATTTGGCTCAAACTGGTTTATGCAATGTCTGCCCAGACCACTTCCTGGTTTAAATTAAACCAGACTCCCCCAGCATCCCAGTGTGCTCTCTGGGCTGGGCTTGCTCCAGCCCAGCCAGGCTGACCCCACCCCTCTGCTCCCCAGCTGGAGCAGGGACAGGCAGGGGTGGGGGTCTGGCCAGAGGGGTTTAATTTCCCCCTCTCTATCCCAGTGGCAGGGACCTGAGCCGGATCTGACAGGTGCTTCCCCCTCACTGCTGTAGCAGTGGGGCACCATGGCCCCTGAGGTAGAGGGAGGAGGTTTAGTCTCCCTTCTACCCCCACTGGCAGCTGCGTCTGCCTGCCATTGCCGCTGCGCTCACTCCCTGCAGTAGAATAGGCCCCTGCTGTCCCCTCTGCCAGACAGAGGAGAAATAACCCCCATCCTTGCCTCCTCCCCCCACCCCCCTCCAAGGGGCCCTGTCTGGCCATGCCCCCGCCCTGTCACTACAATGGGGGCAGCCCCCATCATAATGTCGGTGAGCACGAGCCCCTTCCTGCCTGCCATTGCCGCTGCGCTCACTCCCTGCAGTAGAATAGGCCCCTGCTGTCCCCTCTGCCAGACAGAGGAGAAATAACCCCCATCCTTGCCTCCTCCCCCCACCCCCCTCCAAGGGGCCCTGTCTGGCCATGCCCCCGCCCTGTCACTACAATGGGGGCAGCCCCCATCATAATGTCGGTGAGCACGAGCCCCTTCCTGGTGGGGGCGCTGTGCTGTGGTGGGCTGTGCATGGCAGCACCAGGATCCAGAGCAGGACAGAGCCCTCCGAGGCCATTGTGCTCTGCAGCAGCTCTGCCGGCTCCGCAGCATGGTCCCTCCCGGGAACAGGCTCGCACTTGGGGAAACAGGGATGGGAGTCTCCCCACCGCTCTGTCTGTAGCCACCACTTAGGCTGTACTGAGGGCCAGCCTCCTCCACCACTGAGTACACAGCTAGTTTACCATGTTTCCCTACTAAAACCACTATGAAGGACTTGTTTTGTGGGCAGTCTTCCCAACCATACCACCAACAATTGTCTAAAACAAGGGACACTGTATAGTGCTGCAAAACCTTGATTCCAAGAAAATTCAAACAAAATTAGACAACTGGGAAGGCTCCACACCCATATACTGTTCACAGGAAGGAGTTGAAAACATCCAAACACTAGGCCTGTTGATGGAATTTTACTGGGTTTACTGTGATAAGCCTTCTCTACAGGCACACAGAAAATACCTATGGGGAGGAGAGGGCATGTGGACACTGCCAGGGCTACTAGAAACCAAGTGCTTCTTCCCAGCTGAGGTCTGTAAGTGATCACCAAATGAGCAAGACCTCAAAGCTAGGCCATTACACTGGTATGTATCAATCTTCGGGATTAGCTGATGGAGCTCTAGCCCTAGCCCAATATTTGTAGCTGCTCCTTGGCTGGTCAACATAGACAGACAGGTGTGGCTCTTTTTCTACGCCTCTCTAGACCTTTGGCCTATTTTCTAAATCCACATTTTGACCCCTAGCTTGGTTTCTAGTTTTACAACCACAGCCCTAACCATGAGGTTAGACTAGCTTCACCTTAATCCCCTTGCAGTGCTCAGTCCTTCCGCAGACACTGCCAAATTATCTCTGACAAGTGAATATTGCACTTCAAGGGCTTAATATTTCCACAGCAAAAATATAAGCACTATCGTTAAAATATTTCCTTGGAAGGAATCTATCCTGCCCTGGTAAAATAAAATACTCTACAAGGCTGTCAATAGATTCAGTGCATCTTCCAGGACAAAATATAAAACCCTTGCTGACAACTGCAACAAAGCACATCTTTAGTTACCAAGCAGTGCTCCCTCCTTCCTCAGAGTGAATAGGTAAATTACCTAAGAGAATCTCGTTCTCTGCAAAATATACACCTGGTACACAGGCGGTATGATAGGCTAAGGGAAATTTTTTGTGGTAGTCACTTATTAAAATACTGCCAGCACATTACAGCTTGGGACACATGTACCTGCACATTCTAAAATAACAATCCTCCCTATTCCCCCCCCCCCAAAAGGGCCCTGAACTTCCAAAAACAGAATATTAGCATTGCTTGAGGTTTAAAAAAAAATCTGGATTTTGGGGGTTCTTTATTTGCAATTAAATGATATAATAAATGCCATGTTCTCAGCTATAATTATGAGCTAAATAGGGAGTAGAAATTATTATAATAAGCAGTCTCACTACAAGAGTACAATACGGATCCCATATATCAAATTATAATTTAAATACAATTTTACATTAAGTAGCAAAACCAATAGAAAGAGAACATACAAATCAAAAAGAGTTTTAGGGTTCCCTTATAATCGGTGCTAAAAGATTTTCAAATTAAATCACCTGTGAAGAAATGTGCATTCTAGGTCTCCAGCCTTCAGCGAGCTTAAAACAACTGAACAAATTAGAGGATATAAACAGGATTTTAATATTTCATTCTTGTTAAAAACTAGAGTTGCATTTATGTTCAACTGTAAATCCTACCCTTTCTCCTTGTCTTGATACAAGTATCAAAAAATTACAATGTTTTGTTAAGCCCCTTCTAAGATTACCAAATAGGATTTTAAAGGCAGTACAACAATATTAAAATATATATGAGAAAAAGAAGCCTGAGGCAAGGGAAATACTCATCTACTACCAGAAGAACCAAGCATTGTTAAAGTGATGTAATAACATTTTTATTGCTAGAATGGATCAGGAAATATGGCAGGGGGGGGGGGGGGGG
>NW_005841864.1:1584575-1588000 GCF_000455745.1 Alligator sinensis
TGGTGTTGATGAACTGTGTTTTTAACCTAAGCAAAAAGAGTTAGCCTACCACTGACCAGATTTTTAAGGCTCTGTGCACCACTTTGGCTATAGTATCTTATTTTATTTTTTTAGCCACATGAACATTAAAGGAAATTATTATAAAATGGCCAACCCATAACTAGGAAAAAGAACCTTTGCACAGTTCTTTGAACAGTACACAATTCTTCTTCTAGCTTTGACAGGACAAGGAGTCAAATTCATCATCACTTAACAGTGTATTAAAGTTATTTTTACTAAGGAACAAAAAAAAAAAAAAAACCATTTCTTCCTTTACTGTAAGTTTGGGGCAATATATTGTTTATGGAAAAAAATGTAGCTTGGCTACATGGTGTACATGAAATGTAAGACGCAAAAAAAATTACCAGTTGGCAGATTCACATTCACGTGGCCGATTTGTTTATCTAATGCGAAGACGGTCAAGTGTTATATGTGGGCTGAGTGCCTCATAGACCTCTATCAGGAGGTCTGTGCCTATCCCCCAAATCCCCATTTTTTTATTCCAACTAAATGAACACCAAATCTTGAAATGCCAACAATGAGAATACTTGCCATTAACTCAGCAAATATTTGTTCAATTCTAAATATTTATCACAATGTTCATACACTTGGAAGGAGCTCTTCATTAAAAGATGGAGGTTGCTGCAATTTTGAATATTTAATACCATTTAAAATGTGGACCTCAGGTTCCTGATGATCAGTTAAACAGTCTCATGTAACTGCAAGCCAATAAAACAGGCACACGTTTCTAAGTGGTTTAAGTGCATCATACTTGTAATTATTAGTATCCAGCACAGAGGTGTAACCTGGCATGTTCAGAGCTTGAACAGTAGCAGCAAACCTGATTCATTGTCATTAATGTAAACTGAGTAGCATTAAACTACCCTCATCCAGTAGTTATGCCTGGAATTGCACACATAGTAGACTCATTCATGTAGCAGACTCATTCATAGACTCAAAATGTTTACAACTATACCAAAACCTTTGGTAACTATTTTTTGTTTTGTTTCTTTTGCCTTGGAGTAGAAAGCAGGACCTAGATACTGTAGTACAGCAGCCACTAAAGAAGCAGCCCAGAGAGTATTGTAATTATGCTAAGACAACCGTGGATATGGTCCCTGAAACCAACTGGAGCAAGTTTTGACCCACAGTTGATGACAGTAAATCAGAATAAACAGAATTGCCCCTAAGACCCAACAGAGATCAGGTCTTCATTTTGTTAATGCTGTACAGAGACAAAGATGACCATGGCATATATATCTTGTACTCTAAAAAACAGAGATTGACAATGCATGAAACAAATTAGGTATGGTGCCAGTTGAACAGATAAGCACCTGGGACAAAGAAAAACTAAGGCACTTAACGACAGTGGCAGGAACAAAAAAAAGTGAGACCATCTCTCAAGTCTCCACCCAGTGCCTCAACATCTAGAGCAGCATTTCTCAACCCATAGGTCACAACCCAGAAGTGGGTCACAAGAACATTGTAAAGGATTGTGGGGAGGTCCCAGGGAATCATGTGGTTTCCCTGTGCAGGCTGCAACAATGGCAGCCTGCATGGAGCAGGCATGCAGCCGGGTGCGTGGTGAGTATGCAACGTTGTGAGAGCAGCCCCAGGAGCCAGAAAGAGAAGGAGAGAGGGAGGTGTTCAGATGCAGCAGCCTGAAGTGGGGCAGGGGGAGAGACTATGTGGGTTGGGGCCAGAGGCTTGCGGGTCAGGGTAGGTTAATAATTATGCTAATGGGTCTTGGTGTGAAAAAAGTTGAGAACCACTGATCTAGAGCATCCTTCATCTGTTTAGGTTTAGCCATATTGTTCTCCTAACAGGAAAAGATGACTAAGTGAATGCCTAGATGACTAGTAATAGAATACAGAACTTATCACTCCCACCATCAATTTGAATGAGTGTCATGTTTCCTGGGTTATAATGACTAGTAATTGCTGTAGACGCTTGTTTGTTAGGAACTGAAATGAGACCACCAAGGTTATTTCACAACAGGCTATCATGGCAGCTCAGTGGTCTATGTGACAAGAGCAGGTCATCAGATTGCAGTTTCTAGCTAATAATTCCATACATCAATAACCTACCATCATAATTAGCACTTATAGGAAATCCCTATTAGCAATTTCAGCAGAGGTGCTGTGGATATAAAAAGCATAGAAAATTAACAGTGATCCCTCTAGAACTATGAAGAAGCTGCAGCTGGTTGAAGCTAGACAACTTTAGTGTAGAGGGCAAGCATCTCTCAAGACCTGTATCTTCAATCAGAAGAAAAAAGGACAAAAAGAATTAGCATTTTAATTTCAAGAGAAGCATGTGTCACACTGAAGTAGTAAGTATGGCCACTAAGGCCATTTAAATAATAAAAAAATGATGTCAAAGCAATTGTTATGGTAGTCAAGATAACACAAGTCTTTAGATTTATTTTTTAAAAAGGAAAAATTTAAACTGAAGTTTGTTTGTTTAGCCCAAGAGTGATCTCAATCATAACACCGCATTAATTTTCGGCACTTGCTTCTCATTACTACTTGCTAATTCAGTTCTTCCTCATGCTGGTGCTGGCATCCGAGTACTGAGAATACACCCAAACCTTTGAATATGCATGTGTATACACCCGATTCATTTATCCTTTGCAAATAAAAACTGGAAAAGTTTCCACTTAGCTTCTTTGATATTATTTAAAGTTTGAAAAACCTAGTAGCCAAAGGCCAATACAAACAAGGGAGAGGTAGCAGGATTCACTAGTACTGCCCTCTTGAGAAGAAACCCACATGTTCTTCTTTCTTCTATCAGCTGGATCCACCAACTCTCTTATCTTGCCAGCCAGCAAAATATATATACCCGTTCCTATTTGGCCTTAGCTAGTGAAACCCCTGGCAGAGATTAAAATAATGGCACAATTGGGATCTGAGGAATTTTAAGCCCCATCCCAACAACTGTGTCCTGTCATGCCACATGTGCATGGCAAGACCATGGTGTTTGTGATGAAGCATACCCCAGATCCCAAATGTAGGACTGAAATGAGACCCCAGGATTCCCCCAGCCCAGTCCCACTGATCAAGCTGTGGACAGCTGTATCCTAGACCCTGGGTCTGCTCAGTTCAGCATCTAATCCCTGGGATTAGGCAAGCCCTGGTCTCCCGTAAGAGAACAAGTGTGACTGGTGCAGCCCTGGATCTGGGACTCAATCAGTTTAAGGTGCCATCTAAGCCAAGTACGATGTTCTACATGATATGTGGATCGTCTTTGGGGCTGGTTTGCCATTTTATGACTATAAATTGTCAGCTTTCATCAGCTACTGCAAGCATTCACCAGCTCTTTTTTGGGAAACAGCAAAGCATTTAAAGTACTGAATTTGTTTTATCTACTTCTGCTGGGGCTATTCT
>NW_005841864.1:1588010-1625386 GCF_000455745.1 Alligator sinensis
CACTTTCATAGGCATCACAGCAAGTAAGGAGAGGACAATGGTCATCACTGAGAAGAAAGTTAACAGTTATACATAGGAGTCTATGGGATTTCAGTTCTCCCCGCACCAGCACCCCCCGTGAACACTGAAAGATTTTTTTCATTTTGCTCACTGATTAATTTAAATGCATATAAATTTGTCAAATTATCATGGTTTTTTTTACAAAAATAAAATTGAAAAAATTTAGAATACAGCAAAAAAAAAAATATCACTAACTTTTAACTTAAATATATTAAATGGGTAGATTAATTGTTGGACACTGCAATAAACAATGAACATATACAAATCATAAGATTTTTTTAAAATAAGTTTTAATTACTTTTTATGTACTACCTGACACTTTACAAAATGATGCTGATATTACAAACAAAGCTACACTAAGGACACAGGTAAAATGGGGCCCAGTTACAGAAACTCTTTGCTTATACCCTTGCCTCATGACTCAAATACTGTAAAGACCCCTCCACAAACTACTCCAAAAGTAGAAGGACCCTATTGCTGTTTTTTCCTCCTGCCTGACTCTGCACTGTAGTCCTGGGTGAAAGAATGCAGAGAGGAACCAGCATGACACTCCTCCTGGTATAAACAGCTACAGAAGCAATCAAGGAAAGACAGCTGCAGGGAAAGGTGGGCAGCCCACCAAGAATCAGCTTAGCTCAAGGTCCCTCACCTGAATCCAGAACTGAGGCAGTGCAGACCAATGGACAGGGCACAGGATTGTATTCCTGGCTCTACTTCTGGCCTTCAGGGTAGCTTAGAGTAGATCACTTTACCTCCCTGCCCTTCAGTAATCCTGTGATTAAATGTGGAAAATACTACTGACATCCTTTGTGAAGCACTTCAAGATCTCATGAAAAGTGACAAGTGAAAGCTAATTATTATTGACTTTGCAGGAGAGATCCACCATACACACCCTAGGGACATGAGAATCCAGGTGGTGCCACCCTGCCTGTCACCAGGTGGACTTAGGAAAAAAAAAAGGGGGGGAAAGGAACCCAAGGGAGACTCCAGTAGTAGCAGCAGCTGTGCAAACAGCCAAAGCCCAGCCAAAGAACTCTGTGCAGTTGTGAGTGGACTTTCTCCATCTCACATTATTTGGCTGTTTATTCCAGCCTTCTCGTAGTTTCATAGTCGGTAGGGTTGGAAGGGACCTGAGCAGATCATCAAGTCCGACCCCCTGCCATGACAGGAAAGAATGCTGGGGTGAAATGACCCCGGCAAGGTGATTATCTAGCCTCCTTTTGAAGACTCCCAGGGTAGCAGCGAGCGTCACTTCCCTTGGAAGTTGGTTCCAGATCCTAGCTGCCCTGACTGTGAAGTAGTGCCTCCTGAACCTACTCTCAGTCAACTTGTGGCTGTTATTCCTAGTTACTCCTGGTAATGCTTGGGGGAACAGGGACTCTCCCTGTCCATTCTGCTGTCACAATGTCTTTACTTCAACATATTCCACACCGGCCCCTTTAACCCACTACCTAGGATCATCTTGGGTTCAAAATTTAACCTTAAATGGACACACAAAATACAGGAAATATAGGTTACACAACAGCTCCTCCCCTGCAGTCTCCTGTCCAGCACCACTCTTATCCTTCACTTGCCCATCATTTCTCTTTTTTTCCCCACTGCAGTCACACACCCACACACAGTTTTGTGCAACTCACGCACATAAAACTGCAATTCCTCAAATTTCTGTCTAATTTCCTAAAACACCCCCTTCCCTGCTGCCCTGACCAGTCCATTCCCAGCACCTTCGTATTCTCTTGTCCTCTCCCATGCCTTCACACAATGTGAAGGGACCGCAATCTTTCCTGACAGCATCCCAGCTACACTGCCATCTCCCAACTTTTCCCAATCTTTGCTGAAGAAAGTTTCAGTCTACTCTTTAGAGAGACAAGGTTCAGACAAAGAACCTTATCTGCCTATGTCCTTAGACCAAAAAGGCTACAACCTAAACCCCAGTCTACTCCTTAAAAGTTTGATGTTGTTATGTTGTGAGAACCCTTAAAACTGCCTAAATGCAATCAGACTCTTATAAATATTATGGCAGTAAGTAACACCGTAGAGACAGCTGACAGAGTTTAACAATGTCCCCGGCTTCCTGTTGCTTGGTCAGTGGTTCTCCACAATCAAGATACTTTTCATGGAGTATAAGGGTAAGAGTAGCTGCCTGCTACTATTTCAAAAATTGCCATGGTATGTACTAGTGTCAGTCTGAGAAAAGAAGACCTCCTCACAGAGAACAGTACACAGAAAGACAGTGATCTCAACAATCACAGGATGGGAGGAATAATGGAAAAACCAGAAACAAAGGACAACACTGAAAATCGGTAGCACTTAAATCCATATACAAGAACCTACCTAATGGCCAGAATTTCAAACCATGCTGAGCACCTGCTCTTCCCAATGAGGTCAGGCTTAAGTGATAGAAATATGCTCATATTTTCAGTAAGTTATTTTCCAGTGTAGACATCTCAAAACACACAACAGGGGGATCATTTAAGACGTGACTGTTCAATTACTTAGCAGCCACAGTCCATATATGCCAAGGGTCATGGCCTCCCCTCACCTGCCCAGCTGCAAGCTCCCACAGCAACAGGCAGGCAGGCAACTCCCCTCCCACTGCTGCACTGTGCATGCAGGCAGGCAGACAGGCACCCCCCACCAGCCTATTTGGCTGTGGGCTCCCCCAGCCCTGCAGGTTGGGCTGGGCTGGGCTGCAATGCCCTGCCCTGCCCCACACCTAGGATAAGGGAAGGAAGTAAAAACCAGAGAAGGACGGTGGGCCTGAAAACCACATAAGCAGTAGCAGCCAGAACAATGAAGAGAATGGCAGCCAGGGAAGCCCTGGGCCACAGATTAATCCAGGGGTGGACAGTTATTTCAGCTGGAGGGTAGCTTAATGAGTTTTGGTGAGCTGTCAAGGGCCTGTAACAGAGAGCCCAGGCTCTCTCTTACTTTTAGATTTTCATAGACATTAGGGCTGGAAGGGACCTCGGAAGATCATCGAGTCCAGCCCCCAAAAGAGATAAGGCAGCCCAGCCAGGGAGCACTGCAGGGCAGGCAGGTGCAGCAGCTGCCAGACACCAGGACAACAGGGCAAAGAGAGACTGGATGCAGGCAGGGCCCTGGGAGCATATAAGCCCAAGGCTGGGGCTGGAAAAGAAGAAGTCTCTCCATGGCTGCCACAGGGGAAGGAGCTTCTTCCCAGGGGAGCTACCCAGGGATGCTGGGCTGACCGTTTTGCTGCCTACAAAAAAAAAGGAGGCCCAGGGAACTTGTGAGGTACCCTGGCAGGGAGGCATGCTACCTTAGGGGTAAAGGTTTGCCCTCTTAAAGTGACAGAGGCTGCTACTTTGTTGTTTAGGTTATAGCTCAGGGGCTTATGATTTACATTACTATTTCTACCAGTGCTTTGGGATGAGGCCGGAAGGGGAGCAATGGAGGCCTCATTAGTGCCCAGGGGGCACTTGACTGCCTTGAGCCCTGCCAGGGACAGGCTCAAGCACACAGGGGCCATAGGGCTGGTGCCAGACAGGGCGCAGCCACACAGGGGCCAGGGGGCCAGCAGACAGGGGGCAGAGGCCTCATGATGGAAGGGACAAACAGAGAGCCTCAAAGCCAGGTCCCATTCAGTGGGCCTAGGCTAGAAGGCCTAGCAAGATTAAAGGGGCAGAGGCTGAGGAGGCCAAAGCCCCATTGTGGCAGAGCACAGGGTGTGTCTGCCACTTTAAGGGCCTGGAGCTGGCAGCCTCCAGGTGCCTGATTAGGGCAGCCATTTTGGAGACAGCAGCTGCCTATTTAAACAGGGCAGTTTGGCTGCAGGAGGCGAGGCAGCAACATTGCCTGGCTGTAGGGCTGCTGAGAACAACCCGGAGGTAAGGGGGCTCCTGGTCCTGGGCATGGGCATGACCTGAAACTGCACCCTGCTGGGAGTGGGAGGCCTGGTGGGGCTCTCAGTGGTGCGGGAGCCCCCAGGAAATGCCAGGCCGGTTATCACCCCGGTGAAAGGCGGGTCGGGGCAGCTTAACCCCTAGCTCCCACTTCCACTGGGTGGGTTACCCATGTGTTTGTTGGGGGGCCAAGTGGGCCAGTGTTGTGAGGGGCCCAGAGAGGGTGGACCCCGAGAACGTGATTGAGTACAGGGCGTGGTGCTGCGGTTACCCCTAGGAGAAAGGGAGTAGTAGCAAGGTGAGGCCCGAGGATGCGAGTGAGCGGCTAGAGACCCAGCCCGAAGGGGAGAGTACCCTCGACTGGCCCAAGCTGGGGCCAGGACTATGGGAGTCAAAAGGGCCAGGGGCCCACCGCGAGGGATGCCCAAGAGCCGGGGGCCTGGGGTCCCGACTGGCCTGGAGGTGGGCCAGGGCAAGTGGCCGAAGGTCCTGGGGGGACCACACCCGAGAGTGGAACATGGCTTCGGGGGGGTAGGTAGCCCGGATGACAGCGAAGTGGCCACCTGATAGGAGAGGATCATAGTGGGGTCCTGTACGGATGATTCTGGGGCCCAGTGTGGGGCCAGTGATTATAGGAACACCAAGATGCCATCTGCGAGGCTTGGGCTCTGGTATTAGGGGAGGTCGGAGCCGCAGAGCGCCCCCTGGCATCGGGGCATTGCAATGGGTAGCCTCCCGCTTAATTGACATCGGATTGAATCAATTATCATCAAAGGCGTGGCGGGCAACATAGGCGGGCGGTTGCCCAGAGACAGGTGGGAGGTCCACGAAGAGCTCGGCCCTGAGTAGGCCCCTTGTCACACCCATGAAGAGAACTACACTTCTATAACACCCGTGAGCATGGGGTGTGGCAGAGGGGAGGATTTGGAGCCATGCATTTAGTCCTTAAGGCTTTGGGTGCCTTGCTGGGCACAGCTGACTACAGGAGGCCCAGCCAGGGGCCTGGGACCAGTGGGACTGAGGCCTAGCAAAGAGCTATTGGCAGCCTCCCTATATATTATAAATACCATCAAGGTGTGGCAGATGACATAGGAAGGCACCGTAGGGACGGAGCAGGACATCGTACAGCGCCACCAGGGGGCATCATGACCACCCCTCGGATCCTGATGTGTTACAGGGCTGCAACGGTAGCCGTGCCCTCTGGTTGCCAATTTGCAACTGGAAGCCCCGCCCCCTAGCCCTGACCTTTGCCATCAAGTCCCTCCCCTTGCCTCTACAAGTACTCCTTTTGGGGGGATTGCCATCTTGGAACTAGATAAAACCAAATTGTGTACTAAAAGTAGAACATCTACTGTAATGTATTTTAATTTTATTTCAAAAAATATTTTGATCCTGATGAATGTGTGTTTGTATAGTATACAAAGAGGTGAATGCATAATAGCTCAAAATAGTCTTAGTCTTGTATAATAAAGTAACATACAAACTCTTACATATAAAAATAATGGGGAAGTTGGGGGTCACAGGGTGTGGGTGTGTGGAATGTAGGGGGGGTATGGGAACACCCCACATGCCCCCCCCAATGCTCACAGCCCCTACCAGGACTGGCAGCAGCAGCAGGCAGTGGGAGCCTTGGGGTGCTCATGGCCTGCATAGGCAGACACCCAGCAGCACACAGCTCCAGCCAGTTCTAGGAGCCTGTGGCGGCAAGGTGCCCCCACAGGCTCTTGAGGGAGAGGGAAGAGAGCCCGTGGACCCCAGACCCCGAGCCCCCAGAGGGGCGTACGTACCTGCCAAAGAGCAGCAGGAGCAGGAGCCACGTTCGCAGCTGCAGCCGCGTGAACCGGCATTACGCCGGCTGTGGCATCAGCTGTTCCCGGCACAGGGAACAGCTGAGCCAATCCCAGCGGCCGTATCAGCCGCTGCAGGAAGGTTTAAAAACGCCAGTAGAGCAGGGAAAGAACAAGAGCCGGAGAGAGAGAGTATGGGCGGGCAGCTCGTGTGGCGAACTCTGGCACAGAAAGGAGAGGACCAAGCAGTCTCAAGCAGGCAGCTTAGGGAAGGGCTTTAAGCCTTCTGCGGGAGGCAGAGCAGAAAGCAGACAGAGAGTGCAAACAGAGGCACTCTCTGAGTCTCCTGAAGCGGCTGATGCTCAGGAGGCAAGGGAGCTCCCTGCTTTTGGTAGGGGAGAAGAGACAGCTGAGGATCCAAGAGGGAGCTGGAGTCAGGGGGATCATCTTGCAGCTCCTCCTAACTCAGAGGAGTATTTTTTGTAAAAAGAAAAAAAAAAAAAAAGGAGAAATCTCTCCAAGAAGGAGGGAAAGCGACCAGGAACTGGAGAACCAGTCTGAGGCCATCACACGAGGCCTGGAAACATCTAGAACGCATCATCCAGCGGCTGGCGTGTGGACGGGGTGTAGGGGAGGCAGAGCCCTGTGGAACACCGCGTCGGACGACCTTGAGTACCACCGTCTATCGGGAGGCCCATCCAGGATAAAGATCTCCACTGTAGACCCCTCTTAATGTACATTTTAACATCCAAGTCGTGGTAGGAGAGTTGAGGGGAGGGGCAACACCCCGATAGACTGGGCGGAGCGAGGGTGCAAGCTCCACAGTGGTGCATTGGCTGGGAAACAGTCATTCTTATACAGCATTAACGGGACAGTGTTCCTGACCCGGGACTAAACAGCGATGCAGCAGCCAGTACTAGTGCACGCAGAGCTGCTTACGCAGGCAATCCAGGCCATAGGGCAGGTGCTGAAAGTGCAGCAACTACAGGGCACACACCAGCAAGAGTGGATGCAGTGAAATGCTGCTGTATTTAAAATGCCCCGGATGACTAAGGAGGATGATCCCGAAGCTTATATTGAAGCATTTGAGAGGACAGCCATCCAGACTAGGTTGGACCGTGGTCAGTGGGGCCATCACCTGGGGGCGCTGGTGATAGATCAGGCTCAAGCCACCTACCAAGCTCTATCAAGGGAGGAAGCCCGAGACTATGAGACAGTTAAGGCAGCGATCCTCTACAGGCTTGAGATTTCACCGGAAAGTCACCGGCAGGCCTTTAGAGCCCGAAAGACCAAGGAGGCTAGGCGACCCTGGGGGTTGTTGCAAGCTTTAAGGGATTCACTTAATAAATGGTTGGCAGCTGGCAAGTTCAACCAGGCAGGCGTGATGGACCAGATCCTACTAGAACAATTCATATGGGATTTGGAGGAAGACACCCAGAGATGGGTACGGAGACACGAGCCACAAACTAGTGAAGAGGCGCTCCGCTTGGGTGAGGCCTTTGCGAATTCGGAAAGGGAGCAAGGATACGGGCGAGGCTCCCGAGGCCCGAAAGAGGGACAGCCAAGTGAAGGGGGGAGGCGGACGGGCCCGAGATGAGGACCACCAAAAGGGGTGGTGTGCTATCGCTGTGGTCAAACAGGACATCTCCTGCGAATGTGGGACGGGCCTGAGCGAGCCGAGTTGCACACCGACAGGATATCCGCCCTCCCGGGATAGAGGCAAAGAGGCGGAGAGAGGGGAGCCTATGGATTGCAGTTTTGGGTCCGCAACCCAAGATGAAGGATGGAACCGACCCGTGCTAACTGCATGGATCGGAGACAGGGCGGTCAAGGCCACACTGGAGACGGGGTGTTCCCAGTCCCTACTTCGGGCAGACCTTGCTTCGCAGACAGGACGGAAGCGTGCGGGATCCCTGATGATGACCTGCATACTAGGGGGAGAGATGCGGTTCCAGACTTATGTGCCATTCAGGGTGATGGAGTTTAGCGGAGAGCTACGAGTCGGAATTGCCCCAACCCTGGCTTGTGAGATGATCCTAGGCTGAGAATGGGGGCCATTCTACACTGTCCTCGAGTGAGTGAGGGCCACGGAAGAGGAGAGGAACCGGATCAGGAGGAGAGAGGGATGGGCCGGCAAGGGCCCGGCCCATCGGGATGAAATAACGTCAGGTGGCATTGACCTAGAACAGTTCGTGAGCACGGCCCAATTCCATAGAGCTCAAAATGAGGACCCAGAACTCCAGCGGATGTGGGACACAGACCCCGGGGAAGGATCCTCACGGAGTCATCCCGGCTTCGAGGTAATAGAGGGGTTATTATATCGGGTACAACGGGGTGAGGAGGGTACCATTCAAGGGAGGCAGTTAGTGGTCCCGTCCTCACTTCGCCGGGTGGTGTGGAAATTGGCCCATGACTCGCCCATGGGTGGCCATCTAGGACGTAACAAGACCCAGGCTAGGCTGGCCCAAGAATTCTTTTGGCCTCATCTCCAAGAGGACGTGGAAAGGTGGACGGCCACATGCCCGGAGTGTCAGAGGGCACAAGAATGGAAACCCCCAAAGGCACCCCTGAATCCCATGCCAATAATAGAGACACCGTTCTCACGGGTCGCCCTGGATATAGTAGGACCCCTCCCCAGGTCCCATAACAGATATCAATATATCCTGGTGATGGTAGATTATGCCACCCGGTTCCCGGAAGCCGTGCCCCTGAGGTCCATAACAGCCACTCGGGTGGCGGAAGAGTTACTCAAGTGGATACCACGGGTGGGCATACCACGGGAAATACTCACAGACCAGGGGACGAACTTTATGTCTGGGATAATGAAAGCCTTATGTAAAACCCTCGCGGCATCACCCAGCTAAAGACCTCGGTCTATCATCCCCAAACTAATGGTCTGGTGGAAAGATTAAACAGGACCATCAAGCGGATGCTCAGGCGGTGCTCCCAGGAAGACCCCCGGAGGTGGGATACTATCTTGACCCCCTTGCTGTTCGCCCTGAGGGACGCACCTCAAGAGTCAACCCAGTACTCTCCATTTCAGTTGGTGTATGGCCATAGTCCTCAGGGACTGCTACAAATCATAAGGGAAGAATGGGAGAGGCCAATGGGATTGGGGGTATCAGTGGAAAGGTACCAAAAAGAGTTGCAAGACGGAATCTCCAGGGCCCAATGGATCGCCAGGCGAAACCTGAGGAGCACCCAAGGGATACAGGAGAGGCGTTACAATGAGAAGACAAGAACACGGACGTTCCAGCTGGGGGACAAAGTTCTGGTAGCGCTGCCAACCTCCTCCAGCAAACAGCTGGCAATGTGGCAAGGCCCATTTACCGTGGTGAGACAAGTAGGGCCGGTGGATTATGAATTACTTAAACTGGGTCACCGCCGGGAATGCCAGATTTACCACGTGAATCTGCTCAAGGAGTGGAAGACTCATCAGGGCTAGATGGCGCTAGACAAGGATACAAGGGAAGACCTGGGACCACCTTGCCCGGGTTAGGGAGACCCCGGGAGGAGGGGTCAGTACAAATGGGCAAGGAATTGGGCAACCACCAACAGCAAGAATTATTAGCCTTAATAGAAGAATTTAGGCCGGTGTTCCAAGAGGTCCTGGGACAGGTAACGGGAGTAGAACATGAGATCAGGACACCTCAGGGGGCCCTGGTTAGGGAGAGATGGAGGCCAATACCTCAACGGTGGCAACAGGAAATACGGCAGGAGATCATGAAGATGCAAGAACAAGGGATTATACGACCGTCCCGCAGTCCGTGGCGGAGTCCCATAGTTCCCGTCGTCAAGCCAGATGGGTCATTGCGCATATGTATAGACTACAGAAAGCTTAATGCCTGACTACGTTTGATGCCTTTCCAATGCCCCATATGTCACTCACCTCGTTGAGAAAATCAGCAAAGCACAGTATATAACTATGCTTGATTTGGCAAAGGGGTATTGGCAAATCCCAATGCGCTCCACGGATTGTGCCAAAACAGCCTTTGGGACCCCGTGGGGCTTATTCGAGTTCACGCGGATGCCCTTTGGCCTCAACAGCACGGCCACGACGTTCCAAAGGTTGATGGACAACTTATTGGCACCACATGCAGCATACGCAGCGGCGTACATTGATGACTTCATTATATTTACCGCCAGTTGGCAACAACACCTTTAGCTGGCAACAACACCTTAAGGACCTCAGAGCTGTCCTGGGAGAACTCTGAACAGCAGGGCTGACCTCCAACCCGAAGAAATATAAGCTAGCGGGAAAAGAAACAGCATACCTGGGATTTCGAGTGGGCCGAGGAACAATTCGGCCCCTCACAGATAAGATCGAGGCTATAAGGCAGTTCCAAGAACCGCAAACCCGCAAACAACTGCGTTCCTTCTTGGGACTCGTTAACTATTATCGGCGATTTATACCCTGCTTCGCAACTCTCTCCACACCACTTACAGACGCATTAGCTGGGAGGTCTGTAGCACCGCTGAAGTGGACACCAGAGATGCGAAAGAGCTTCTAAGACTTGAAAGAGGCAATGCACCATGACGTTATTGTGCACACGCCTAGCTTTAATGCCCCTTTTGTTTTACAGACAGATGCATCAGGACGGGCTCTGGGAGCAGTGTTACTCCAAAAACACGGGCAGGAAGAGTGTCCAATCGCGTTTGCCAGCAGGAAACTCAGCCGTGCAGAAACCAGGTATGCCACCATCGAGAGGGAGTGTCTGGCAAGACGCTGGGCAATAGAATACTTTAAATACTACCTAATGGGGAGGGAATTGGTGGTAGTGACAGACCACGCACCACTACTGTGGTTGACACAGAAACAGAGCATGAACGCCAGGATCACCTGCTGGGCTTTGGCATTGCAGCCATTCAAGTTCACGGTGGTACACCATCTGGGCAAAGATAACTTTGTGGCTGACTTTTTGTCCAGATGGGGAGGTGCGGACAACCCAGAAGAAGGTTCGGGTCACATACATGGGGAGGAACAACAGGTGGTACATGCCGTCACGAGAGAACCAGACGCCACGAGGCAACTTAAGGGGGGAGGTCTGTGGTGGCAAGGTGCCCCCACAGGCTCTCGAGGGAGAGAGAAGAGAGCCCGTGGACCCCAGACCCCGAGAGCAAGCCCCCAGAAGGGTCTACGTACCTGCCGAAGAGCAGCGAGAGCAGGAGCCGCGTTCGTGGCTGCAGTCGCGCAAACCGGCATTACGCCGGCTGTGGCATCAGCTGTTCCCAGCGCGGGGAACAGCTGAGCCAATCCCAGCGGCCGTATCAGCCGCTGCGGGAAGGTTTAAAAATGCTGGTAGAGCAGGGAGAGAACAGGAGCTGGAGAGAGAGAGAGTACGGGCGGGCAGCTCGTGCGGCGAACTCTGGCACGGAGAGGAGAGGACCCAGCCTGTGGGTCTCAAGCAGGCAGCTTAGGGAAGGGCTTTAAGCCTTCTGCGGGAGGCAGAGCAAGAGGCAGACACAGAGTGCAAGCAGAGGCACTTTCTCAGTCTCCTGAAGCGGCTGATGCTCAGGAGGCAAGGGAGCTCCCTGCTTTTGGTAGGGGAGAAAAGACAGCTGAGGATCCGAGAGGGAGCTGGAATCAGGGGGATAACCCTGCAGCTCCTCCTAACTCGGAGGAGTATTTTTTGTAAAAAGAAAAAAAAGGAGAAATGTCTCCAAGGAGGGAGAGTGACCGGAGAACCGGTCTGAGGCCATCATACGAGGCCTGGAAACATCTAGAACGCATCATCCAGCGGCTGGCGTGTGGACGGGGTGTAAGGGAGGCGGAGCCTCATGGAACACCGCGTCGGATGACCGTGAGTACCACCATCTATCGGGAGGCCCATCCAGGATAAAGATCTCCACTGTAGACCCCTCTTAATGTACATTTTAACATCCAAGTCATGGCAGGCAAGTTGAGGGGAGGGGAAACACCCCGATAGACTGGGCAGAGTGAGGGCGCAAGCTCCACAGAGCCACACGTGGCAGCAAGGAGGTGAGCCAAGTCAGCTCACCTCTTATCTCGCAAAGGGTCAAGTGCAGTTCCTGGGACTCGCACACCACTGAGAGGAAGCCCTGCATAATGGAGCTAGCTGATTTCCCCACTCCCTGCCACCATGTGCAGCTCCTGGGACTCCACTGGGAAGCAGGGAGCAGGGCTCGCTGCCACTTCCAACCAAGTTCCAGGAGGCACACATGGTGGCAGGGAGTGGGGAAGGCAGCCGGCTCCATTGCATAGGACTTCCTGCTGGTGGCGCACGAGTCCCAGGAACTGTACATGAGGCCCGCATCAGAGGCAGGCAGGCTTGCCGCCACACATAGCTTCTGGAACTGGCTGGAGCCATGTACTGCCAGGTTGCTGCACCTGCATGGGCTATGAGCTGCTGCTGGTGGCAGGGGCTGTGCGCCATAGGGAACATATGGGAGGGTCCCCACACACCCTACCATCCCTCACACCCCACAAATTTCATACACCCACACCCTGCCCACCTGTACTCTACGCTGCCACTGCCTCGCTGCGCACAAGCCCTGGGCTTCATGCTCCCACCAGCCTCATGCTCTGTGCTTCTGCCCAGCTCCAGCTTCCCTACCTGCTGCCCAAAGTGAATGCTGCAGCTGGGACATGACAAGGAGCTGCTGGAGGCTGGGGAAGCCAAGTAGGTCCTTTGGGGCTACAGCAGTGGCCCTGTCTGGAAGCTGTGCATGCTGGCCGGAGCCCTCCCACACATGAGGGTGGAAATGAAGCATGTTGGATGGGCGGGGTACAATCAGTGGGTGCCCATAGGCTACATAAAAATCACCTGGTGGGCCAGATCTGGCCTGTGGGCCATATTTTGCCTACCCCTAGATTAACCTCTCAGGGTACCAGTTAAACAACCCTGATTACAGGCTGGCAAGTAGGTTAAGTACAGAAACTTAAAAAGCCTGAGGCAGAATTGATTCAATTTGCAGGTTAATTTAAGCTGCATAGACTGAACCAATAAGCAAGTGAACAGATATTTATTTTTGATTCTGGAAATGCAACCACATGCTGCAGTGGCCCACACCAAAAGCTGGGGGGGGAGGGGGTACAGGATGCTAGATCACACCTCCCTGCTTGCCTGGAACTGACAGCTTGGGTCAAGGCTAGGCCACCTACCCAGCAAGGGGGGCAGAGGGGAAGAGTTTGTGGGGGAGGTGCAAAGCATCCTGGGATGCTGGGATACTGTGAGTTAACTTGAATCTAGAGAGCACCTGGGACAGAAAGTAGTTTAACATAAATCAGTTAAGTCTGATACTACATCCATCCAGGTTTATCTTAAACCAGTTTGGGCCATTGTAAAGCAATTTACGTGCACTGATCTTCTGTTGTGTTACAGATTTGAACCAGTTTCCGATCACTTATACCAGTTTATGTGTAATTTCTGTTCCTAGCCCTAGAGTCCACAGATTTGCCTGGCCGATGTGGAAGTCTTCTCTGCTATTGTTAACTGAATAAGTACGGATAAAGGCATGCATGCTGCAGTTGCACCTCTAAATGCAGTGTAGGCATTCCTTTAATCATCATTAAGCAGCATGTGTACTCTGTACTTCAACTGTTTGATCATCACATAGTTGGTCCTATTAGTAACATAGTTTACAAAATGAAACATCACTTAGAGAAACACTGCAAATGCTTTTCTGTTTGTTTACGTTTTATAGGAAGCTCAGTTTTAAATGGAAATAACATGGTAACGAGTGTATAAAATGCCTTTTTTTCAGCCCAATTCCATCTCTACGAGAGATCATTTTACAGCGGACTGATTCAGAGTGATTATGATTTGAAAGGTGGGGGGGCAGGGATAGAGGAATAATTACTTCTGTTCCTGAAATGGGTGGAGACAAAAAGTTTGCACACTAAATACAATATTCCCAGGTCTGAGAACTGACAACCTGAAAAACTGGAAGCTATATAAAATACAGAGCTTTTCATTGTGGGGGGGAAGCATACTTTATAGGAAAATACTCAGTTTGCCCACAACCTTTCATGCCTGAGAAGACAAATATGCATTGCTATCAACTGGGTTAATTTTCACCTCTGAAATTATATCAGAAAGCATAACTGCATTATAAAATACCATTCAAACATGCTTTTAAAGTAATAATATTAAAGGATTTAATATTTATGTTTTACAGAACTTTTTATTCCTCAGAAAAGGTACAAGGTTAGAAGTCATGGGGGCTATGAGGACATTTATACACATACTTTTTTGTTCCTTGATGTGCCAGAGATCCGGCACTTTGATTAATCGAATCTGCTCTGCACACAAGCTAATGCGCGCTGTGTTGTGTCTCATGCAGTTGTATAAGCAGTGAAATGTGCATCAGCGCACAGAAAACGGCGGCGGTGCACTTTTGAATTAAAGCACCTTCTATGTGTTTTAGTTCAAAAGTGCACTGCCACCATTTTCTCAACACCGATGCACATTTCGCCTCTTATACAACTGCAAGCGTCACAGCACCAGGCACTTTACACATGCTGCGGCACTTGCATTTGTAAAAATGCCCTGAGGTTCTAAGCATCCAGACCATCGGCAGTGCACAAATGTTCAGAACCTCAAAAGGATGGAACCGCTGCAGCCTGGACATCTTGATTTGTATACAGAATGGTAATGTGACAACAAACTTCCCCACACTCCCAGTGAAACATAATATGAACCTGAAGAGGACTCCTAGGAGAGAAATAATATTATTTTATTGAGTCCTTGGTCTATGACAAGATGGCTATATGTAGAAATGGCATTTATTTATTCATTGCAAAGCATATACAGGTCCACTGTAGTAATTTAACAAATATTTCAAACAAATGAGTCCATTAAAAGCAAGAAAGTGCTCCCGTACTCATGCAGGAATTACTATACCCCTCAAGTAAAAGTCTGTAAAATGAGATGAACCTTGACCTACGTCCTACAGATTTCAGCTCCAACCATCTTTTTGAGCAAATCCAAGGACCTTTCTTTGAGACTTCTTGTGCACAAGTCCTATCGTATAAGTCTAAAGATTGCAACCTGTATGTCTTAGCTTACTACAATTTTTGTTGTAATATATATAAGGAGGAAGGGAGTGTAGCAGGTAAGCAGGATGCAGGCTACATGATTCATCTTGAAACTTTAAATTGCACTCAAAATGGACAAGAAGTCCATGCAGCTGACAAAGAAAAGGTGTAATATGTTCCCTGGAGCCACATACCACTCCAGTTTAAGCTGCCAATATGCTTTTAAATGTAATCCTGTGTAGAACAGGTTGCAATACTCCCATTTGAAGATGAACTAGACTGCATCCTCTAAGCTGCATAGGTTGAACTAATAACCAACTAAATTGACATTCAGTTTTCAATTAGGAAAAGACAGAGGGAGCCCTGCACTGACCCAGGGCCCTATAGTATGTCTCCCAACCTGCTAGCCATTGCCAGCCCAGCCAAGTGTCCCCAACCCCTTACTGTTGCCCCACAGGGGGTTAAGGAGCCTCCTGTCTGAGTGCTGGCCCACCTTGGGGCAGCCTCCCCCTCAGGAGGTTCCTGAGCCCAAGCAGCCCTGGAGAGCTGAGATGAGTTCCTCCCATCCCCCTTCCCAGCTGCTGATTGGTTCAGCCACTGCCACAGGAGGGAGGGAGAAAGAGTCCTCCTGGCTGGGTGCCTGCCCATGCATCTCATCAAGGAGCCCCCAACTTGGGGAACTTCCCCCCACCCCAGCCCAGAGTCCCCCAGCCATAGGCATCTCCAGGGACCTGAGGGGAATTCTCCCCCTCTCAAACCCCAGAGCTGCTTGCCTTAGCCCATGTAAGTCTTAGGGAGAGCCCGGGGAGCAGAGGGAAATTCTTCCACTCCCCTGCACTAGTTTGGTCTCAGACTCAGAGAAGGTGAGACAAAAGTGGCTGGAGAGGAGCAGGAGAATTTCCTTCCACTCACTGAGGCTGCCTGAGACTCGAACGGACTAAGGCCAGAAGCTCTCGGGGTTAGGAAGGGAAGAATTCCCCTCAGCTCCCTGGATGGAGGGAAGCTCCACAAGGCCAGGGATCCCCAGTGCCCCCAAGGTGGGCTGCATGGCCAGGCACCCGGCCTGAAGGACTTCTTCTGCCTCCCTTCTGTGGCAGCCACTGAAACAATCAGCAGCTGGGAAGGGGGAGGGGAAAGGGCTACCAAGGTTTGGAAAGCCTGCACCACAGGGGCTTTCTGCCTCCCCACCCCCACGTGCTGCATATACCCTGGCTAAGGGTCTCTTGGGGTCTGTTCCCCTGCCCCCTAGTCCCTATGGGCTGATGGACACAGGCAGGAAGCAAGCTAAGAAGCAGAAGGGCAAGGCAGTCCCTGCTCCACTAGAGCAGGCAGCTTAGCCCAGAGCTTCAAAGCATCCTGGGATGCTAGGGGACTGAGTTAACTTGAACTAGGAAGGGATCTGGGACAGGAGTTCCATAAACTGATTAGAATTAAATCACTTAAGTTTGATACTACATCCAATCAAGTTTATCTTAAACCAGTTTTGGCCATTTTGGCTAAGTACAGAGAGTCAAAAAGCCTGAGGTGGAATTGATTCAGTCTTTGTGGTTAGTCTAAGCTGCAAAGATTGAACCAATAAGCAAATGAACAGACATTCAGTGTTGATTCAGGAAATGCAGCCACATGCTTACACTGGTTCAAGCCAGAAGCTGGGGGTTCAAAAGCATGGCTATCTGGTTGTGGGTTCACTTCCTCTTCCTGCTGCCGCCAACGTCTCTGGGATTTGCAGCAGCAGGATTCTGCAGGGTTGCTCATCACTTCCTCTTCCTGCTTCCAGGTGCCTCTGGGATTTGTAGTCCACAGTTCCAACCAGCACTAATCAAGCCAGCAGGGTAGGGCAGCTCTGTACTCAGGGGAAGGCAAGATTAACCCCCATCTCTGGCCCTAGCCTACAGCTGGGGTTTGCCGGGGAGGGGAGGGGCAGTGATCCGGCCAGTGAGCTAGCCCTCACAGTTCAAGCTAGGGGGCAGAGGGGTGGAGCCAGCTCTGCTCTCTGAAGCAGACAGCGCAGCCCAGTCCAGGGCTGCAAAGCATGCTGGGATGCTCTGATTTAGCTTGTCCAGGAAGTGACAGAAGCTGGGGCAGAAGTTCCATAAACCAGTTTGACCTAAATGAGTTAGTTTGATATTACATTCAACCAGGTTCATATTAAACCAGTTTCAGCCATTTTAAAATTGGTTTATATGCACTGAACTTCTATTCTATTATGGGTTTAAACCAGTTTCCAATCACTTACACAGGTTTATGTGCAACTTCTGTCCCTAGCAAAGACATGGATCATTATCCATGCGGGCATGAATGACACAGCTTGGAGCAATCCCAGCTGGGTCATGAGGCGCTACAAGGCTTTGGGATCGGGGCGTAAGGGGTTGGGGGCGCAGGTGGTGTTTTCCTCAATCCTCCCAGTTTCAGGCTATGGGCTGAGGAGGGAGAGGAGGATCGAGGTAGTCAACCAAAAACTGTGGCGCTGGTGTCATCATGAAGGCTTCGGCTTCCACAATCACAGTCTGCTCTTTGGTGAAAGAGGCAGTGGTCTGCTGGGGAGAGACGGCCTCCACCTCACTCCACTGTGGAAGAGGCTCTTCTCAGCCAGACTGGCTGACCTGTTTGACCAGGCTTTAAACTAAGCCCACCGGGGGTTGGGAGGATTACCGCCACTGCAAGTCCACTGAGCACCCTTTGCAAATCCAGCAGGCTAAGGCACTTAAGGGAACCCACCCCTACCCTAGCCCCAGAACGATCTGTAGGGAAGGCAAGGGCCCCCAATGGGACACTTACATGCCTGTACACCAGTGCCAGGAGCTTAGGGAATAAACAGGAGGAACTAGTCCTCCTGCTCAACATGACTGACTACGACCTCATAAGGATAACGGAGACCTGGTAGGACTTCACCTATAACTGGGCCACAGGCATAGGTGGCTATCCCCTGTGCAGGAGAGATTGTGCAGATAAAAGGGGTGGGGGTGTTGCTCTCTATGTCAAGGACAGCTGCATGTCCCTGCAAATTGACATTGGCACCCAGGACGGATGAATAGAATCCATCTGGTTTAAAATACATGGGGAACGTGACACAAGGGACATCGTAGTAGGAGTCTACTACAGACCTCCTAACCAGAAACAAGAGCTAAACCAAGAATTTGCTGCTCTCCGTGCATGGTTGTCATGGGAGATTTCAACTACCTGAACATCTCATGGGAAGAGCACTCAGCCAGAACTGATCGGTCCCAAAGTTTCCTCACGTGAGTGGATGAGCTCTACCTGACTCAAGAAGTCTATGGGCCAACAAGAGGTAAAGCATTGCTGGACCTGTTACTGGCCAAAGGGGATGACTTAGTGACCTAAGAATCGATGGAAACCTGGGTGATAGGGACCATGAGCTGATCACCTTTACTATCCATCGCAAAGCTGGCAAGTCAGCAATACAGAAGTCCTCGACTTCAGGAAAGCTGACTTTGACAAGGTCAGGAAGCTCTCTGCCAAGGCCCTAAGGGACCATGACTCAACAGGAAGAGGAGTCCAAGAGGAGTGGTTGCTCCTCAAGGGAGCGATCCTGACAGCACAAGGGATGGCCATCCCATCTCGGAGGAAGGGTAGCAAAAGGACACAGCAACCCCTTGGCTCAGCAGGGAACTTGAGGACCTGCTACGCCTAAAAAGAGAGACTTATAAAGTATGGAAAACTGGTATTACCATCAAGGAGAAGTACTAAGATCCATACCTGCAGGGAGCAGATCAGGAATGCACGGGACAACTGATAACAGACACCCAAGAAAAGGCCAACCTGCTTAATGGGTATTTCGCGTTGGTCTTTCATCAGCCCAATGGGACTGCCCTGCCTAGCATGATGCAGGACAGCCAGGGTGAGGGCATATTTATACCCAGCATCAGTGTTGATCTAGTAAAGGATCACCTTGAGAAAGCTGGACACCTTCAAGTCAGCTGGTCCTGACAGATTACACCCTAGAGTACTCAAGGAGCTGGCAGGTGTCATAGCCCAACCATTGAAAAAATATTTGAAAACTCGTGGTGCTCAGGTGAAGTACCAGAAGACTGGAAGAAGGCTAATGTGGTACCCATCTTCAAGAAAGGGCAGAGAGTAGATCCCAGGGATAACAGGCCAATCAGCTTGACCTCAATCCCCAGTAAGATTCTGGAGAAAATTATCAAAGAGACCCTTCTTCATATGCTGTCTGAGGGCAACATCCTGAGGGACAGCCAGCATGGGTTTGTTGCGAGTAGGTCTTGCCTGACCAATCTCATCTCCGTCTATGACCAGCTGACATATCACCTGGACAAGGGAAA
This sequence comes from Alligator sinensis, assembly GCF_000455745.1. Taxonomy (NCBI): domain Eukaryota; kingdom Metazoa; phylum Chordata; order Crocodylia; family Alligatoridae; genus Alligator; species Alligator sinensis. The sequence continues at coordinate 1,607,023 of NW_005841864.1, forward strand.
AGAGATTGACGTCATATATCTGGACTTTAAAAAAGCCTTTGATCTGGTGTCCCATGACCTCCTCATCGAAGAATTGACCAACTGTGGCCTCGGCTACACCACAGTCCAATGGCTGGGAAATTGGCTCCAAGGTCAGACCCAGAGAGTAGTGGTCAATGGTAGCAAATCATTATGGCGCTCTGTGACCAGTGGTGTCCCCCAAGGCTCTGTCTTTGGACCAGTTCTCTTTAACATCTTTATCAACGATGTGGACATTGGTATCAACCCAGTACCGGCCAAGTTCACCGATGACACTAAACTTTGGGGCATAGCATCCACACCTGAGGACATGCTAGTGATCCAGGCTGACTTGGATACATTTAGTAAGTGGGCAGATACAAACCTGATAACAATCAATACCGATAAATGTAAGGTACTCCACCTTGGGGGGAAAAAAACCCACAGCATACTTATAGGCTCAGCAGTGCTACACTTGCTAGCACCTCTGCTGAAAGAGACTTGGGGGTCATGATTGACCACAGGATAAACATGAGTCACCAATGCAGTGTCGTCACTGGTAAAGATAACCAAACTCTGGCTTGCATCCATAGATGCTTCTCAAGTAAATCTCAGGATGTCATCCTCCCGCTGTCCTCGGCCTTGGTGAGGCCGCAGCTGGAGTACTGCATCCAATTCTGGGCTCCACAATTCAAGAAGTACGTTGAGAAGCTTGAGAGAGTCCAGAGAAGAGCCACATGCATGATCAGAGGGCAAGAGAATAGGCCTTATGAAGAGAGGCTGAAAGCCATGGCACTCTTCAGCCTGGAAAAGCACAGGCTCAGGGGGGACCTGGTGGCTGCTTATAAATACATAAAGGGTGTGCATCAGGATCTGGGAGAACATCTGTTCACCAGAGCGCCCTAAGAAAAAACAAGGACTAACAGTCAAACTCCTCCAAGACTGTTTTAGGCTGGACATAAGAAAAAATGTCTTTACTGTCCGAGCCCCCAACACCTGGAATAGACTCCCTCCTATTGCTGGGATCCTTTGACCTTAGCTGACTTCCTGCTTCTGGGGCAAGGGGATGAATTTGATGATCTTCAAGGTCCCTTTCAGCCCTAACGTCTATGAAAATCTATTTTGACAAGGCCCTGCTCTGAAGAAATGTGACCAATGTGAACAGAAGCAGGGCATCTTTGACTATAAAAATTACTTGAAATTCCAGAAGCACTTAGAGATTACAAAGCACCCCCAAATTGCAACCCTTTTGAACAGAAGTTGGACAAAATTAATATTGGTATTGTCCCTGCTTTCCACCTCAGTATTTATCCTCCAGTCAAGTATCATTATTATCTATATTATATTTAGAATAAGCCTCAAGCCATTCTTCCCAATCAACACTAAACCTTGTAAAACAAAGAAACATAGAGGCTGGATAGAGAGAAAGAGAGATTGCACAAGCACCAAGTGTTATCTGCATATAACTGACATTCAAATTGGCCTGAAATTACTACTGCCTTTTATTTAAAACAAAAAACAAAAAAAAAACCTTAGGCCATTGAAAACTCCTCAGATAGTGACAAAATGGATCACTAATGATCAATGCAGGAAGCAAACTGGAGTGCAAATGTAAAAAGATTTGCTGTTCATTACCAATTCCCTGAGTTTCCCACTACTTCTACTTATTTTGACCCTTATCTGAATTAGTTTTCCTCATATTTTTTAAATGTTTTTAATCTCAAAAATGGATAGTGCTCTATTTTTAATTTATCTATAAGAAAAGTTTACACAATATGTTTTAAGCAGATTTCATTTGTAGGTTTGCATAGTAATAAAAATTTAATATTACAATCAATATCAAGTCATATAAACACCACAAATATAAAAACCATATTATATTAGCAAAGATCTATATTCTTCTAATAGATTTTACCTTTATTTTTTAAAGATCAATATCTAATTTTGTCTTGAAATAGTCCCTTTGATCCCAAAGGAATTTACACAGTTTTTGCATATGTGGTACAGAAATCAATTTATGCAACTCTGATCTCCACCTTTCAGAAGAATGTTGTACCTTCTCTCAACTTACTGAAATACCATCAAATAGTCTCATGGAGAAAGTAAAAAAAAAGCCCAAAATAAGCGATTAAAACTAAAGGAAAATATCTATTGATTGATAGATAGACATTTTCCTGTAGTTTTAATCGCATATTCTGTTTTTATAGATATCTAAATCAATAGTTAGACAGACTAAACTGGATTTATCAAGAGTACAGCCTTGCTCTTGCAAAAATTCTATTAAATTCATTTAAATGTTTTCAGTTACCAACTCCTGGTAATGTTTTTTTTTGTTTGTTTGTTTTTTGGGGGGGGGGGTTTGTTTTTTAGAAGTCCCACTCGTTATACAAAGCCAGGGCACTAATTCAGTAATAACTGAACAGACAGAACAGACAGGTCTTTTTCCACCTACCAAATTTACTATGGAACTCTCCCATATAAATAGCAACTGGACTAAATTCAGCCACACTTAAACCCTAATCCTGTTAATAGATGTGCTCACAGTGACACCTGTTCCAAGGCAGAAAGTCACTGAGATCACTTAGGTTTCAGCGCAGTTGTAGAGTTACACTAGCACAACAGTTTGCAGGTTCAAGATATTAACTTCTAAGTATTCACAAAAATCACAGCCTGCAGTGCTGTGACTATAGGCAATATTATTAATAATCTTCAGCTGCTGATCAACTTTGGAATGGCCTCCACATATTTTGAGTCATACAAAGGCAACAAAAAATTGCAATGAAAGGCTATGAAACCAAGTCTAAAGACATTTCCATGTGGCATGTTTAAGAAAAGTCTGTTTTGCAATTATCATTTTATAAAAATGCTCTATTTATACTTCAACAGGAAGACTATGTTCTGCACCTCTAAGTTGTGCCCAGGTGAATGGGAGTCTAGGTAGCTTCAATCAATTCTTGAACCTTCATGATCTTAGATTGCTCTGGGGCTGGAGAGGATTACAGAGGTCTTAGAGTTACTTAGCCAACCTGGGGCAGAAAATAGGTAGGGGCTCTACTTAGGATATGGCAGTCATGAAGAGTTGCCCTAAAGGCATCAGTGCCACCCAACTTCCTATGCATGTTGCAGCCCTCCATCTCTGGCATGCCCCCTACTCCTAAGCTTATGAAAGGAACCTATAAGAACAACCCTACAGATATTGCTGTGCCTTATAGTACTCCTCACCCAGGTGAGACAGAGAATTTTAGGATATATTCAGGGCTAAAGACAGACATTACACATAAACCAATTTAAGTGATCAAAAACTGGTTTAAACCTGTAACAGAACAGATGTTCAGTGCACATAAACCTGTTTGAAAATGGCTGAAAGCCGTTTGAGATAAATCTGGTTGAATGTAGTATCAGACTTAACTGACTTGGCTCAAACTGATTTATGCAATGTCTGTCCCAGACCCCTTCCTGGTTTAAGATAAACCAGACACCCCTAGCATCCCAGCATGCTCTCTGGGCTGGCTGGGGCTCTCCACTCCACAGCAGGGCTGGCCCCTCCCCTCTGCACCCTGGCTGCAGCTCGGCAGAGGATTTGCAGGCACAGCAGCATCTGCCTCGCTTTTTCCTGCTAAGCAAGGATTATTCCTCCCTCCCCTCTGCCTTACGCAGACACCTCAGCTTTAGCTAGCAGACCACATGCTGGCTACGGTCTGTGCTGTGGGAGACTAGCAAACCAGGCAGGTTTTTTGGAGCTAAACAGATAGCTTAATGTCCTTCCTTGGAAAAGCTGTTTAAGAAGAGCTGTTTGCTCTTCCCTCCCCCTCACCACTCCCTGCGAAACAGGAATTCCCCCCACCCCTCTGCCTTGCAGAGAGATGTCTATGTATTAGCTAGCAGACCACATGCCGGCTACAGTCCATGCTGAATCAACAGGTAGAATCAACAGATAGCTGGTAATGTCCCTGTTATTTTCTTAATGGGGTGATAAACACTGAGTTAAGGGGTGATAATACTGTTATATCAATTCCCTGCTGGACTAATCAGAGCATCCTGCTGGGCCCTGGCCATACCCCACCCCCTTAGCTCAGTACTGTACAAGGGAAGGGAGGGCTGCTCTAGAGCCCCCCCCAGCTTCTAGCCTGAGCCACTGCAAGCGTGTGCCTACACACACTTGCAGTTATAAGCGGGTATGTCTGTGTGGTTATAAGCCCCAACCCCGGCTTGCTTGCCTATCAGCTTGCTGCAGACAATATACAGAAGCAGGGAGGGGAGAGTGGAAAAACCCTGTATCATCAACAGATGCATGCACGGCACACACACCCCGGCTTCCCGCCTTGCCTCAGAGTGCTAGCCCAGGGCTTCAGGCCAGCAACACTCCTGCCCCTTGAGCAGCAAGTGGAGAAAAGCCTGGGACTGCAGGCAGGCTGGGGGTTTACACCCCTCCCTATTCAGAGCCATTGTTGGGGCCTGGCCACACCCCCCTCAACTCAGCTCTGCAAGAGCAGGGAGGGCTGCTCTAGCACCCTCTGGCTTCCAGCCTGAGGCACTGCAGGCATGTGCCTGAATTTCCTCAGTCCAGAGGGATTGTCTATATGGTTGGAAACTGGTTCAGCCTAGCCAGGTTAGACTAACCTGCAAAGACTGAATCAATTCAGGCTCAGGCTTTTTGCATGTCTGTCCCTAGCCTAAGTGACTCCAGCCCCTTAACACAGTATAAAGGAGACAAAGCAGAGGTAAGGCTCTTACCTTTAGCTGATTCACTTTCTTTATGAATATAATAAGTACAACTAATATAACAAATCCTTCCATCTGCCAAAGAAACAGACACACCAGAATTTTGAAACTGCTCTTTGGTCTCCAAAGAAGTTACTTCAGGTAGTGAAAGAAGCAACAGCAACAGAACAGTTACAATTGTTACTACAAGCAAGATCAGGGTAGAAAAGTGCTAAACAACAAATTATTTGACTTCTTTCCTAACCATTCACAATAATGCAAGAACTGTTACCTGTTTATATTAAAATGTGCTAACTTACTGGTCTGCTATTTCCCATAACCAGTGGCTGCTGTATACTCTGTATTGCTCAAACAACACTTTAGCAATGAACAAACTGCTTTTACATCCTTCCTAGAAAGACCCCCCCAAAAAGAGAAATAGATTCTTTGTTATATTTACTTTTAGAATGTGTATGATACTCAGGAAATAGAGGGAGGAACATTGTACAAGAGCAGACAGATAATTAGACAGATAGATAGACAGATAGACAGACTGACTATGCACTTTATAACACCAGAAACAGGCCACAGAGCCCGTATAAATTCTGAAAATAGGAAGCAGCTTGGGGCCAGTGTCAATAGGGTTAAACCAAGATAGAGAGAAAGAATATATGTAATATTGACTAAGCCATATCACTTCATATACTGTCTGTATTCCCATCAACCAGGTGCCTTGCTATTCTACAACTATATAAAAATTATTGCCAAATGGATGTGTTTTCTAACACCATACCTTTAGTTTTCCATCCAGTGTCAACATTTTTTCAATAAAAGGGTAGTACCAAGTAGTCTTCTCAGCTACATTAACTAAAATATTGATTATTCTTTCAGAGTACTGTGATTCAAGTTATCAGGTCCAATTATACCTTCATCTATATGATCTCATCAGTACAAAATGTAGCCTCCCTGGCCACATCCACACGAACACGCACATACATTTTGCAGCACCTCAAAGGCTTTTGGGACACTGCAAAATGTACCCCACTCATGTGATTTGGTTCTCTGCCCTGCATATTTGCAGACCAGAGCCAAACTTAGATATGCTGGGAAATCCCAGGGAAAAGCGCATGGGGAAAGAGTGTAGCAGCAGCATGTGCCACCCAAAACTGGAGCCTGGCCAGCCAGAGCCATGCTCTAGCTGCCAGCCAAGTTCCACGTGCCCGGATTGCCAGTGCTAGAGCCCCAGAAGGCCTCCAGGACCCCAGGTGAGGCTGGCCCCAGCCTTAGCTATCCCACCTGGGACATTTTGCCCCAAACTAACCCCAAGTGCAGGGGTGTACAACAGGCTAAAAAGTAGCAGCACAAATTTGTGCCACTGCTTTTTTTTCCCCACAGTAACCACATGCCCCCGCTCATGGGCATGTGGCCCCTGTGTCAAACATCAAAATTTTAAAGACATTTGTGCAGATAAGATAAATTCTGAATATTTTTATTTTTAAGATATCCACACATGAAAGAAAACCTAGAAAAGAGCATAATATAAATGGCAAAATAGAAGGTTCAACAGGGAAAAAAAAATTATGCATTCCTAAATGACTGAATAGTAGGGCTGTGCAAAACAGCTCCGTTTCGTTTCGACTTCGATTTCACCATTTCAAAGGGACAGTGTTTTGTTACCAAGCACTGTTCCATTTCATTTTTTTGAAACTGTTTCACTGTTTCATCGCGTTTCAATGTTTCACCCATAGGCTATAATGGGGAATCACGAAAATGCCTATAAGTTGGTCACTTTTTGCCTGATTCAGATGAAAATTGCAGGGATGGTAGCCCCTTCTGAGGGCATGAAGCCTGCCAAGTTCCAAGGAGATACATATAGGGATTTCTGGGAAACTGCACCTCAAACTGGTGACAAGCAAAACTCTTATCACTTGCCAGCAGCAGCAGCCTGCTGTCATCCCACGCACAGATCTGGGGGCCCACGCCCCCCAGGAGGGCTGCAGGCCTGTACTGGACTCTTCCCAGGGGGCACAGGGCCCTGGACCTGTGTGCGGGATGACAGCCTGCTGCCCCTGCCAGCTGAGGCCAGCGCCAGCACCAGAGTCTGCCCAGCGCAGCCTGCGCCGAGCACCGGGAAGAACCCAGTGGTGCTGGCCCCAACCAGCAGTGGCAGCAGGCTGTCATCCTGCAGGCAGATCCAGGGCTCCGTGCCCCCGGGTGGGCTGAGGAGCTGTGCTAGACTTCTCCCAGGGAGCACGGGCCCCCGGATCTGCGTGCGGGATGACAGCCTGCTGCCACTGCCAGCTGGGGCCAGCAGCAGCACCAGGCTTCCCAGCACTCAGCAGGGGCTGTACCCAGTGACAGTCCCAGCCAGCAGTGGCAGCATGCTGTCATCCTGCGCACAGATCTGAGGGCCCCTGCTGCAGTAAGCCTGGCTTCAAAACTCAAAACATTTCAAGTGCCCTTGTTTCATTTTGAAGCCTTTTGTTTCGTTTCAATTTCACCGTTTTGAGCTCAAACCATGTCAAAACAGCTTTGAAACAAAACATCCTATGAAATGTTGCACAGCCCTATTGAACAGTTACAAAGCACAAACTGCTGCTATAAGGTTTTTTGCTTTTATTGTTTTTTTAATGCATACTTTACATAGAGCACACTTTATACCACCAAAGCCACCAATTCCAACAATATCATGGCTACAAATGTGACTGAATACATCCAGTGGTCTATAAAGCCTAGTTCCAAATATATTTATTTGTACATAATGCATGTATGTATGTAAGATGATTCATTATACCATGCTTCAAATATTTTCATTGTTAAAGGTCTAATTCTGCAAAGCATTTTCATGAGAATAATCCTTGCTAATAAAAACAGCCCATTCTGATGTTTTGGCTATTTGCACTTTTTTTTTTTTTTTTTTTTTTTTTTTTTAAAGTATTAAGCCCCAAGTTTATTAACTACTTACAAAAAGAATAAAGTAACTAGTTATTGCAAAACTCTATTTTACGTTTATGCTTCTGAAGGAATTATCAGCACTCCAAAATGAACTAATATAGTTATTTTACAAATATAGTATTGAATTAATTTTTTCTAAATACTAATTAGTTTTTACAAGGCTAGAAGTTACTCCATGTGAGGAGTATCAGGAACCATAAGAAGGATGTTAGATAATTAAATATTTAATTTATACAGATAAGTGGATAACCAGATTGGGAAAGAAAGTTCTGTTCTGGATATCTGAGCTCAAGACTTTTCTCTGCCAAAAAGTAGCAATTTTAATAAACTTACAAGGTTAGGGTTCATTTCCTTTGTGAGCAATTCAATGAAAGACCCCATGTAATAAAGTTTACAAAAATAAACAGCTTTAGATGTAAGGAGCTTAACGTACACAACTGATTTGAATATGAAGGCATTCAAAGAGCACCATGCTACCCAGAAATTGCTATTCATCCCAAGGACTATACACAGGAAACATTCTTAAAATCTATAGAATGATGGCCATAATGGCTCCAAACTGGCTTCAAAGGCACACTGTAGATCTCCAAAATTGAAAGTCAATATAGAGACTATAAAACAGCCTTAACACTAGCCTACTGTTCTGTACAAAGTCACCATCTCTGTAAAGTGACTGAGACCAGGCTCACCAGTTCTTCACATTTCTAAGAATAACTGCTCAGAAAGGTGTAGTTTAACCAAAACTTGACAGATTTTACCATGTATGCATTTCTGTTACACTGGAATCTAAAATAGGTTCACCTAGACACAGTGGTGGTAGTAGCTGTGCACCTCTTCACACCGATTGTAATAAGAATTTTGCACAGTGAGGTCCTAAGATTGTAAATACTGCATTTTCTTGCATGCAACATGCATTTATTTCCAAAAACTAGCTGCTGGCAATAGGAATGTGTGCTACATTTGAAAAATATGGTGAAAGCAGGTTCTGCTGCTTACCAGGCAAGTATGAAAATAAAGTCTACACCCATCTGCAGGGAGCAGAACAATGCCTGGCTCCCTAGCTGCTGCAATTTAGTTACTTATTACAAGGAAAGATTTTTTTTCCCTTCATTCTGCCTTTCAAAAACAGTGCAAGTACCTTAACCTGGGGTGTACTATATATGAGAAAATATGGTAGTAAGATTCAGGTGGCATGTTAAAATTCATGCAGTTTTTACATCCAGTAGAGATGTCTGGAAACAATACTTTGCCACACCCTTGCCCTTTTTTGGTTAGAGTACTGAGCATATGGCTGGCTTTTTATGTGCTGGTACCATGGCACTGAAAATCATAACCAGTTCTTCTTGTTTCTGAAACTATGCCAGAAAATATATTTAGATCATGGCTTTCTTGTTCAGAACTCAGTCTTTGGACACAAGCATCTGATATGTGATGATACTGCAAGGATTATATTTCAATTATTTGTAGAGAGAATTAAAACATTCCCCACATCACAGCCCATCCTTGAGAAAATCGTCCTCCTTAAATAACAAGTATCAGAGCCAACATGAATGCACTTCAGGTAATACAGTCTCTCTACAGTTTTTAGGGCAATGAAAAAATGACACAGGATTCTCAATTTCAAAACTAGGCAAAATAGAGGAAAATATCACCTCATGTAAACTCAGGGAATAATGTAAGTGTTAAATATTTGTCATAATTGACAGAAGCACTTATCAGATAACCTACCCAAGTATGCCCAGGCCTGGCATGCGAGCTCACATTGAAGAATAAGGTATAAATTCTGTAGAAATTTATTCTTGTAATTTCAGGTTATACACAGATATCTCCACAAGAACAAAATTGAACCTTTTTACTCTTTGTATGTTATTCAATGAAATGTTATTACACATTTTATCCTTTACAGTCACTGCAAGTTAAAGTTACACTGAAGACACATAAGTGTCTTAGATCAATTATCCCTAAAAATGTTATGATAGGATTTTCATTAGTGTTGATGGGGTACATCTACACACACATTTAGAGTGGAGCAATAAACTCCTGCACAGTTCGTGCTGGAGTCAGCAGCTCCTGGGCGCAGCATATAAACATGCACCCAAGAAGGCAGCAGTTTGAGCTGGGGCAGAGCAGCCCCAGGCTCAGGGTGGGGGATGGGAAGGTCAGCCCCAGGCTCCAGGTCACAGCATTGGGTGGCGGGGGGTGCTGGCTGGGGCACAAGAGTGCTAAAGTGCAGAGCCACATAGCAGACAGCCTCTGCACTTTAGCACCCTCATATCCCAGCCAGCCCCAGTCTCCATCTACACGTGTGTTGCAGCAGTGTAAATTACTCTGCAGTAAGACAATACTTGTCTGGACAGTACTGTCCTATGGTGGAGTTAATTAATTTACTGTGCCTTAATATAGACACGTGTAGACAGTGACTTAACTGCAGTGGAGCTAATTAGTCAATTATGCAGTAAAGCACATGTGTAGACGTACCCAGGGTTGGCCTAACTCCACTTCCATTGAACTCAATGCCAACTAACTGCTATTTATTTTTACAGGCTCCCAAACTATGCTATATTATTTCCAAAATTAATAAACAAAAGCGTCTCATGCCTCAAAGAGGTTAGAGCCACTTTTTCCATGTTATTTACACCTGTCAAAATCCAAAGCATCTCTATTACACCTGTGAAGTTACGCTGGATTTGACCACTATACAATATAGGACAGCAGAACTAAGCCTTTACAGAATAATTTTAGATCTGAATCAGGAAGGAACTAATGTACACAGATGGTACAGAAGGTCTGGGGTATGGAAGAATGAGGTTTCCAGGAATACGACCATGGGTTTATTCAGTTCAAACATGCAACCAAAAGCAATTCACTGTAGAAACAGCAGTTGGCCCAAATTCGTCAATGGTGCAAATACATAAAGCTGTATTGCAGTCAATGAACCTATCCCCACTTGTACTTGCAGAAAAATGTTCCTAGTATTTTCACAATATATCGTGTATATTCAGTCACAAGGGTTTTGTTTTAAACCTTGTCTTTCAGTATTAAATGCAAGTCCTAGAAGTACTCAGCAACCAGCTGAGGGAACAATGCCATGTTTGTCAGTTGTTTTCCTCTGTCAAAAGAAAGCAAAAAAGTGAAGAGTCTTTTGTAGGACTTATAAAGACTACTGCCAAAATTAAGAATAAAAAATAATATTATTTTAACTCTTGAACACTGACTTTTTCAGAACGCCGACTAATGAAGTATTAGACAGCAAGTATATTAAAAGAGGAGTGCTCTTTTTCACAATTCTTTTTCAAGATCTAGAGTTATAACATGCCTGTACTCTAGGGAGTTCTTATCCAAGAATCCAACTCTTCCCCTCCATCTTTGACTTGGCCCTCCTGTCTGGCACAGGTAATGCCCATTAATCTATAGATTCACTGAGTTTTTAAGTCAGAAGAGATTACTGTGATATCAGACTTCCAGTATAACAAAGACCTGTGGAAATTACTTTTACTCTGTGGAAGACCACATAAGAAGGATCATGAAGAGAAATAGAGTCTAAAGGTTTTGAATGAGCCCATTATAGACTGGGGCTGGAAATGAATCTGGGTAGATGATTGCATTCCAGGCTCTGCAAAATTCCAGTCTGTCCAAACTCGAGCCCCATTTCGCATATGTCTTCAGCACAAATGTATTTATGCTTGTGCGTTTTATATTCACATTTTTTAAAAATATATTTAATGCATTTTATTTAGGTTGCAAAGTCAAGTACCCGAAGGGGAGGAAATACCAGATTTACACCTGCTGGCACAGAGCTTGATCACTCTCCCTACTGATTGCACAAGGGTCAAAGTATCCTATGGAAAAAAATAGTATGTGATTATGTAATTAAAGATTGTGTCATAATGCAAACACACAAGGGGGCCAAGCTGAGGCTTCTTAAGCATCTATGAACCTGCCATTCCATAACTTTTTAGTGCTCCACTTTGTGAACAGCATAACGCTCTGTAACTGTAGTTTCCCAATAATTTTTAAAAGGAACACAGTATAACAATTCTGTTGTTTGCAACCGTAGCAGTGTTATCATCCTTTAAACCCTGAATCTTTTAAATAGACTACTCCATCTTGATGTTATGGAACAACCATAGCTGATAGCAGAAAAACCATATGGACCATTTGATTGTGCTGTATACCAAATTTGGGAGGGACCAGATAGAGGAAGTACAACTCAGCCCATCTCTATCTTTCTCTGTTCCATGAGATGCTCCCAAGGGTAGGCAGCAGAGAAAAACATGCTAAGACCAGGTGGCAGGTCTGAGTGTAAAAGGAAGCCCACATTTCTTCTGCTGCACATGGACCCACGCAGGGGAACAAGGACCACTGGCTCACATGCTGGGGCTGGAGAGCATTGGAGATGCCCAACCTGGCTTTCACTACCACCTCCCACGCTGCTATAGTTGCTATGGCTCCTCCTCAGTATTCCCAGGATAGTGCCTGCTGCTGCCAGGATAGCATAACCTGCTGCTGGTTTGGTGGTAGTGTGAATTCAGCTCTAGAGTGTTCAGTTTCACTCAGCATTCTTATCCGTGACTGTGAGTCAGACTGTTCATTCCTATGCAATAATTACAGGAAGGGACTTTTAACCAAAGTCTCTTTGACCAGTCCCTCATGCTGGTTACTGATTATTGCCATGGTACCCTGAAAACTCCCCAAAGTGTATGAACCCTGTGGAATTCACAGGTGTCAAGATCCATCCACATGGAATCCCTACAGCTGCCTAACCGCCTCCCTGCAACAGCATCCCCAATTCCTGCCAGTCTGAATCAAACCAGAAAGCCCTCCTGGTCACAGCTGCATTAATGAAGACCCCAGTTTTAACTTCTCACTTTCTGGCCTATGGAGATTACAGAATAGAACAGCACATATATCCCGCAATATATGGATATATGTTGCGGGATATACACCCCTAACCCTAGAAAAACAACTTTGCAGTGAAAGTTTCTACAGGACCCCTGGTCTAGGATGCCAGGTCTCCGGTGTCCAAAGACAAGTGTTGAACCCCATCTGCCCAGAGGAGGAGAAATCCATGGTGCAGGGGCAAAACAATCTCACCCACCCATTCAGGAACTTGATAAAGCAACAGTGCCCAACTGGGGCCCTCCCAACATTGAACTGTTACCCTTAAGTGTGACTACAGCAAAAAGTATGCTTACTTATGGACTAAACGCATGTTCTTTTCACTGCACCCTGTGTTTTTTTGGTTTGTTTGTTTTGTTTCTTAAACTGAAGTATTTCAAACAGCCTTTTCATTACTGGGAAAGATAGAAGGCACCACCTATCCCACTGCCTTCAGCCACTTCCAAAAGCAGCCCTGGGAACATGTTTATCAGCTGGTATCTTTCCCAGCAAAGAGACTCAATTTTTCCCTTCTTGATCAGCTGCTGCTTTGTAAGTGATGAAGCAGAAAGTTCTTTTGGCTGTTCTTTTGCCCACCTCCCTCTTGAGCTGTGGGAGTCCCAGAACTAGCAGGATCAGAGCCCGGAGTTGCCAAGTTCTGTGTGGTTCCATGTGTAGTACTTGACACAAATGATTACAGTGATGTATTTTGCATATTTGCAAAGGGATTTCCATATAATCACATTTCAGCTTTAAAAACTGTATAGACCTTGGGCCCGCCTACACTTGATGTTTTCTGCAGCTAATTTGAATTATTTTATGATATAGTGCAGTTCTGCTTTATCAATAGGCAAAACCTTTTTTAGCAAATTATCTGGCACCAAATCCTATTCCACCTCTTCAGCACTGGAATGGACTTAGATGCCTAAAAGTGGTTCTATTCCAACCTGCTTAAGTCCCTGAAAACAAGTTAATGCAAAAAGCAGATGGGTTTACCTCCTGCATACTGCTTCTTGTGACTCAGTTTTATGGCTAAACTTATAGCATGTTACAAAAATGTGTATTGTTTTTTCCTGGGACTTGACTAGCGTAGAAAACCATTAGAATTAGGTGCTTAGTAAGTGGGAAAGGATCTGGCCTCTTGTGTTTTAATGTGCATTATTAAACTCACTCTGGGAAATGATTTATTTATAAAGAAAGGTAGTTTGTTTCTCTTTTCAACCCTTCTCCATGCTGAGAAGTGGGAACCAAAGCTAACTAACAGGAAAAACCAAACACAAGTGTCTGCAATCCTGCCTCCCTCCTCATTTAAGGACCTGTGTGAAATGGAGATTTGCAGTTAAAAATGCATCCTGGAATAAGGCATCTAAATTCATCCCTTTTGTTACAGAGGACTGGCTCACTCATCATTTAAGAAGTGGCCAAAGTGTGAGAGAGAGAGAGATGGAAGCTGTACTGATACTGCATATTTTTTATATAAAGCCTGTTTATATAAGGAAGTTACATGAACCAGGTCCTAGCCCTTCCTCAGTCTCAGAGAACTCAAAACTCATACTTCTCACTTTCCAAGAGTAAGGCCTAAAATATCAGCCTACAGAATAGTGTATGTAGGGGCAACCTCTACTCCTCCTCTCTTCCTGTCCCTGTCTTTAAAATGTGGGCCACAGTCCAGCCAATAATACAACATTCATGGGAGAAGCATGGCAAAAGGGATCCTAACTATAACTCAGTGGAGAGACCATTTATCAGGGAAAGGAAAAGAACTAGGGCTAGATTCTATCCCACCTGTTAGGCACCTAAGTGAACACAGTTGACTAAATGAGATCCTACACTTGATCTGAGCCTTCAAGAGGCCAAGAAGTGAAACCCCAAAAAATTTAACAGAAAAGGTGCATGGGTCATCTCTTGCAGTCTTAGCCTTAAGACTAAGACACAAGTTACAAAAACAGATGGATTAATGGATTCAAACAGCATGGAAGAGGATCACACTTAGGCACCTAAATCTACTTAGGCACTATATAATAGGTGCAGTAGAATATAGTCCCTAGTGTGCAATCCATGCTCCTAATACTGTTTATGTATTTTACTAGATGACTCTTTAATGCAAAATGTATGAGCATCATTGGGAGTAGAAACCAGACCCTAACTCTCCTCCCTCCAGAGAGAGCTCCCTAGTCACTGAGCTGAAGAATCAGTCTCCAAAGGGTGAACATCATCACCTCCTCCATGTATATTTTAAAATGAAAATGGCTGTACTTTGTTCTGAATTCAAGGTGTTAGACATACCCTGAGCAGACCTACTAAGATCAAGCCCTTCAGGGGACCTGGGTGCAGGGACATCTCATCTGTGAAGCCTGACGAGGCTTATAGGTGAAATAGGTGCCAAGCTACTGTGCTCTAGCAAGATGTTCCCCTATTTGCACCTACGTTCTTTTATCAACGTCAACCTTACCCATCATGGGCCAGATTGTACCCTAGCTCAATACATGGGAAGGTATTGAGCCAGTCATCTTCAGCCACAGATTTGCCTCTGGCAATACTTTTGGAAATCGCCCTATTCTGGACCCTGGCTGGCAACTTCACAAGTCCAAGGTTTAACAAATCAGGAGGGAACACCAAGAAGACAATCCGGGGTCAGGCGAGGCTAGAAAAATGAAAAGAGTTTTCCCCTAATCTGAAACTGCATTATGTATTTCCATAGCTCTGCTACATAAAATGGAGTTCCACTTCTAGGAGAGATCACTGTGGCAGCTACTGATGGTAGAAACATTTACAGGGAGGCTCTATTAGAGTGTTGCTACTTGGGAGGTGAAACAGGACAATGGGAGAGAGAGGTGACCAATATGCAGAGCTGATGGTGAGTGACAGAGTCCTTGTAGATGGACTGCAACCTTCTGTATTTCTCCAAAAATCCCGGGGGCCTGTGTACAAAACTGTCTGTACTTCAGCAGGTGGCAAGCCTCCTACCTCCTCAATAATAAGAAAAGTTCAAGGGAAATTTCTCTGAACTCCCTCTCACTGTCTGTCCACAACTCCCCCTCTCCCCCACACACACACAAACCCCAATGCTCTAGGGGTAATAAAAAGGAAAATAAACAGGTTTTGGAAACACCTATGTTACTTCAAAATTATTTTTTCATATATTTTAAGGTCTAACATTTCAGGATATTCCAGAACAGAAAGCAAGTGCTGCACTCACTGGAAAGATGCACATTGCTTCAGCTCCCTTTTCTAGCCCTCATGAGCAATAATCTACTGGCCAACAAATATGTCACTAATCCAGGACTGAATATTGCCTGTTGTACATCTCAGATTGGTGTTACTTTCAGGGAACTTTCACATTTGGTACGTCAGTGCTAAAGAAAGGAACATTTCTTTGTTGAGTTGTTTTAAAAAGAAAGCTAATAGGCATGTGAAGCAGCTCAGACATTTGCAATGGTATAATGAGTCTTGCTGCAGATAGATTAATGGGCAGAGGGAGGTTAGGGGGTCAAAGGTTCATGATACATGCCATGTGTAATACAACTGTGAAACTTACTATATGGCTAGTCCTGTCCTACCCGTATGGCACCTATTCCTCTCTGCAGAACTATGGAAGCAAATTCTTGCCTAGAAATCCTCTCTCATAGTTATTCTGTGGAAGGGTGTGTGGATAAGGATGCACATCCTGTCTCGGGGAAAAAAATATAGTGCTGGCTATATACAAAATAACAATGCTTTTATACGATACAGTGGTTCTATACAACATAATAACCCAGATGAAGATTAGTTACTGTTACCTATTTTACATAAACCAGTGATACAGCAACATAACATATGCAACCTTTTAAGCTTTTTCAATAAATTCCTTGAATATTGAGTGAGTTCAGCTCTTGATTTAAGGGGGGGGGGGGGGGGCCCATTTACAAAACCTTAAAAACACATTTTTTCTCAGGCTGAAGTGGAGCCTCTCCTATTATTTATTTTCATTAAAGCCATCTAAGTACGTGAATGTAAGTGTAAGAAGTGCCTTTTGGCTTCACAAATCCCTTGAACACTTGTAGAAAGATCCACTTTTCAGGCAGAATCCATAACACCTAATTTTTGACCGCCGCTCAAATTGGCTTTGAAAGGAGCCCCAAGTTCTTTTAGCAAAAGCTTCGAAGATTTCCAGCACCCTCATGGAAAACATTTCAAATATCATTCCAAGATTCAGAGATGCTAATATAAAAAAGTGAAAGTGAAGTAAAAGAAACAGAAGAAAAATAAACCCTGTATCCCACATTAGCAAGAAAAAAAAACTTAGGAATTAGCATAATTCCTGATGAAACCTTGCTATTGTAGTAGATGTGTGGTTTCTGGTACTGCTGGGTAACACTATCACACACCCAGCAATGTTCTCCACAGAATAAAAGCTAAACATGTATATGGAAGTAGTAATGGTGGAGGAATTGGGGGCAGAGAATGGGGGAAGTGAAGATGCAATCTATAATATCCAATTTGCATTTTCTTTCTATTCTCTTACAATGAAAACTGAAAACAGCCCTGAATGCTTTATCTTTAATTGGTTAATACAACAGCATACATCACAAACCTGCTTTCTTCAAAACCCCAGACTCAACCACACCCCAGGAGTTACAAGCAGCAGCAGTAAACTAAACTCATCTTTCTGGCTGAGCTCACAGTACCACACCCCCAGCCTTATTCCTAGCCCTAAGCAATGAGCATCACTAGCAACTGGGCCTCTGTGTGCATTTCTGCAATTAATACCAGCAGTAGCAGCCACCGCAGAAATGCAAATCCCAGCACTGATCAGAAAGGACAGAAACATCAGCACAATCAGACTCTGCCCCAGCTTCATAATTTGCAATACACGGCACAAGAAGTTCAGAGCCTACAGGGATTCAGCATTTCCATCCGTTATAGATGACACCGTTGGCAGGGGGGGGGAGCATAAAAACTGGAACCCACACTTTAAAAGTGTTTATTTCCACCGCAGCCAGAAGAAAATCCCACAGCATGTCACACCTTTTGTGTCTTATTCCCCAAAGACATGCATGGAAATGGAAGACAGTGAGAGAGGAGAGAGAGGAGGCCACACCTTACAGGAAAGAGAGGTTCAGGAGCCCAGAAAGGTTTGCCTGTATTCAGCATTTCTGCCATTTCCACCCAAAAGTGAGCAGGCCTGGAGGGTGGTTAGAGGTAGCGACAATCTGATTCCCCTCCTCAGGCCACAGCTTCAAGTCCATCTTGTTCCCATCCCTCACAGGAGGCAATTTAACACCGTTTTATGCCAAGCCTCCTATTAATGGGGAAAGGACAGAAAATGCGATCGCATGTGTTGTTTGCCAGGGAGAGAGGGGGTGGGGGGAGGGGAAGGCAGCCAGGAGGTTCAACAGAGGGTAGCAAGCCCCGTGTCCAAACATGGCATCTGCCAGCACCCTCAGTCCTCCCGGCTGCCCCCATCATTGCAGGAGCCTCTCCCTGGACCCCTCCAGTGCGCCCGCCTGCCTTCCGCCCTGTCATGGGGAGTGGGGGAGGACTCATTGCATTTCTCTTCTCATGATCAACACCTTGCGCTCCCCAAAGCCAGCCGCCTGCCAAGCCCAGCCTTCCCCTACCCCTGGCAAAGCTGGCAGGGGTCCCCCTGGCTCCCACCGCCACACACAGGGGTGGGCGCCTCACCCCCTGGCGCAGCATCAGGCTCGGGGGGTGCCGGCTGGGGGCAGCACGGCCTGGTGGAAGGGGAAACCCCACCCCGGGGCCCCCCTGGGCCAGGCGGAGCTGCCGGGCCCCCAGGCGAGCGGCCGGACCGGGGGGCCCGGAGCCCTGCCCAGCACCCCCAGGCTGGGGC
>NW_005841864.1:1625734-1653493 GCF_000455745.1 Alligator sinensis
GCCCCCTCGCTGCTCCCGCCCCGGCTTCGTGCGGACCACGCCTCGCCTCGCCTCGCCTCGCCCCGCCCGACTCTCCTCGACGCCCTGCGGGCTCCCCCCTCTCAGCCCAGCGCCCTGACTTCCCGGAGCCCGACACGCGGCCCCCCGTCTTCTCTGGGGCAGGCTGCGACTCGGGCCCCCGCGCCCTCTGGGTCCCTTGTGGTAGTGGCTGGACTGAGCGACATGGAGTTGAACGGCCTGGTGTCGTGGAGGGTGCACCCCTGAGCAACGCGCTGCGGACAGCACACCCCACCAGTCTCGGCATTACCTGCCCAGTTTCCGGTGGGAGGATCTTGGCCCCGCGCCACCGGTACGGAAATGGGGAACTCTCCCCTAGCCTGCTTCTGGGGCCCTTGGCTAAGGGCAAGTGAGACTTGGAGGCAGCCGAACCCCGAGCCGTCCAGACTTGGGTCTACACATAAGATGCCCACCTGCCCGCCCGCCTGCCAGCGGATTTGGGAGGAATCCGAAGGATACTTGCCAGTAGAGTGTTGCTCAGTCCAAAGGATTCACAACTGATGTGGCTAATTTGATCTGGAATATGAAACATTTTCCAAAAAAAACCCCAAAAACCTGGGTCCCTTGACTGGGCCAAGCTGCCTACATGCTCTTTCCTTGGGTGTTTCTGCTGTGAATGGATGCTGTAGGGCCATTTATTAAAAGCTGGCACTTCACAGACTTGTCCTTTCTGTCTTTCCCTGTTCCAACCACCACCTGCCAAAGTTGTGCAGGCACGGTACCGTCCCCACCGTCTTTCTTATTTCCAATTAGTTAGGTTACACACATCCTACTCTCGCTTATCTGGGCCAGCCAAAGCTGGCTTCAAACCTGTGATAGTCCAACCACTTCATACAAATTTTTAAAAAAAGGAGAGCTTCTTGACAGAAAAGCCTCCTTAGCAATCACACAGTGTCACTTCTGGGCAAGGGGACTGATAAGCTCATAAGAGAATGAACCAGCCCTGATAGGTTTTCCCATAAAAAGATGGATGCAGACACACCCCGCCTCAGGCTGCTGAGTAGCAGGCTTCTTTCAATTTGAAGAAGATCCATTACTAAAGTAACTTTAGAACATTGCTAATGGCTTGGACCCTGGATCTATTCTAAATAAAAATGTGATCAGTAAGATAGAAATATTTAGCCATTAATAAAGGTACATTAAAAAAAAACATTTGTTTTATACCTAAGAAGGTGAGATTTCAAGGGTATGTTGAGAAGCTAGTGTGAAATGAAAACCCATTAAGGCAAACCAAACTAAAATATTATAAATGACTACAAGATCTGATTGTGTGCAGATCCAGGATTTTGTGAAAGGGGCGCAGAAGCAGTAGCTAGCACTGCGGGGGTGGCTTTACCCCAGCCAACTCCCCCTGACCTCAAGGCAAGCAGGCTGTGGCACAGGAACAGCAACAGACTTTTAAGTCCCCAAATCAGATAAGAATCGTGCCCCTGAGGATAGATGAAAAGGGAGTAGGTGTATAGAGTAGGAATGGGGGAAAATGGGAGTCTTACCTAAATTTGGGGATTTAAGTTCCCGGCTGCTGCTTCTGTGGCATGGTCAGAAAGGGGGTTGCATCTGCACCACTGCACCCACTTTGCATCCTCCCCTGGACCTGATTAACTGTATTACTTACAACTGTATAGGGAGAACTTAACATATAAAGTGATTCTGTTAACCATATTACTGAAGTTTAAGGTATAATCAAGTACAGGTACTAATGCATTTATGGCTGTTTTGTATTATTTCATAACTGTTATACCCTATTGGTTATGGACCAAGCAAATTAATCAATAATGTTAGATACTAAACGAGTATAGAGCCATTATGGAGTGTGAAAACACTTTACATACAGACTCTGTTCTAACTTCAAAATGGATGGTTTTTACAGACAGGAAAAAGAGCTTATGAGAGAAAACACTGAGTTGTGCAAAACTGTCATAGCACAGATGGATTCATGAAAAATATTTGAAGAATTAGGTAACGTATGTTTACTGAATATCCCAAGATATTGAACAAACTAGTATGGTCAAACTTATCATATATCTATAATGGTATGGCATAAGACTTTTTTTTTTTCCACCTGGTCATGCTACCCTGCAGAAGACCCATAGAATACCCAGTTTTGTTCGATGTGTTACTCCTAGAAGTTTAAATATCAGGACGTGGAAGCCTCAGAAACAGACTCATCAGCTGGCTAGTGATGAGTCTAAAGTCTTGTTACTGACAGATATCCTATTAACTGTTTCTTTGAAGTCCTATCTCGGGAAGACTGCTGTGAAATCCAGAAAGATAAAACCAATACAGCTGACCTTGAATGAATTACCCAGAATGAACTTTCTTTATATCATACAAAATCAGCCAATGCAAGGCTGTGCTGAAGAACTCCTGTTTATGCCAATTGTAACTAATAAGGAACAAAGGCTTCTATGCATGTATTGTTTACCCAAGTGATGACTTGATTATGCCAAGTTAAATGTTTCTCAGGAAGTATGCTCCTAACTTCACACCCTCTGAATGATTAAAATGTATGATATAGACTTGGATTTCACCAGCAAATTTCATTGTGGTTGTCTAGAAATAAGTCAGTAAGTAGCTGAGAGCACTGAAATTCAAGAAATCATTACTCTGAGGGTTTGTTTTTCATGGGGAAAAAGTCTGTATGATTTAACATGGAATAGATATTGTTCCCTACTAGGAATAATAGCTCTTAACTAGGGGGTCATTCCCCTCAGCTCCAGGTCATACAGATCACCAAGTGGGTCAGAAAGAAATTTCTCCCTAGGTCAGAGGCTGGGACTGAAGGGTTTCTTGCCATCCTCCATAACATGTGCCATGGTCCTCATCTTATGATCTTCTAAGCATATGTAAACCTACTACTTCTCTGTCACTGGAGTGGCAGGACATTGACTGCTTTTACCTATGCTTTGGGGTGTTCTTGATATTTTTTTTGTTTCATGCTGTGTAGTGTGTGTAAGGGTTTAAAGTGGCAGTTTTGGCCACTGCAGTTTTGGAGATTCTTTTGGTAAAAGGTTGGCTGTGAATGCAAGGGACTGGTTTTGATGGCTCAAGAGGACCCTTCCAGTCCTATATTCTGTTCTTATTACTTTTAACAGAAAGTTTCTTGCTTAGTGCAAGAATCGGTACAAGAAACCTTGCATGTTTCCAGGAGTTCTGCCTAGGAATCACACAGATTTTGTGGTCAAGAAAACTGACAACTTCTAAGAAAAAAAGAAGGAAAAGCCTTAGAATTGGCTTGTAAGCCAAAAATTGTAACTCTATTTTAAGCCTTGGTTAAAATGATACCAGAGTCTACAGTAGTGGTGAAATCCAGAGAAATGTAAATGATCAATACCTAAATATTATGTATCTGGTTTAATATGTGATAATATTGTACACAAGTAAGTGGCATAGTATGATTATATGTATAACATAAGCAAGGTAATTTTGAACGGAATTGACATTCTTTTATAATTAAGTAATATCTCTAAACTTGTAAATTCTAAATGTTGGAGTTGTTTGATTGACACTGCCTGTGTCATAATCATAGTGGATTATTAATTAGTTACAAATAAGGATCTACATTTTAAAGATCCATAGTTCTAATTTGATACTGTACTAAAATCACCTGTCCAGAATACCTAGAATGGGGCTAGTTTTTGATTTTATAACAAGATTCTAATAGGATCTTGAGTTAACTGAATTGATTTATTATCTCTTGATACATTGTAACATGCCATGTAGTGTTCCATTTTGATTTTGTAATTTCTTATTAGCCTTTTAAATGAAGTATTGGCTAATTAAATTCATATTTTTTTACAATAAATCTTTAGTCTGCACTTTAGCTAAAGAAATAAATTAGCATTTCTTTCTTCAGTTCCTCTCAGCAGTGGCTTAGCAAGCAGAGTTGGTACCTGGGACAAACACTGCAGGAGAACCAGGAGGGGAGGCACGTGGTTTCAAGAGTGGGAACATGGAAAGGCACATGGTTCCAAGACCAGAGGGGGAGAGGATGAACAGGTAGGCAGTTCAAGAAGGGCAGCAGCAGTCTTACCCATTGTGGGAACTCCTAAAACAGTCCCCAGCTGAGCTGCTGCTGCCGCTGCCTCTGCCAGGTGCTCTGCCCATTAAAACTGTTGCTCTTAAAGCAGCATCAGCAACTTGGGGCTGTTTTGGAGTATGGGTATGCTACCAGGACACAGACTCTTCTGGGTTGAGGGGGAGATTGCCATTACTTACCCCATGTAACGGGGGTCCCTAATCCTGCTGCATAGCAGTAAGCCTGCTGAGGAAGCCAATGAAAATGTGTCTGGCTAAGAGAACCAAAGGTCATGTAACTGGAAGGGGTAGAGCTCAGAGAAATAGAAGTCTGGCTCCTGAATTGGAGACAACACTCTGGGCTAGGTCTTGAACAGAGAAGGAGCTCTGCAGAGAGTCTTAAAGAAACAAGTTGTTTTTTTTTCATTGTGTGTGTGTGTTGTTGTCCTTTATGGGCAAAGATGACTGCATCTGGGGGAGGGGAGAAGAAGAAGAGAGAAAATAAGTGGAAAAGAAAAAGGGGAGGGAGAAAGAGAAAAGGAGGGGGTGGGGGCTAGGTTGCATGGGTACGTACGTGGCTTATAAGCCTGATCTTTGCCTTGAACAGTCTGCTGCAGCAGGGGCAGGAGAGTGATGAGGACCAGGTATGAGAGGTTTTCGTTTTCCTGGCCATGCGTTTCTTCATTGCTTCTGCCACGTGTTGTTGTTCAAAGGCCAGTACTGTGTTCTGGATCGATGACCTCCAGGATGGATGGTCATGAATGATTTGCTCCCATGACCCCAGGTCAATGCCAGAACTCTTTAGGGAAACCTTTGGTGCACCACAAAAGCATACTCCATTTGACAGTTCACCGTAGAAGATTTTCTTTGGCAGATGAGTGTTGGGCATTCTTGAAAGGTGGGTGGCCCATCCTAGCTGTGCCAGTTTCAGCAGAGTATGAATACTGGGGAAAGCCGATCTCCGAGCACCTTGGTGTCCGGGATCTTGTCCTGCCACTTGATTTTTAGTATCTCTCACAGGCAGCACAGATAGAAGTGGTTTGATTTCTTGGCATGATGCTGGTAGACGGTCCAGGTTTCGCAGGCATAAAGGAGGGTCGGGAGAACAATGGCTTTGTAGACCTTCAATTTCATTGACATTCCGATGCCTATGCAGTCCCAGACCGACTTGCAGAGTCTGCCAAAAGGCCACACTAGCTTTTGCTAGTCTCGTGTTGACTTCATCGTCGAGTGGACAACACGGGAAAGCATGCTGCCTAGATAGACAAACTTGTCAACCGTTTTGTTTTGGTTTTTTTCATATTCATGCTGCAAAGCATGAGTGGATGAAGGGGAGTGGGGAGGCCACTCTGGGTACCCAGGAAGGCACTGCAAATAGCTAGTTGACTTAAGACAGTGTTGCACTAGGTCAGGAGCATACAGGTCCAGGGCCACTCTGGGATCAAGGTGCCAAGCACGATCAGGAAAAACAAGCAGATTCCAGGGACAAGCCAGGTCAGAAGGCTAGGAAGTCCATCTGAGAGAGGGGTCTAAGAACAAGCTGAAACAGGAATCTGGGAGATCAGACAGAGAGTGGAATCATAAAGTAATCTGGATCAAGAAGCTGGGAGATCAAGCAGAGACCAAAGTCAGAGCACAAGTCAGGAGAAACAGCAAAATGGTCTGAGATCAGGCTGATCCCTGTTGTCCAGATACTTCTGGTTCCAGCTCAGGAAGGTATATGGTAGAAGTGAGGGTCAGCTGGCCCTGACTTGCCACTCCAATGATAGGGAGTGGGTGAAGGGCTAGCCCCTTACGGGCTTCAGACCAACCTAGATTTATCTGGGTGGTCAGCCATAGGATGACAGTCCAAGATGAGCAGTTGTTCTGGCCAAGCCAAGGTCCCAGGTTTGAGGCCATGGTCTGACAGACTGTTAAGGGATGAAAAGGGACTGGTTGGGGTAGAGATTCAGGTCCCAAAAGGGGCTGATCAGGCCTGCAGTCTTGACAGAAAGAGGTTCTAACTGAAACCTGAACTGGAGGCTAGAGAGAAAGAGGCCAAACTTAGAGCAAGTGTAGGGGCAGAGACCCTCCTCAGGGGATTGAGTTGAAAGATTGAGCCAGATGAAGGCAGCCTGATGATGAGCAGGACACAATAAAGCACCTCAAGGTTCACTCTGGTATTGTAAGGGCATCCTCCCAAATTTATGTCATTACAGCAAGGCATGGCAGAAAAAGACAGGGCAGTACCCTGGGAAGCCAGAGTGAGACACAGGTTTAGTGTGGGTGCTAGAGGGTGTCACAGCCATCTTTAGAGGTGGGTTCTTTTACACCCACTGCCAATGAATTCCCACAGGCAATAAAGCACCCTTCTTTTTCAACCAATTTCTTGCACCTCTCTGCTGATTCTCCCCCCCCGCCCCCATACCAGACCTGTTAACCTACCTCTTACCTCTGTCACGCATCCATAAGAATACCAGTACTCACATACAGACACCTCTGTATGTCCCAAAATACATACTACCCACTCAAGCAGCTCCAACATACCTGCTTCACTATCTTGGAACACTATGCCAGCATTTTTATTTTTATTTTTATTTTATATATCTACTATATGCCAGCAATCTTCATTCATACATTCACGATCATACTGTATACTCTTATTGCCACCCCACACAGGCAGCCATACACCTATGCTGTCACATGCAGCATTTCTGTCATTCGTCCTCTCACCTTATTCTGCTATACACACCAGCATGCATCAATGTGCTTGCTATTCCTACATTAGATCCATTTACTTCAACTCCTATCATAAGTCCTAGACACTCCTTCATTCCCTATGAGCATCTTTCTTCCCAAGCATAGTTTTTCCTCATTATCTCACTTCCTATAACTGGTTCTTTGAGACCTACCCTAGAACTCCCCATCTCAGTCCCTCATGTATACAGTAATAATAGTCACCTTTTCCTCCACGTGTTCTTCCTCCTTTCTCTCTTTCATCCAATAACCCCTTCTTCTCAGGGAAGAAGTCCTCTTTCTCCATTCTCACCAGGTCTCTATGCTACACTTTCCAGACCCTTCAGGGCCCTGACTGCTCTGACAGAAAGGAAGGGGGGAGCACAAATCAGAAAAAGGCTCAGAAGTTCAGAGGGGCTCCATTCCATCCTGCCTTCAGAAATAGCTCATCTGCTCCTCTTCTCCCTGCTCTCCCGCTCCTGAACACCTGATCAGGAGGAGAGTCTTGCTGCAGCAGGCCCCTCCTGCCTGGTGCAGAAGTTGCAAAATTGAAGGGGAGAAGGGGTGTGAAATCTTGATGATTAAGTGATATTGGAGGCAGGTGGGCAGAGTCGTGGCTGAGGAATAGGAACTGGAGCACAAAACTGAGGTGAGGAATGAGGTGCTGGGCAGATTGGGGGGGTGGCAATGGGCTGAAGTTATCTGGGGATTGGGGGATGAGGATTGATATGGAAGGAGAGGAGCAAACTCTGTGAGCTGAGGAGGGGGACATATGGATGGGGAGGGGTGAGAGGTCTTACAACACCAAGAAGTGGATTGGGGTTCTCTTCTAGACATGGTTAGTTATGCATATTATTGTCACAGTGCCTACCTACTGTGGCAATGAGTCTCCTAGAAATACTGCCAAACAGGATGCTTTGTTTTGTTTCAGGTGTAGTGTCTTGGAAGCTACAAAAAAAATTCACAGCTGAAATTATTCCATTTGCTTTTCTCTCAGTTACATCATCTTTATTTCTACATTTCTACTTATAGCATGCTTTTCTGCGCACCAAGTATTTTAGGGGCAGCTTTACCAGGCCTGTATAAATAGAGACTGGTATCTTCCTTCCCATAACTTTGTGCTTCCATCTATGGAGACTGCAATTACATGAGCTTTTTAGGTACAATATTGCATTGGCAAACACAAATGTTTTAAATAAATTATCACCTGCTTTCTCTCTTGGCTTTACTAAGTTCCAAAAAAATTTCCCTAAGGAAATAACAATGTTTTTAAAACTTTTTTTATTTCAGCTGTATTAGCATATGTTCCCTTAGGCTTTGCACCCTCAGTGAATTTCCCAGATGCTCAGGTTAGCTGGCTCTTCATCTCTTCTTAACTGTCAAAGCAGCAAATAGTGGAAACAGCTGACTCAAGAAATGGGTCAGCTCAACTAGTGGCCAAATTGTGCAAAGGATTTAAATTATTCTCTTTGCTTTTCTCTCTCTCTCTGATTGCAGGAGACACTATAGTAAGGGGAAAATCTATGACTGAGTACATGAACAGGGCATCTGGCAAACTGAGACCTAAAGTGCTCTCCCATACAGCCAAAAGCCCTACTTCTGCAGCCAGCAATTACTCCTGTCAACATTTCTCCAAGAAATTCCTGCTATTACTAATTAGCGGTAAACTCCTGGTTCCCAAGATGTGAAATGGACCCTGCACTTCACAGGGTTTTCTCTGCACCTCTACTCCAAAGGAAAATTTTCAATAAGATCTCAAATTATGATTTCAGGAGAGATTATAGTAGGGGTAAGATCTATGACTGAGTAGACACCTGTCACACTGAGATCTAAAGTACTGTCCGATTCATATGAAGGTCCTACCTCTGCTGCCAGCAATTACTCCTGCCAACGTTTGTCCAAGAAACTCCTGCTATTACTAATTGGCAATAAACTCCTGGTTCCAAAGAAGGGATGTGAAAAAAAAAAGCAGCAGGAACTTTCCACTCTTCAAACGTGATCTTATTGAGAAGTGTTGGTATGATGTTTTAATGGTCTCAAATCAAAAATGCTTTGTTTTACAGAATCTTCACTTTTTATTGCCATTTGGACCAAACTATTCAAAACTGTCCAATTTCCTAAAGAACAGATATTCTTACTCCCAACCAAATGTGGTATCCACAGTTTACAGCAACAGATTTCAGAGATTTGACTCATGGGATCTGGCTCATAGAGCTCTATTATGCAGGTCGCAGTGTTGCCTGTGGGTCTTGGACTGGCCTGATGCATCACATGCAGTATGTGCTGGCCCTGGTGCCACACACTGCATGCAGGGCACAGGGCTTGTCTGGCTCTGTTTGCTGGATCTGGGACTGGCCTGGATCAAGCTCACAGACTGGTCTCATGTGCCAGAGCCAACATGAGCCCTTGGCCAGCTGTCTGCTATAGACTGCATGCATTGCACAGGGTTAGAGTCAGCACATGCTGCATGTGGCATGAGGGCTGGCTTTCCCTGGTTTAGAGGTAGGAAAAATGAGGTGCACAGGAGGGAAACTAGTTGATCAGGGTTACCAAGCAAGTCATTGGCTGAGCGGGCGTAGAGCCCAAGTCTCTAGAGTCCCAGTCCAGTGCTACAGCCACTGGCCCAGTGGTTCTCAACCTTCTTAGAGACTCAAGGCACTCCTCTGTTTTCTTAACTCAGCAGCATCCCATTTCAAAAACTAATTTAACTTATTTTTTGACTAAGGAAACATCATGGAGCAATTCTTTTGTTGCAAAGAACTCAAAAAGACCATAACAGGTCAGGATGTTTTTGACACTGTGGATTCCTATTTGATATCTCTGGTTTTATCCTGCAAATTATGTTCAGGTTTTTGCACACCTAACAGCACGCCCTTTTGTGCCACCTTTAAAGGATCTCACAGCTCCGTGGTTAAGAATCGTTGTACTGGGCCTTACGGCTTCCCAAATCTATCTGAAGTCTTATTTTTCTATTCTGGGCTGTCACTGCAGAAAGATTTTTTTGGTTAGGCTTACACCGAATGTGCAGTATTTTTATTCTTGATATAGACACGACTCATCAAAGACCTATAGGGAGACATTCATTCTAATATTTAAAATGCTTACTTAGGACCAGTACTTTATAAGCACTGTACAATACGTGTGTGAGAAAGGGGAACTTTTGGCCTGGATTTGAACCCTCTGATACCTAAAGGAAAGCTGCCAGATCAATTTAGAAACTAAATTTAGAGCCTATTCATATAAATCGTGATACTTTAAGGAGGCTCTCTTAAGGCTGCAGGAGCAAGCTATCCTGATGTGATGGAAGGTAGGAAAGTGCAACAGGAGGCCAGCCTGGCTAGAAAGTAATCTCTTCAATGAGTTGAAACTCAAAAAGGAATCCTATAAAATTGGAAACTTGGTCACAGTCAAAAACGACCCAAGCAGGGTGCGGGACCCGGGGCAAATCAGCCTGTAGAGGGCTCCGCCCCTGGATGTGAGGAGCCTGGTGGCAGATTTGGCAGCGGGGGGTGAGGGGCGAAGTGCCAAGTGGCTGGATGTCAAGCCAGTGGCAGCATGGAATCACTGCAGCTGCTCCACCTGGCTTCGCAGGGCCCTACAAGGCATGGGGCCTGGGGTGGTCACCCCAATTCGCGCCCCCTTCCCCCGCCCCCGCAGAAACAGCCCTGATCACAGTAATAGGGAAGAGTATAAGAGTATTGTGCAGGCATACAGGGAAAACATGAGGAAGACCAAGGCATGCTTTGAGATGCAGTTAGCAAGGAACATAAAAAGACAATAAGGAAGGATTCTAAAAGTATGTCAAAAGTAAGATAAACAGTGGAGAAACCATAGCCCCCTTGCTGAATGTGGAAGGCAATGTAGTTATGGATGGTGCAAAGAAGGCTGAAGCATTTAATGTCTTTTTTTATTTCAGTCCTCACAAATAAGAGCAGCTGGGAGATGAGTGTAGTTGGCAGCAAAGATGGGGAAGGAGACAAATGGCCTAGAGTAGTAGAAGAATAGATCACGGACTACTTAGAGAAGATAGATGCTTTCTAGTTGCTAAAGCTGGATGGGATGTACCTGAGGATACTGAAGGAATTGGCTTAGATAATTTCAGAGCAATTTGCTATCCTCTTTGAGAACTTGTAGAGGTTGGGTGAGGTTCTGAATAACTGGAAAAGGGCCCATCTTTAAGAAGGAGAAGCTGGGTAAATACAGACCAGTCAGACTGATCTCAATATCTGAAAAGATCATGGAAAGATCATAAGGAATGTATTGTGAAGCACCTAGAGAAGAACAAGGTACAGGCAGTCCTCAGACTTAAGACACAATTTGTTCCTGAAAACTGTGTCTTAAGTCGAAATGTTGTAAGTCGGAACCAATTTCCCCATAGGAACGGTGTTACAAATTGGGGACTGGTTCCTTTAAGACAGTGGATACAGCAGTCTGCTGCTGGTAAGTGTGTTCTGTTGTGTTGTGGTGGAAGTGGAGGGGGAAGGGAAGGGAAGGGGCGTGGGGGGTCAGATCAATGCCTCCCGTGGTGAGGGAGGGACTGGGGCTGGGGTAAGCGTTGCCCAGCCAGAGCCGGGTGGCGTGAGGAAGGAGAGGTGAAGGTAGAGGCTCCTGCCGCTGCAAGTTGCTTATGTGGCCGCTCAACCAGTGGTTTGTGCCCCTGCTCCCGCCACTGGTCCGGGAGGGCATAGGGAAGTGTGTGCCTCCGGATCTGCGCGGGGTGGGGCAGGCGGGCTGGGGCTGCACTCCAGGCAGATGGCAGGGGCTTCGCCAGGTAGACAGCAAATTTTCGGGTGGCTGCAGCCTCCCCAAGGCCCCCACTCTGCCACCCGCCCTCCCCTGATTTGTGGGCACATGGCTCCCCCATGCCCTGCCGCCATCTGCCCAGCTGGGACAGGTCAGGCACTGGACAATGCTGCATGGAGGCGGGAGCCACTTGTCTGCAGGCAGCACAGCAGCTCCACTCCATACCCGTCCCACCCCGGCTGAGCATGTGGCAGCAGGGCATGGGTGGGGGCAGGGGATGGAGCAGAGCTGCCGCACTGCCTGCAGACAAGCAGCCCCTTCCTCCATGCAACTTTGTCCAGTGGCCGCCCTGCCCCGACTGAGCAGGCAGCGGCAGGGCGTGGGGGGTCATGTGCCCGCAGATTGGGACGGGGTGAGCAGTGGAGCGGGGGCCATGGGGAGGCTGCAGCCACCCGAATATTCACCCTCTGCCCAGCAAAGCCCCCACTGTCCACCCAGAGCACAGCCCGGTGCAGCCCTGGCCTGCCCCACACAGATCCAGAGGCACATGCCTTCCCATGCCCTCCTGGACCAGCAGCAAGAGCAGCAGCATGAGCCGCCAGTCAAGCGGCCACACAAGGAGCTTGCAGTGGCGGGAGCCTCTGCCTCCCCTCTCCCTCCCTAAACCCACCCAGCCCCAGCTGGTCAGCACTTGCCCCAACCCCTCCCTCACCATGGGGAGCACTGATCTGCCCCACCATGCCCCTTCCCTTCCCCCTACACTTCCACCACAACACAACAGAACACACTTACCAGCTGCAGGCTGCTGTATCCATCATCATATAGATGAAACCCAGGTTGGAACGCCAAAACAAGGTGTCAATTTATAAATGTCGTAAGTGACATTTGTCGCAACTCAAAACATCGGAAGTCAAGGACTGCCTGTACCCATAAACAGCCAGCATGGATTTATCAACAGCAAGTCATACCTAACGGACCTGATTTCCTTCTATGATAAGGTGACAGGGCAAAGCTTTTGACACCGTTTCTCATGACATTCTTATTAGCAAGCTGAGGAAATATGGAATAGATGAAAGTACTATAAGATGGATATGTAATTCATTGGATCCTTGTACTCAACAAATAGTCATCAGTAGCTTAATGTCTAGTTGAAAGGTTTCAAAAGGGTTTCCCAGGAGTCTGTCCTGGGTTCCAGTACTGTTTAATATCTTCATTAATAATCTGGATCTTTAGATTGAGTGCACAATTAACAAATTTGCAGATGATACCATGCAGGGTGGAGTTGCAGACACTCTGGAGGGCAGGGATGGGACCCAGAGTGGCAGGGATGGACTGAAGAAATGGTCCCCAATCAATCAGATGAGATTCAACAAGGACAAAAGCAAAGTCCTGCACTTGGGATAGAATAATTGCATACAGAAATACAAACTGGGGATGGCTGACTAGGTTGCAGTACTGCAAAAAAAGGTCTAGGGGTTACGGTGGACCATAAGCTTAATATGAGTTAACAGTGTGCTTTTGTTGCAGAAAAAGTCAACAGTGTACTGGGTTGTATTAACAGGAGAGTCACTTGAAAATCAAGGGAAGTGATTCTTCCACTGTAGGGGAGGCCTCACCAATGCTGAACAGAATCCTGTACCCAATTTTGGGCTCTACACTTCACAAAGGATGTGGATGGTTTGGAAGGTGTCCAGCACAGAGCAACAAAAATTATTAGGGGCCTTAGAAGCAAGACTTATAAGGAAAGGCTGAAAGAGCTAGGGTCATTTAGTCTAAAGAAGAGAAGACTGAGGCAGGATTTGGTAACAGTCTTCAAACATAAAGGGTAGTTACAGAGAGGATGGAAGTGAGCTTTTCTCTGTGACTATAGGGGACAAGACTAGAAGCAATGGCCTCAAGTTGCAGCAGGGGAAATTTGGATTGGAGATTAGGAGGATCTTTCTGATTATGAGGGTTGTCAAGCATTGGAACAGGTTACCTAGAAAAAATGTAGAATGTCCATCTTGGGAAGTTTTCAAGAGCAGGTTGGACAGACGGTTGGCTGGGATGGTTTAGTGAGGGATGATCCATCTTGAGCAGGAGGCTGGATTAGATGATCTCATGAGGTTCCTTCCAGACCTACCTTCCTAATATCCTATTATGCTGTGATGTTTAATTTGCCTGTTCCTGATAACAACAGGATACATAATATGTTATATCCTGCTTGGCAGTGTTTTCAAGTTTGGGCTTTTCATGCACCCCTCAAATGTTAATGTTTCTAATATTTTTTTTTTTTTTATAAAACATCCCAATGTTTTAGTTGGTGTTTAAAAAAAAAACCCAAAAATCTTTTTAAAATGTAGAAATAAACTTTTCTGACATTGTGAAAATAATATAATTTCTCTTTCAGGATCATAGCAACACTCCAGAGGAATTTTTAGTTTGCATTATTAACACAGGAAAGGAAATGTAGATGGTGCTAGATGATGATGATGATTTTTTCATTGTCAATATGCATAATTTTACATAAAGTGTGGATCAGAACCAGGGCCTAAAAGTTTGCAAGGTATAATGCAGAGACTTTGTTAAATGCATTTTCTGAACAAAAGTGAAGGTCCACATCAATGTAGTGAACCTAAATCTTTCTTTAAGCTGCTGCATAGATGAGGTTTTCATTCTTGATGCTCTCATGGAAGAAAGACAATATGAAAATATTCATATTAACAAGCAAGATGAGGCAGAACTCATATTAAGTGTCCTTATATGTTCAGTGTCAAATCACAATAGCACCACAGTTCATATGTAAACCAACTGTTTCCGTTTTTTTTAAATGTTGTTTGAATTTTTTGGCCTTCCAGAAAACTATATGAAATTTCATATATAATATATCCCTTTGTATATGCAATAATCTGTGTATATTTTTCTGTGTATATACATGTGTTTATGTATAGGAAGGAATTGATTTTCAAAAAGGGGACAGTTCTTAGCATTATAGTATCTAGAGTAACATAGTTAAATTGTATGGGAATCACTGACTAATTTTATTTGAATCTCTTCAGCATTGCACAACATTTTTTAGATTCCTTGTGGTAAATAAAAACACTAATAAAGAAGAAATATATTTGTAATCATTCATCCGATACTTTTGTATCAGGTGAATGATCACATAAGTCTGACTAGACCTTCAAAGTCATTTCCTGGCACATAATGGGGTCTGAGGAAACAATCTCTTCTTTGCCTGCTCCTAAAGTCCTGCTCAGGAATTGGAACAGGTATTTTCAGTGAGTCAATGTTAAAAATTAAACACCTTTGAAAGGAGAAAGCAGCAGCAGCTCTACCTAGACTTTTCCAGTGTACTGTAAGTTTCAAATCACATGGGACTTGGTTTTGACCGCTCAGTGAAGAAGAAACAAGTTATAAATTTGGCATTCTGCATAGCAAGTGTATTTGAATTAAAATGAAAAAATTAGAATGATACCTACAGCAATTACTTCTTTATGGTCCAGACACTTCTGGAGAAAAGGACTTAAACTTTTTTAATTACAGACTTCAACATTTCTTTATTTCTAGCCAATATTGTCACTCTACAGGGGAAAAAAAATACATTGAGCACAAAATCAAAGTACCAGAACAGGAGATCATCAGAGATAGAGGGAGTGGAAATAATGAATTCACATGTGATGTGGAAACATTTTTGCTTCCAACAGAGTAATGTACCAGACAGATGGTTAAAGAAGGGTGTTGGGAAGAAGGAGATGAAGGAGTGATGTAGTGAGGGGTTTGGGTGCTGTGGCTCAGGAAAAAGCTAATCTTCTCCTCTTCAAATAAAAAGACTAAAAGAACTAACTAAACCATTGGCAAGAGTTTAGTTCTCACCAATATCATTTACAATCCCCAAATTATGAAAACAAGGGAATGGATATTTAAAATCTCCAAATCTTGCATGGCCCTGTAACTGGTTGCCCTCCCCAGTGGGATTATTTTCCTTTTTGCCTAGGAGGGGCACCCCTGAAGTCCCTTAATGTTTCATTTTTCTCTCGTTTGTCTCGTATCCACCTTCACTCTCCTGCCACATCTTGATGTCAATATTATTTAGATGTTCTTACAAGCGGGAGACTGCCTAATTCTGTGTTGGGGTTCTCAGCCACCATGGGCCTTGTCCCCTGTCTTTCTCTAGGTAGGCCTACCAATCTAAACCCACCAGATAGGGTTTGACTCTGAGGCTCTAGCTCCTTAATCTTGGGGCTTGTGGCCCTCCTTTTGTTTTCAATATGGAGCCCAAGCTCTCTGGCCCAGAAGTCTGTCCACTAGACACAGAGCCAGCAGGCCATAAGTTCAAGGCTGGGCAGTGGCCCTGTATTCCCACTGTCCCAGGACACCCTTTCTTTTAACTGGGGCTTCTAGCCAAGTTTCCCCCACTGGGGCCCCACTTAAGTCCTGTACCCAGCTCTGAACAGCTGGCCCTGTACACTTGCACACAGTAGTACACTATACCCCTTTGGCCTTTTATGACCACGCCCAAGGCAATAATGAGGTCTCCTCCTCCCCTACAGCCTCGTCTACAAACCACCAGTTTCAATCAACAAATATATATAAACAGCAAGTCAATGGGGTATAACCACAAAAAAAAAAAATTGAAGTTAAAGAAGGCAGCATGCCAGCTTTCATTTTCTTCATGGCTTGGTGCTTCTGCTTCCCTGCTGTCTGTGACTCTCCTCCCTGTGGCATGGCCACCGCTTCTCTGAGAGTCATGAGGAGTTCCCTTCTCACAGCAGCCGGACCAGTAGCTAAGCCTCTCTGTGGCGCTCTCGTGCACAACCTCCTTCCCCTTTGGCCACTACCCGCAATTGTCGCCAAGCCCAGGGTTTTTATAGTTCTGGCCTGCCCCCTTCCGGACACCTGACTAGGCTCAGCTTTTAACCCCAACCCTGCCAGCTGGGTGTGCCTGGAAAGTTCTGGTCTTAAAGGGACTGGCCTGCTTTCTGGTAACAGGGCTCAGGTACCCTGCTACAGGCCCACATAAAACAAGACACATTGAACCAAATTCTTGCCACCCCTTTAACTCTTTTGTATAACTATGACAGCACAAAGCAGCCATGAAGCTGACTTCCTCTTGTTTTAGGGGAATCCACAGGTGGCAGAATCCCAAGGAAGTGGTTCTATGCCATGTCTACCATCCTGGTCCCTGGCATGCAGCTCCCCATAGTGTAAGTGAAGAAAAGAAGCTGTGGCCAAGGCACCTTTGTACTTATCTACTGGAACAGCCACTTTGGTCAATAACTACACAGGCATGAGTCATGGGTACTTTATTTTATCATAGAAAACAGAACTGGTTATAGATTCCCAGGGACATAAAAGTTATATAAAACTATCTTTACCAACCCCTGTGAGCTGTTTTTACTATCAAGCAATAGGCAATGCATATTTTATCAGCCCACAACAATTTTAACTCTGATTCTAGGGTAACTCAAAGCCCACTCATGTTTTTTTAGAAACAGTTTAGCCCTGGCTACACTAGGGTGAGAGCTATGTTTAATATCT
Organism: Alligator sinensis; assembly: GCF_000455745.1. NCBI lineage: Eukaryota > Metazoa > Chordata > Crocodylia > Alligatoridae > Alligator > Alligator sinensis. The sequence goes on from NW_005841864.1 coordinate 1,642,787, forward strand.
TGTTAAATGTGTTATTTAGCAGTGTAGACCAGGCCTTAGCTAGACTGATGATAGATACAATTTCCCTATTTTAAAAGGTCAAGTTGGCCCTGTAAGGGAATGTTTGTTTAATTTTTTATAGTGACCTGATCTGAGCCAGAAGCACTGAAGAAAACCCTGGAGAGTTCTACCAGCTGCTACCTGAAATTTAACAAAATGAATGTCAGTCTAAATAGTTCTTCATATTGTACAGGGGCAGAGGGTAAAAAGATATACATCTCTGTCCTTTAACTTGAGCTCTTATAGTACATAGACTGACTGAGGAAAAACCTATAACAGACAGATGCTTTAGCTAACAAGGAAGCAGTAAATATATATTTTTGCTCATTGGAAGAGAGTGCTACATTTCTTCACATCTATTACTTCATCTCTATTTTTTTTACTTTGATTTTAAAAGGGAAAAACAAAAAAGCAAAAATCAGACCAGTTTTCTTCAAAATAAAATAACTTATTTTTAAGGTCCAAATATAGCTGTTAAAACCGAAGTAAATTCATTCACGCTTTCATGGCCCTGAAGACTAGGTTGAACTGGCATGAAGCCGGATCCAGTAGGTAGATGGCATGCAGCTGGATTGGGCTGGTGCAGTGTTCAAATGGGACTGTGAAGAGCCTGCAGTCAGATCTGGTAAGCAAGCAGTTTGTAGTGGGGGATCCAACCCACAGACCCTATCCCCTTCCGCTCATCTGGCCAGAAAGTTGCGTGCCACTGATCCAACCTAATCTTAAAACTACACAAACAACCTAATTGCACAACTACCAAGCACATTACCCATTGAACACCAAGAACACCCCAGCCTGCCACAGGTAAAGCAGGAAGATGAGGGCACTGTTAAAGTCTTGCCACTGCAAAGACAAGATATAGTTGTTAAAATGCCACACAGTTTCAAGTTAGAAAACTATGCTCCCACTACAGAGACGGCAAAATCCCCTGCAGAGGCGGATCATGTGGGGGGATGAATTGGTGCACTTACACACCTTTCCCCCTCCCTGATTCCTGATCTACCCAAAGTTTAAAAGCAACTGTTTGGCAGTGGCAGCCCATTTTTATTCAGGCAGTCCTGAGGGGGTCAATTGGCTTCATGGCTCATTGTAGTCTACCTGGTCTCTTCGAAACTCTTCATTCCACAGGTGTTAACTACCTTCTTTTTATGGATTTGATGTACCATCACTCAGGGTATGCTGTGTTTTGCAATTCTGCTGTCTGTTAGCTGCTCCGTAATGAAGCTCCAATTTCACAGCCCTGCAGATTGTTTTAAATTTATTCCAATTAAATTATATTTGGTTTGCTTCAATCTTAAACTGAATAACACAGCCCTAAGCGCCTAGCATATTAGTAAAGCTTCTAGTTTATTTTAATTGGAGAAAAATATATGTTGTTTTATATGTGATGATGAACCTCACCATCTGCACTCCCCACCTCCCCACCTTTTCAAAAAGCTGGATCCAGTCATGTGTGTACTACCCCGGTGAACAGGAGCCCTAGTCATCATGTGCCAGGACCCCACTGTGTTAGGCACTCTACAACACTGACTGAAAAGGAAGCCCTTGATCCAAAGAGCTTAAAATCTACATTTAAGAGAAAAGATAAAAAGATGAGTGCAGACAGATGGGGAAGCATGAGGAAACAGCAAGAAGATATCGTTCAGTATGCTTGGTAGTGGCCTTTACGCACAGATATCCTAACTGTTGTCAAATGTAGTTTTGTAGGTATCATGGCAAAGGAGAATTTTAAGGATGAATTAGAAGGATGATAATGAGATATTAACAGAGAGATTTTCCCCTGAAATGAATATCAAGATTGGAGAGAGCATGGAGGTGTTGCACTGAAAATGTTACAAGTGAGAGAAATTGGTTAGAATCATGAACTGAACAGAGGTGTGTATTGGCCTTTTGACAGTGAATAATGATCCAGACACATGACACATTCTCAGTTCTCAATTTAGTCTGGTGAAAAGTGAAGCAGACACATGATGCCCAGGTTTTACTCCAGAGGAAATGTTCTCTGGTCTAAAGTTACTTCGGAGGAAGTCAGAAGTAAATTTATTTGCAGAGAAAGTTACTGCACTGTCCATGTTATGTGTCCACTACTCTTGTTAATTTCCCTCCAAAATAGCAATTTGCTTAATGCAGTATAGCAATACTAGAAATAATTATTACCAGAAATAATTAGGCTTATTTCAGGCAACCAGCTTGGGAGAACTGGCTATGTGTGTGTTTTTACTACAGCATTATATTTACTAAAGAGTTACAGTTGGGGTAAAGTACCTTGGATTAAGCATGTCATGTCTGCACTCTAAGAGGCTGGAAGGATGTTGAAAGTGAAAACAATATAGCTTATGTTTGATTTTATAGAAAAGGGGAAGTTGGAGAAGGGATGCAAAGAAAGGTAGTCAAAGAGGAAAAAGATCTTTGTAATGACACATCAAGTGTTTAAAGAGAGAGAGAGCATGACTGCATTTGTCAGTAACAGAAAAAAGGATGTTCCAGTAATGAATATCTGAGTTGACGAGAGCCTGGATAAGCATTTAGCTATGTAAATACCACATCTTTAAACTCTTACAGAATCATGAAATTATGAAAACTTACAGCTGGAAAGACCTTCAGAGGTCATCTAGTCCAAGCCTCCATCAAAGGCAGGATCATCCCTATTCAAACCATCCTATACAAGTCTATTGTTTAACCTATTAGTAGAACTACACAGTTAACCCTGACACAACCACAAGGCATAGCACCGTAACCAGCCACAGATACAGATGCGGGACAACAGCTGTTAACATCTTGCTGCAAGAATTGTTAAAAAATGTTGGAGAGATACAAGGAAGAGGATCATGCTACCCTTCCCCTTCCTCCCCCAAATACAAAGGGAAGCAAAATCCCCCACAGTCCATACAGATCTGACCATGAAGTAAAATTCCTTTCTGACCCTAAATGTGGTGAACAATCTAACCCAGACTAGAGGAGCAAGGCTCTCTAGCCAGGAGAGAGGAAAGAGGCACTTTTTTTCCATTTTGAATTTATCAAAACATTTCCCTGTGATCTATCCCCGTCAACACCATCATTCTTTCACATTCAAAATATAATTAGGAGAAAGCAAGGGGTCTTGGTCCCTGCAACCTTCACTATTGTTTTGAGTGGTAGCTTTCACTGATTTCAGGAAACTGAAAGCTGAAACTTAGAAAAAAGTCCAGGAACTTATAGTGGAAGGCTAGGCTGAATAAAATTTTGTCTTCACCCCTACTTCTGTCAACAGAACATCGGCACTGAGAGGTTATTACTCAACAATCTCCCAATTACTCCTCATTTGATACTATAAAACTGTTTAGATATTATTATTAGTTGCTATTATGATGGGTGTAATGATGAGCTATTCTTTGGTATTATTACTGGTGGAAAGTACTACAAAAAGAAAGAGCATTCACTTCACTAAACTATAAAATGTGATTTTTCTGTAAACGTTTATTCAAGCTATGGAATTCTCAGCCTAGCACAATTCTGCAGGCCTGCATTACCTAATGTAAATCTTGAGTTAACTCATTTTGCCATAACATTTAAATGTACTTAGCTATTGACAAATTTGGGTCAGATTTTGATTTAAGATTTCTGATTCTGTAATCTGATCAACATGGGCAGAACCAAATTAATTCTGATAAGGTTTCACATGGGTATGATGATTTGGCTATCACTACCATTTTAGATGCACTGATGTAAAACTGGAAGAACACCACTGAAATCTACAGGTTTCCCTTGCTTTATGCGGGTTCTGTATGTCCAAATTCACCCTTATGCAATGACTTTTTATACCAAAAATTTGTTATATGTGAGGTAAATTCACTCTTATGTGATCGGTGTGGTAGAAGCTTGCAGTCAGCTACTTTGTATGGTGCATTGTGGGAGTGACGCACACCAAAATATTGTCTCCTGTGTGGATCTGTGCTCCTCGCTCATCTGGAGCACATGTTTCTGTGGTTGCCATCCCCATTATGGCTTCTAAGCAGTCCACTAGTTTATCTCCTACCCCTCTCCCAGGTCCATCAATGAAGCCTTCACCACCCTCTCCTCACACCAACTAAACATTCACCACCACCCTGTGCTTGTGTGTACTGTCTGCTGTTGGTGAGTACCAAAATTGTCTTGTAAAAGTGGTAGAAATGGGTCTGCGGGTCAGTACAGTCAAGGTCTTGGAACATATCCCTATTTGTTACATTGTAAAGTAGGTTCCCTTTATGCGAATTTGAGTTATGCAACATTTTCCAGGAACATATTTACAGCATAAAGCGAGGGAAACCTGTAGGTGTAACTGAAGTTAGAACCATTAGTTGTGAAGGACACAATGGGCATGTCTACATGAGATACTTTACTGCACAGCAGACTAATTTGTTGCACTGCAAAGCATCACTGTCTACAAGTGTGTGGTAATTAGGGCACAGTAGACTAACTTACTGCTGGATAGTCCTGTCAGATACAAGTAGTATCTGGCAGCGCAGTAAATTACTGTTCTTAAATGCATGTGTAGATGATGACATTGGGATCAGTTTACTCCAGCTCAAATTGAATCACATTAAATGTATGTGTCGATTTGTTCAATTTAACACAATTTGTTATTGTAAAATACTCCTTTTAAACTACAGAATCATGGGCAGTGGACCAGATGTGAAAAGTCTAGATAATCTTTAGCTAGCTTGCAAAATCAAGTTGAAAAACAAGCAATTTATGAGCCCGTTTGAGATATTTCTCTGTTCTAATCTGTATATATTTATTAAATGAAGAATCTGTTTCTGTGATGAGACTTGTTGAGTGCTGACACAGTATAAATGTGTATAAATGATGGTAGACCTGGTGCCCTCCTTCATTTGCATATACCCATGAAAGGAAAGGGAAAAAAGAGAAAGATTCTGTTTCTATTCTTGTTAAAGTTAACACAACAGAATCCTGTGGTCTGTAGGTGTTGCTAGGAAAGTGCTGTTCTGCTTCTTTTACTGTACCAGCTTTCTCACTTCTACCAGCTGAGAATGCCATGGAAACAGAGGTTGAAAAGCAAAAGCTGATCAGGTTGGGTTTTGAGATTTTTTTAGTACACACGTCAAAAAAGAATTTTTTTAAACAATAGTGTGAAACGTCCTGACCCATTTTTAGTGATCTCTACAGAAGTGACAGCATAACCTCTGGGAAGAGGACAAAACATTGTCACAGAAATTGTCCAAAATCTGCACAAGTGTCATTGACCTACTATTTTCTCTGCAGTACCAAAAAACTTTAGCCACTTAGAAGCCTGAAGTGTTAGAATGTAAAGATATTTTAGAATGTTAAAAAAATAACAATGCATCTATATTACTAAAAAGAATTAAGGTAGAGCCACAGTAACGACTGGAGCCAATGAGCATTTACTGCATTTTGTGGATTTGCAAGTGTGAACATACATGCTTTAAAAAGCGAAGCTAGTCCATCAGAAAATGTACTTAGTTCATTTATTTTGACAATGATAGTTTAATTGTAATTATTGATCTATCCTAATGTACTGGTAAACATACTGAAATTAGGAATCCATATCTAGTTAGATCTTTTCATCTTGTCACAATGTTATGTACCATGGCAACAAGAATTGTGTGGCAGGGGTGATAAAAGCTAGATTTTCCTGTTCTGAAAAAAACAAAGAGGTTCCCTACCACTTCACCTACATAAGTGTCTGGTAGCAGTAAGGAGTTTGAAGGGTTATGATCACTTTTGCAACTAGCTACAAAAGGTTTGCTCAAACATTAGCTAGTTCATTGAAATGTTTTGTAAAAAGAAGTATTAATAATACAAGACCATTCCATCATAGACTAACTGTACACTAAAAGAGGTCAAATGTAATCATTTGAATTGCATTTGGTAATGGAGTGGATAAGATGGTTTTTAGTTTGCCTGCCACCTTTATTTCTATGTATTGTTTTTAAATACAATGTTGAGGGCTATTACTTTTCCAAAGAAAGTTCCCTTCTAATTTGCATGAAGCTCTATGTTCATTATGATTCTTTACACTAGTAGCTGTGACACTGTTAAGAAAGATTTCTGTGGATATTTGGAATAGACTGAGTGGAAGGAAGAAAAGTGGTGTTTATAAGAAGGAGGTATTTTCAGCTCTGGTTTATCCCTCACAATTGTCAACTTCGGTGAAATTTCAGTTGCTAAATCCCTCCTGTGTGAGTGCAGCTTTGAAAAAAAGATCATCTACAAAAAAATGCAAAAGTTCTGAATGTTTTTGTTCAAGTTGTTAATAAATATTGTCTTTAGCCAAAAGCTAATTGGGTCCAGTTTTGTTGAGAGAGTTGCCTTGTTCTTCAGAATTTAAAGAAAGTAAATCTCTAGCCCTTATGGTTTTAGAGAAAACACTGAAAATAACAAAGAATTGTATATCCATGTATTGATGACCAGGACTTCTAGAAATCAGTTTACCATAGAAAAATGTGGAATTTACATTTTTACAGAGAAGCTTTAGAATTGCTGGTGAAAAAAAAACTTACTGAAAATAAAATGCTGGCTCCCCACTGAAAGCCAGTGTTTTTTGCAGCTGCTGCAGCAGTCTACCACACAGAGAAGCAGCCAAGATGGCAGTCATCCCACCCTCCCTCCACTGCTGATTGGCCAAGAGGGCTGCACCTCACACAGTCTCGCCTCTCTCCATCAATCAGGAGTGAGACATGGAGCCTCATGAATGGCAACCCTCTTGGACAATCACAGGCAAGGTCCCTCAGTCAATGAGTGTTTTGGGGGAGATTCTAACAATAAAACACAGATTTTATGTGTTTTTTTAGTCAGAGAATTTTGGATTTTTTGTCACGGAAAACTAGGATCCTTGCTGATGACCGTAAAGAAACAGTAGCTCTGAAAGGTGCCAGCTGTCCTGTTTGTGTCAACTAACTCATACAATCAGTTATACTAATTTAAATGCCAACCTTGTTAACTATTTCATTGACAATGAAAGCAATTATAAGGAAGATCCTTTTATGGCACTGTACACAACCTACTAGGGGGCATCTCATTTTAATGCTAGGAGAGACTGGCTGCCACAGAGCACAGAGGTGCCCTGTTCCTAGAGAGGGGAAAACTGCCAGGGAGACAGCCCTAGCAAGGAATAAAGAGCCCAGCTGGGGGTTGCCAGGGCAACCAGGAGGTCAGCTGACTGAAAGGGGCAGGGCCTGGCTCCTATATAAAGCACAGACAGGAGGCCAGAGGCAGTTCCCTACCAGCAGCCAGAGAGGCAGGAGCTCCTGGAGTTAAGATGCGAGAAGCAGCCTGACTGCAGGTACAGCTTCAGCTGAGTAAAGGGTGGCAGCTCTATGATGTCCGAGTAACGTTGTTATAGCCAGGCCAGTTACCACCCCGGTGAAAGGTGGGTCGGGGCGCCTTAACCCCTTGCCCCCACCACCGGGTGGGTAACCCCAGTGTTTGTTTGAGGGGCCCAGAGGGCAGACCCTGGGAGAGGGTGAGGGGCTAGAGACCCGACGCAGATGAGAGAGTACCCTCGACTGGCCCATGCTGGGGCCAGGACCAGGAGGGTCAAAAGGGCCAGGGGCCCACCGCGAGGGACGCCCAAGAGCCAGGGGCCTGGGGTCCCAATTGGCATGGAGGTGGGCCAGGGCTAGTAGCCGAAGGTCCCGGGGGGACCACACCCGAGAGGGGAAAATGGCTTCGGGGGGCTAGGTAGCCCGGATGAAGGCGGAGAGGCCACCTGATTGGAGGGATCATAGAGGGGTCCTGTTCGGAGGATTCGGGGGCCCAGCATGGGGGCCGGTGAGAATATGGACATCAAGATGCCATCTGCGAGGTGTGGACTGCGGTGTAGGGAAGGAAACGGAGCCGTAGATAGCGTGCCTCAGGAACAGGTGTGCGGGTCACAGTTTAGCTCGGCCCAGAGCGGTTACCTGTTACAATGGTGCATTGGCCGGGAAGGTTTCGTATGGCACTATGCATCATAGGACGCTGGTTTGGCCATATGAGGAAAAGAATCCTTGGGTCCAGAAAGAGAGAGAAGGGAGGGTGGATGCCTAGCCCAGATCCAGAGTTTCAACCACAGGTTGTGGTGTTGCTACAGCAAGCAATACAAAGCCTACAGGAACAAGCCGCTAGACAACAGGCTCTGTTAGCAAAAACGATGGAAATCACCCACACACGACCGGCGATCCAGGTGGGGATGTGTGGCTATGGAGCTAGGAGTGGCCCTGAGGTGGGAAATGAGCCACCTGCGGTCAGGGCCGAAGTGACAATGGAGGGCAAAAAGGTACAAGCTATGCTGGATTCAGGCTCGTTACAGACCATGGTGCAGAGCAAGGTGTTACCGACAAAAGGAAGGGAGATAGTGGATCATGTACAGGTGCAATGTTGTTGCGGGGACGCCCTCAGAGTCGACAGGATTAGGGTCAGGCTTCAGGTAGGTGATAGAGTCCGGCAGATGCTAGTCAGGGTCATCGAGCATTTACCCTACGCAGTGGTGCTGGGTTACGACTGGCCTGAGTTGTTGGGGGAGATAGCCAGGGCGAGGTTGAAGGAGAAGGTTGAGGGGTTCGCGGTAGATACAGAACAAGTGCCCCTGAAGAAGAGGCTGGACGAGAGGTGGATGTCACCGCTCTGTGGGAAGATGAACATTTTCAGCTGGAGCAGAGTCGGGAGGCAGACTTTTGCTATGCGTTGCAAGAACACCTAGCTCAACGAGACGGCGAGGTCTTACGGCCAGAACTGATGAAGGTGACACCGAGATTCGAGGTACGGAACAGTTTACTTTACTGAATTGAGCGAGGGAAGCCTGGAGGGGAAGAGGTCACACAGCTGCTAGTACCTCGGCGATATCCATGGGCTGTTGTGAAGGTGGCTCATGAACTACCTATGAGGGGACATTTGGGCCGAGACAAAACTGAAGCCCGCATTAGGGCAAGATTCTTTTGGCCCGGACTGCTGCGAGAGGCGGCGAGATATTGTGCCTCCTGTCCCGTGTGCCAAAAAGCTGACCCGAGGCGCCCCCAAAAGGCCCCTTTAATTCCTATGCCTTTGATAGAGGTTCCGTTCAAACGAGTAGCCGTGGACATCGTGGGGCCACTTCCTCGAAGCAGCACTGGGAACCAGTATATCCTAGTACTACTAGATTATGCAGCCAGGTACCCGGAGGCCATGCCGATGCGGACAATATCAGCTCCAAAGGTGGCAAACGAACTATTGAAAATATTCTCTCGGGTAGGACTCCCTAGGGAATTGTTGACGGACCAGGGGACGAATTTTACTTCCCGCATCTTCGAGGGAGTGAGTAAAGCCCTAGGGATTAAACATCTGAAGACGGCTGTCTATCACCCCCAAACAGACGGACTTGTGGAACGTTTCAATCAGACTTTGAAACAGATGTTAAAGAAGTTCGTGGCCGAGAGCCCGCAGGACTGGGATAAAATGATACCGCCTTTGCTGTTCGCAGTAAGAGAGGCACCCCAAGCCTCAACGGGGTTTTCACCCTTTGAACTATTATATGACTGACAACCCCAGGGAATACTCGATTTGATTAAAGAAGGTTGGGAGGAACAACAGGGTAAAGACCAGAACTTGATACAGTATGTGGTACAACTGTGAGAGCGCCTCGAGGCTGCTCGGAGTGAGGTCGTAGGAAATCTCAGAGAGGCACAGCAATGTCAGGTGAGATATTACAACCGAGGCGCCCGGGAAAGGAAGTTTGTGGTAGGGGACCGTGTGTTGGTTCTATTACCAGACTGGGAGAGTAAGCTGCTCGCCCGGTGGCAGGGACCCTATGAAGTTATACGCCAAGTGGGGCCCTTGGATTACGAGGTGTATCAGGCCGACAAACAAAAGAAGAAGCAGGTATACCACATCAATCTGCTGAAGAAGTGGGAAGACCGAGAGTGTATGTATCTAGCCTCTCATCCTGATGAACTAGAACTAGGACCCTCTTTGATAGGGGAAAGCAGACCAGGCAACATAGAACTGGCCTCGCGATTATCAGAGGACCAGAGAGGACAAGCAGCCAAACTAATCAGAGAGTTTGAAGACGTGTTCCAGGAAACGCCTGGGGAAGCTTGGGGTGTGGTACACCAGATAAAAACTCCTCCAGGCCAGGTGATCTGGGAGAGTTGGAGACGGATTCCCCAGCGACTACAGAGTCAGATAAAAACAGAAATTGACATGATGTTAGAGAAGGGCATCATATGCAGGTCCCACAGCGACTGGCAGAGCCCCATCGTGGCAGTGCCTAAACCTGATGGAAAGATTCGTCTATGTGTTGATTTCCGGAAGGTAAATGCGGTAACGAAGTTTGATGCCTACCCAATGCCGAGAGTAGATGGACTGATAGGGAACATTGGTCAAGCTCGCTACATCTCCACCTTAGACCTGACAAAAGGCTATTGGCAGGTGCCAGTAGCACCAGTGGACAAAGAGAAGACAGCATTCGCCACCCCGTGGGGGCTCTTCCAGTTCCGACGCATGCTGTTTGGATTACATGGAGCTGCAGCTACGTTTCAGCGTGTAATGGACCAAGTTTTGGCCCCCCATATGGGTTATGCGGCGGCCTATATAGATGATATTATTATCTATACTGAAGAATGGGCCGAACACATCAAAGCGCTAAGGGCAGTGGTACAAGACTTGAGACGGGCTGGGCTGACAGCCAATCCGAAAAAATGTACCATAGGGAAA
>NW_005841864.1:1653503-1662048 GCF_000455745.1 Alligator sinensis
GAAACTACGTACCTGGGGTTCCTAGTAGGAAGTGGAAAAGTGAGACCACTCTTAAGCAAGGTGGAGGCTCTGAAGAGGTACTGAGCTCCCCAATCAAAAAAACAAGTGAGGGCTTTCCTGGGGCAGGCCAACTATTATAGAAGGTTTGTACCCCACTTCGCAGATCTAGTGGTGCCATTGACAGAGATGACAAAGGCAGGGGCCCCTGTCAAGGTAAGATGGATGCCGGGGGCGGAGAAGGCATTCCAAGCAGTGAAGGAAGCATTGTGCTTGCAACCTATGCTATATACCCCAGACTTTAATAAACCCTTCCTGGTGCAGACCGATGCGTCAGAAGCGGCATTTGGGGTGGTGTTGATCCAGCTAGAAGGGGAAGAAGAATGCCCCATAGCATATATAAGTAGGAAGTTACATCCACCTGAGCGGAATTACGCCACGATAGAGAAGGAATGTTTGGCAATCAAATGGGCAGTGGAAACACTCCGCTACTATTTGCTGGGAAGACGGTTCACACTGATTACGGACCACGCGCCCCTACGCTGGTTACAGAACATGAAGACGGACAATGCTAGACTGATGAGATGGACCCTTAGTCTGCAACCCTATTGTTTTGAAATAAAGCATCGCCCAGGCATTAAGAACATAAGCGTGGATTTCTTCTCGAGGCAGTATGAAGAAGAAGTGGGGCCGGGAGGAACAGAAAGACCGCGGCCAAGAAAGAGGAGGGAGGTCAACCATTTGTAAATGGCAGGATGCAGGGGAAAGATCGGCCTCACTTGCACCCTACCAGGGGTGGCTAGTGTGGGGGGACTACCTGTGGCAGGGTAAGTCCTGACAAATCCCACACAGTGTGCCCTTGGGTAAAAGGCGAGGAATAGGTGCCTGAAAACCTCTGCCTCTGGTATCCAAGTTGCTGGGTGCTGAAAGAAAAGTCGAGGAAAACCCCAGGGAGGAGCAACACCTGACAAAAGTGAAGATCCGCCTCGGTGAGTCGGGATCTTAAGGAGGGAGGTGTGTCACAGAGCACAGAGGTGCCCTGTTCCTAGAGAGGGGAAAACTGCCAGGGAGACAGCCCTAGCAAGGAATAAGGAGCCCAGCTGGGGGTTGCCAGGGCAACCAGGAGGTCAGCTGACTGAAAGGGGCAGGGCCTGGCTCCTATATAAAGCACAGACAGGAGGCAGGTAGCCAGAGAGGCAGGAGCTCCTGGAGTTAAGATGCGAGAAGCAGCCTGACTGCAGGTACAGCTTCAGCTGAGTAAAGGGTGGCAGCTCTATGATGTCCGAGTAACGTTGTTATAGCCAGGCCAGTCACCACCCCGGTAAAAGGTGGGTCGGGGCGCCTTAACCCCTTGCCCCCACCACTGGGTGGGTAACCCCAGTGTTTGTTTGAGGGGCCCAGAAGGCAGACCCTGGGAGAGGGTGAGGGGCTAGAGACCCGACGCAGATGAGAGAGTACCCTCGACTGGCCCATGCTGGGGCCAGGACCAGGAGGGTCAAAAGGGCCAGGGGCCCACCGCGAGGGACGCCCAAGAGCCAGGGGCCTGGGGTCCCAATTGGCATGGAGGTGGGCCAGGGCTAGTAGCCGAAGGTCCCGGGGGGACCACACCCGAGAGGGGAAAATGGCTTCGGGGGGCTAGGTAGCCCGGATGAAGGCGGAGAGGCCACCTGATTGGAGGGATCATAGAGGGGTCCTGTTCGGAGGATTCGGGGGCCCAGCATGGGGGCCGGTGAGAATATGGACATCAAGATGCCATCTGCGAGGTGTGGACTGCGGGGTAGGGGAGGAAACGGAGCCGTAGATAGCGCCCCCTGGCAACGGGGCAGTATAATGGCAGCGTCCCGCTAATTAACATCAACTAATTAATTAACAGCAAGGCATGGCAGGCGAGAAGGCGGGCGGTTGCCTCAGGAACAGGTGTGCGGGTCACAGTTTAGCTCGGCCCAGAATGGTTACCTGTTACACTGGCATTTGGGAAAGGACCCAACCTGCCCCACCCAGACAAATAGTCATTCAAACAGAATGGAGTTATGGAGCTCATCTGACACCGGTTAAGAGATTGGATGAGTCAAGTCAATCTCAAATTCACTGAAGTAGGTAGCCATCCCAGTTACCTAGCTTTGCTTCCACAGAAGCATAAACTGATGGCTTCTACTCTTGTTCTACTGGCTACTGTTCTTTCCTGTCTACTCCAGGTTGAATGCAGGCTCAAGCAGATAATACTACATCAATTACACTGTGTTCATTATTTCAATTTTTTCTTGCAGCCATAAGGACTAGAAACAAGTTAATGTAAGCTGAGAGTCTGATGCCATCATAACACTGGAATCCAGGGCTCTACGGCTGTTGTACCTAGGCCTTAATCTGGTTGGGTTGTACCAGAAATTCACTAAAGAACTCAGTTTCAATCCTATATAAACAAGTGTACTATATAAATCATATATAAACAATCTGCTATCAATACCATTCTATTTTGGACTCAAGTGGTAGAGCTGAGATTTGGGGAGGGTGTGGGAGAGTACCACAATTATTTTTTTCCAGTTGGAGCTCTGCCTGTTTGTGATTGGAGAGTACCCAGTGCTTGAAGGATCATGCACTGAACAAGCAAATGGTAGCCCAAGTTTTTATGGATTTTTTCATAGGCCAGACACGTGTTCTGGACAGAGAAATTCTTATAAACTCCAAAAATTTAAGAATCTATTTTTTGGTCATTTTCCTAACTCCTCAGTCCCCTAACCCCTGGTACTTAGGGAATAAGAGGGCAGCATTAGAGAGCTGCAAGAGGGTGGCTGAGCAAGGGCCAGCTGCAGAGAAGTAAGCAGCATAGGAGCAGAGAAAGAGGAGCTGTAGAGCTACAGCTAGCTAGCTGATGCTAGATGCCCAACAACAAGCTAGAGGGGCAGTCCCGTAGAAAACAGGTGGCTAAGAAGCAAGTGGATGATAGCTGGGCAGGCTACGGCAGAACAGGGCAAGTGGAATAATGAAATGAACACAAACCCCTGAATCAGTCTGAGGTCAGGTGACTCAGGTCAACATCTTTATCAATGATTTGGATGGGGAAGTGAAAAACTCACTGATCAAGTTCGTGGATGACATAGAAAGGACCTGGAAAAACTTAAAAGAGTCAAGAGAAGAGCCATCAGGTAGCTAGCTGTAGCCATGATCAGGGACTTGCAAGGCAAGCCATACGAGGAAAGGCTGAGGGACCTGGGCCTCTTTAGCCTAAAGAAGAGAAGGTTGAGAGGGGACTTGATAGCAGCTTACCACTATTTCAGAGAAGTGCAGCAGAAGTTTGGTGAACAACTGTTCACTAGGACACCCCTGGGGAAGACCAGGACCAATGGGTACAAACTCCTGGAAGGCCACTTCAGATTTTCTCCCAGGAAAAACTCCTTCACAGTCAGGGTGTCCAGACTGTGGAATAAACTCCCGCCAGAGACGGTGCAGTCACCTACCCTAGAGGTTTTCAACAGGACTGGACAGTCACCTCACTGGGGTCACCTGACCCAAGTTGTCTTCCTGCCTAGAGCGGGGCGGGCTGGACCCAGTGATCTGCGAGGTCCCTTCTGGCCCATAACAGTCTATGAATCTATGACTGAAAAGGAGTGGAGCCCCAGTATGTTTAAAGCCCTGCTCCAGGGCTAGAGAGTTAGTCTGGCCCTGGCCTGTAGAGAGGAAAAATTCCTGGGAGCCCAGGATATTAAGGCAGGAGAAGTATCCAGAGAAGCTGGAGGGAGTCAGCAGGCAGAGGACTGGAAGCTACTGAGAGCTACTGGAAGCTACTGACACCTGTAAATTTGGGACACAGGAGGTTTGCCTGTGGCTGACAGAGGTGGTTTTGGAAGCCATAGGTGGAGTGTTGTGGGGCCAATAGGACCCAATTGAAGAGCAAGTGAATGACCCAGTAGCTGGTACAGTAAGTTCCCAATGGGTGTTGGAGCCCCAACTGAGATGCAGTGTTCCAGAGTGGGTCACGAGAGATAGTCTGGAAAACTTGCATCAGAGGGTGGTCTCCCCAATTTCACCATCAGGGTGTGGCAAGTGGGATAACAGGGTGATGACCTGAGAGGCCAGAGGGGAGAAGCTTGGGGCACCACAGTCAACCTTGGAGGCTGGGTCCGGCTATGCCCCTTGCTGACTATAACGGTTCCCACCAGGAAACAGAAAAATGCCATATAACTTACATGACCAATGTCAATTTTTAATGAATACCATATACTTACAGGAAACTGCTTACCACCAATCCAAAGAGTAGCAAATTTCCATAAAAATGCTTGCAGGTAAATATAAGGGATACTTGATTTCCTGATGGACATTCCAGGAAAGAAAGAAAAGCTAACTGTTATTATTCACTGAGAGTTATTTACTCACTGCTAATGTTTCCTTATATAAAAAGCCATTGGCATAAATGAGTCTCTGAATCAGGAACTTTGTCAGGAAATTTTAAAATGGATAAAAAATAATAATATGCACAGAATTACAATACATAATAAAAATAATGCACACTAAGTTGTTCCTTGTCCATATCAGTGCATTTTGATTAGCACTGCAGCAGTTACATCAGTGGTTAAAATACCATTATAAACAAAGCCTGTAGCCAGCTCTGCACAACATTATTACACTTGTCACCTCCGTAGAGTACCATTCACAAAAAGATATCAGGGCGTTGTACAAGTGTTAACTAAGCAAGCCTCACACCTCACCTACAAAACAGATAAATATTATACACATTCCACATAATATCCTGATGAGGCAGAGAGATGAAATAACTTTTCCAGTTAACATAATGAACCACTGGCAAAGCTGTCAGTAGTCTTGGAATCTAAACTCCCTGGCTCCTGCTACAGTTACTAGACCACACTTCCCTTCCTAAGTCTAATAACTGTGAGGTGTAATCTTAAGCATATTCTACTGGTAATTTTCATTACTTCTATTGAGGTGATGCAGGCTGTCATGAAGAGCACAGGCAGCAACATTTTCACAATGATTCAAGAGCCCTCTTAATACATTTTTTTGTAATTATGTCCAATTTAAATTAATAGGATGCTAAAGGTCTAACATCCTTGTTAGGGCATGAGACACAGTAAAGAAATCTAGAGATGTCACCTCCCACACTAATGAATAGGAAAGTACATGCTTTTCCTGAAAGATTATGAATATTGGGAGAGACAGTCCAGGCAACCTGTGCATACTGATGGTTTCTGAATGAGTTGCAGCCTCATAAGAAAAGCATCTAGCCATCACTGTGGGTAGTTTAATGTCAGCATCTGCCCAGTACCCTTAGGTTTTCAGCAAGATAGGATGCTGTATTATTTTGCTTATTACTGTAACTGACTCTTCAATGGTGCTTTTAGTTGTATTTGAATAATTTAAAAATGGTGACATCAAAATAAGAGGCCAGACCATAGCAAAACCAGTCCATGTGTATGTGAAGGAGAGGACAAAGTACTACTTTGGCCTGACATTCAGGAGTCAAAGCATAGTTGCAATCCCTGAGTTTTATAGCATAGACTATATCTCTTGATATACCAGCTAAAGTGAAGGCCAGGGTCGCAACCTAGTAAACATTGTGTTTTCTGAGGCACAAAGCTTTTTATTGGTCTTCTGGTGACCCCACGCAACCCCTTCCTCATAATTTAATGTATGAGGAACAACTGAGCCCAGAGTTTTGTTTGTTTTGTTTTGTTTTGTTTTGTTTTAATAAAGTGAGAGGAAAAGTGAGAGAGAGACTGCAGGCATCATTATAACACCTTCATACTAATTAATCCCCTTGTTCTGAACAATGAATTAAATGTTGAGCATCTCATTGTTTTTAAAGACATAGAGCCAAATCTTCAGCTGGCCAATGGGTTTTCAGTAGTGCTTCACATATTTGCAATAGCTAAGGATCCATCCACCCTGGAGAGCAGTAGAGACAGAACAAGGTAAGACAAAAGTAATTAAAATGATTAAACATGTGGGTATATTGGGGCATTACTCAACTATGATAGAGTCAAGGTGGCATGAGTAAGTTCATTAATCTCAAGTTCTTGGTTTTCAGAAGTTTGAGCTTTGCAAAAAGGCATAATATGTCACCAGGCAACCTTACATTTAAATTTCCCTAGGGGACTGTATGTATGTGTATTAATGAATGGGAACTATTTCTGGTAGTTAATGACTATTTTTGCAGTGTCTATGCAAGTTTGCAGATGAGATCTGACTGTGGCTGAAGGTATTATGTGATTCCTATGAGCTCCTTCTTACTGGGACATTTTGTAATAGTCAAATGGAGATTATGGCCATGCTATGAAATGTGTGGAGTTTGTAATTGCTAACAAGGCTGATGAAAGAAATAAAAGACGTGGTCTATATCACCAAATGCTGACAGCTTTATTAGATATATGTCACAATAAATTTAACCTGCTAGAGATGACTAGTGTATCTCTCTCCTCCTTCATTTTCACCACAACATATAGCTCCTGCCCCAGCTACCACTTCCTACTCACCCATCCTTTCCTGTCCCATTAAGCCATTAACATTTTAGAAGACATTAGCACATAAATAGTTGCTTCATGTTGTCTAGCACCTGCTTCTGTCTTCTGCTGCATAGATATATCACAGGCAACAGATTAATGAATGGTCAAACATTCTCTGGTAATGTATCCCTAGTTGTATATCAAACCAGTTTGTAGAGTTTTTCAACTTTAAGAAAAGTTGTATTTTGTGGGGTTTCTAGGGAATTTAAATGACCTGAAATTTGTAATGCTAGCCCTACCCCATTCCCAAGTGAGGCTCACTAAATTTCAAAGCTATTTTAGATTTAGATTTTAGATCACTTAGAATTGTTGACCTTTAACAGAAATGAATTCTCAGCCTTAACTATAGCAGAGCTTCACTCTGCTATAATAATGGTCAAAATTAATAGTTCAAGTTTCTTCATTCTGATAAAGATAGGAAACTATACAGCTAACCAATGAAAAAAAAATGCTGTTGAAGTTTTGTCAGGTATCCAGGTTGTTGCCATATTGGTCTAGAGGCAAAAGGAATCAAAACTCATGGAAGAGGTGATAAATTTTATTAGACCAACTAGATATTTGCAAACAAATTATTTTATTTATTTTCAAGCTTTTGGGCGCACACACCCTAGGGTTCACACACTACTATAGTTAAGGCTGAGAATTTATTTCTGTTAAAGGTCAACAATTCTAACAGCCTAGGGTGAGTGTGCTTGAAAGCTTGCAAATAAATAAAATAATTTGTTTGCAAATATCTAGTTGGTCTAATAAAAGATATCACCTCTTCCACAAGTTTGGATTCCTTGTAGTTTTGTTACTTCTCTTCTTTTTCCCATAACCACTTGCATTTTTTGTTACAGGCACCCATTACAGTTTTTCATTAGCTAAGAACATAAACTGAGAAGGAGCCATACCTTTTTAAAACATGTTTCTGCAGCATCCAGCAAAATGGGTTCCCTAAGTTTCTACTTAGGGCCTTCAATCACTGCTATAGACAAGGGTATCACTATTTTATTAATAGTATCAATTTATTAATAAATAATGTAACTATATCAATGGGTAATGGGCCAAATTTTCAAAAGTAATTATCAATCTAGGGTGCATTAGCATACAATCATCCAAATTCAGATTCTGTGAGTGTATCTACATGAGACACTACGCTGTTGACTAATTAACTGTGCAGTAAACATCTCGGCCTCTACACATGCACCACTACTAGGGTGCACAAAATGACTAACTCCACAGCAGGGTGGTATCACTAGCTTAGGTGATGCAGGCATCTTTGTGATCCTAGGCATGGACAATGACATAGTCAATCAGCTGGCAATGTTTAGATCGTAGGTATTGCTATGATGTCCTGTGCCTTTTTTCTGGCAGAAAAACCCTGTGTTGAAGCACCCTCAGGCTTCAGTCAGCCCCTCTGCAGCACATGGAGCCTGGTCGGAGCAGCTGTTGGGACCCAGAGGCCTCCAGGCCTGGGTTTTGACTTTTGTGCTTAGCTTAAGCTTGAATTCTTAGCTTGAATTAAGGTTGAGACTTGCCCCTGGTGAAAAGGAGCAGATGGTAAAATACTGTTCTGACTTAAAATGAATCAGAAAGTTGGCTAACTAAGTTGAATAAATCTAGCCTGGCTAACTAAATTGAATAAATATAGCCTAGGCAAAAGAGGAACAAAAGAGCAAAACCTACCCCCATCTAAGAATGAAAAGATTACCTCAGGATGGAAAATTCCAGTTAAGGGTAACTATTTGGCAAACAAGCAAAATTATTAATATGCATTAGGAAAAAGACTTAAGCTAATTTTATGTATTAAGAAATGCAAGCTATCTGGTATTAAAGAGAGGTGAGAGAAAATATCCTTCAGAAGCTACTCCTGAAAGATCCAGTCACCTGTCCAAGATTCAGAACTCAGACAAAGGAGTTGGGAACTAGGGCTGTGCGAGGCTTTGGACCCTGCTTCGGATCCGGAGAAGCTTTGACGTCCGAAGCAGCATGTCCAGATCAAAGCACTGGCTTCGTTAGGCTTCCCGAAGCGGGTCAGAACTTCCAAAGCA
>NW_005841864.1:1662486-1668303 GCF_000455745.1 Alligator sinensis
GCACAAGAGAAGGCTGAGGGGGGAACTGGTGACCGTCTATAAACTCACTAGGGGGGACCAGAAGGGTTTGGGGGAGACCTTGTTTCCCCTGGCGCCCACCAGGGTAACAAGGAATAACGGCCACAAGTTGTTGGAGAGTAGATTTAGATTAGACATCCATAAGAACTACTTCACAGTAAGGGCAGCTAGGTTCTGGAACCAACTTCCAAGGGAAGTGGTGCTGGCTCCTTCCCTGGGGGTCTTTAAGAAGCAGCTTGATGCCTACCTGGCTGGGGTCACTTGAGACCAGTTTCCCTCCTGCCTAGGCAGGGGGTCGGACTTGAAGATCTACAAGGTCCCTTCTGACGCTACTTCTATGATTCTATGAAAAAACAACATAGTTATAGATATTTCATTGATTCCCCATTATACCCTATGGCCGGATCTCCAAGGTGGCTCTGAAGCTTTGGAGCCGCTTCAGCTGGACCGAAGCAGAAACCTGGTCTAGAGCTCTGATTGGATCGCTGGCATCTGAACCAGCCAGATCTGAAGCCGGATCGAATAGCTGCCTACTCGCACAGACCTATTGGGAACCCCAGAGATGATGCAATGATGATGCAATGATGTCTCATTTGTTATATCTTGGGGTGGTAAGCATGTTGTATTGCTTTTAGCTAACTACAGTAACAGAATTGCAACTGCTAA
This sequence comes from Alligator sinensis, assembly GCF_000455745.1. NCBI lineage: Eukaryota > Metazoa > Chordata > Crocodylia > Alligatoridae > Alligator > Alligator sinensis. The sequence goes on from NW_005841864.1 coordinate 1,663,171, forward strand.
GGGCTTAATAAATTTGTTATTGGTTAAGGAGTAACTGTGTCCTAGTCCTGGAATTAACACCTGGTATAAGACCCAAAATAGTGTTACTAGACGTAACACAGTTTCAGGTTGGCAGGCTGACACCCCAGGTTCCCCTGCCAGCCTGGGTTGCTCTGACTGGGCTCCATGGGCACCTATACATGGGATGGACCTCTGCTCTGACATGTGCTAATTAGCATGCTTTGGAGCAGACTTGATTAATCGAGTCTACTGCAAATCTGCTGGAGCATGCTAATTAGCACGCCCCAGCAGCCTCCATGTCCTTGGTATCCAGTGTCCCACATTTCAAAGTGGCAGCGAGGGCACTTTAAATCTTATTGAACAAGCTTCAGTTAAAGCACTCCCACCACTATTTTGAAGCGCGAGACCCTGACTACATGTGATGCTGCGGGTACTTCAGTTAGAGCGGCTCTCAGAGCTGCTGTAATTAAAGCACCTCCCCTTCACCCCAGAGCATATGTAGACACAGCATGTGCTGCACACAAATAAGCTCCAGAGCAATAAGCAGTAAGCTCCCAAGTTCATTTGTGCTCATTAATCACACATGTAGATCTATCCAGTAAGAGGTTTCACAATTGCCAAGAAAATGTTTTTTCAAAATTAGAAATCTTAAGGCATCTTATGTCATGTACCTGTCAATATTAGTCACTTCTGAAAATTTAGGCCAACAAGCTGCAAGTGTGCAGTGTATAATTAGCCCATGAAATTTGCTTCTGTGAAATTTTATGAAGGCAGCTAGTTTAATAAAGGACTAGTCACTTAGGATACAGTATCAGCATTATACTTCATATATGAAACTCAGAGCTATGAATCTTTATGCTCCAGAATGAGATTGTCATATTAGTTATGGTCAGGAAGAAATTCTTTTCCATATTGTTCATTTAGAGGAATGGGATGGGGGTTTCTATCATTTTGGAATGTGTATTATACTGGCTCTTGTCAAAAGAAAAAAACACTGCCAGAGCAGATATATTGATATATATTGATCTGGATAGGGTCTGTTCCAGTAGTGGCACTTCCTGTTTCCTATTACACTTGAACAGAACCATTATGCATTTTTTTCTGATAAAATGAATGGCAAGATAATATTAACTTTTCCCCTAACTTTTCTTTGAAGGTACTCAGAGTGTCACTAAGTCATTAAATACAAAGATCAGTGTAAAAATAGTAAGATGCTGAGACCAACTAATAAAAGTAAGTTTTACTTTTCCTCTCAGTTTAGCCTAGTGCTGTATTAAGAACTGAACTCAGTTGTTCATTGGCACAGCAGTGCATATGGCATATAAAATCACCCACTGGTTTGAGCCCCCCTGTTAGACAACCGTATGTGTTGACAGAAATCCCTGAGATAAAGGGCTATGTTAATTATTAACTGGCTGCTTCACTGCAAAATGCCCTTGATTTTACTGATTTGCGTCTCAATTATAAGTTTATTTTTATATAAATATTTTGGTTACAATATTAAACTGTTACTGTGTACACCTTTGGATTGAAATGTCACCTTCTCCCACTCATAACCTCTCACATTCTCATAGGACTGAATAGCTACAAAGCAAGAGCTGTTATGTAAGAATGTCTTAATTGTTCAGTTTTCCTTGCTTTAACGTATTCCATTTCAACATTACATCTAAGCACCATGTAGATCTGAATGGGAGGTTTTTTCCATTGTGATAGTTTCATCCTGATTTTCTCTTATCTCTCAACATCCCCCTCCTTATATGATACATCTCCTGTGTAGCTTTAATACTGGAAAAATCCCATTCAAAACTTATGTAAAAACCAGCAGTTATGGGACAACAAATAATGAATCATTTTTGTCAAGTGGGTTTGGGTATTCTGAATAATTTTATCTAAAAAATAGTTCATCAGATGAAAAAAGTGCTGAAGGATGATAAAGCCGTTATCTAAAAATAAAACAAAGCTAAGGGAAATTCTAGAAGGTTGGAAGCATGCTATTGTTTTGCCCTTTTTAAGTATTGTCATATGGGATGACCAGGAAGTCATAGGCCCACTATTCTGATATCAGCCTTGAGTGGAAAAATGATGTAAGATTCGGATGATAAGGAATTAAAGGATAGCAATATAATTTATTTCAGTGTACATGACTTTATGGAAAATAGGTTTGTCAAACAAACGTGATTTAATTTGTTCATAGGATTAGAAGTTTGGCTGATAAAAGTAACAGTCATAGATGACATGTAAGTGTTGAAGATGTGGGGACACAACTCTGCGCTGCTGCAGCTGCCCACTCTGGGCCAGGCCCTGGCTCCAGTAGGGCTGCAGCCTCATGCCCCACCATCAGCACAGAAATGAGGGGCATGTGTTCCTCAGTGCCCCCTCCCCCACTTCACCTATGGTAATGACATTGACTTAACCTATGTAGATATTTTTCAAAGATATTTAGTACTGAATTATATTCTAATTACAGAATCAATTAGCACAGAAGGATAAAAAGCACACGTTAAAAGTTTTAAGAATTGGCTAACTGAAATATCTCCAAGTGATTGAGAATTCCCCTTGAGAATTATTACTGAATAGGGACTACTTTCAGTAATAATGAATTACTACTGAATGTAGGCTTCTGCAGGGTCTGGAGTCATTCAAAATTTTCAGCCAAATTTTTAAATAAATATAAAAAAGTGTTGATCAAATTTGTGGTTGACAAAGGTTGTTGTAACAATAAGTGACTGGGAGAACAGAGAAGTTCAGTAACAATTGTGTCTTTTAGATATTATTAGTTAATATTGTACATCTACAGCTATTAAATACTTATATTTAAATTTATCTGACCTGTGAGCACTCTCTGTGCTTGCAAAATAGCGGCAACAAAAGCTCATTGGATTTAAATGTTGTGGATTTTGAATGTCTGAAAGTTCTTATTGATATTCCTTTCAGCAGCATGGCTGGCACTCAGTTTCTGTTTGTCTTTTTCCCTCCCTTTTAGATCTCCTTTTACAAAAGATATGGGCTCTTTAAATATTTGGAAGTGAAAGTTGGTCAATTATAAGTACAGCAATCATTGGATGATTCCATTTATCTTATTAGTTTGTTATTTTTATTAGACAATACTGAATAACCAATGATTCAGTAAAACATGGATGTTTTGAAGTCAGTAAGTACATGGGTATGGATCTAATACTAAAATATTGTAAAATGACTGCAAATAATAGAGAGAGTCAGAATTTGGCTCCTCTAAGAAAGAATAAATAAGCTAAAACATAACATGCTGTGGAAACCATTGTGAACAAATGCTCCTTATCTTTGATATAAAAATCATGACAGAATTCAAATACATGTAATATTTATCATATTTCTAAATATGATTCAAAGTAATGCCCTATATAGTTGTAATACAGTGTCTGGCAAAGAATTAGCTGTAGGTCTTACATAACCATAGAGAATAGAACTAGTTTTATTAATAAATGATAATGGGCTTATTCCATTTTTTTAAACTTCTTTAGGCTCTTACTCCACTCATGCAACCAGGAGCTGATGGTATGAAGAGACATAGGGTATGTTTCTACTCCACCTATTAGGCATCTAAGTAGACTTAGGATGCAGACAAAAGTAACTCTGGAAATGTTTCCAAGTAAAAAGGGCTTGAAAACATTAAAAAAATGGATTGTCAGCTGAACACCCCCTAGCTACAATGCTTCAAAATTGCCATGGCTCTTTGACTATGGCTTTCCAGCCAGGGGGCTGTACAATGACCAAAGGATGCCTCTCAGAGGGTTGAGGGGCAGTGGTGGGGTCTCCATGGATCCCTGCTGCCAGGATTTGGACTTTGCAGTCTCAGTCCTCTCTTTCTCTTTGTTCCGTTGCAGAGATGTACAGAGAAATAGGACTGGAAAGCCTAGCAGCAATAACCACACGTCCCCAAGTTGTAGGAGCATCTAAAACCAGGGAGCAAGACCCAGTGGTTGTACAGTCTTGCAGGCTGTCAGTCAGTCAGCCTTCCAGACTGTCCACTCCACCCTACCTCCCTCCCTGTGGAGGGCACATGAGAAAGCAGAGCACTGGGATTTTGGAGGACTCTGGGTCCTCTGTCCATGTGCATATATGACAAGAACTGAAACAATTCTGAACTATATTTCATTTCAAGAGGAACTATTTTGGAACACTTCCGCTGCTTCTGGAATGTTTCAAAGGACACACGGGATTGTACAGCTGGCTCTTTGAGTTTCAGTTGTTACCTTGGTCCCCACCTTTGGTCATGTAAATGTGATTCTATTCCACCCAGTGCAAGTCCCTGAAACTCTATTAATGTAACACACCATCTGACCCTTATAACTGAGTCACAAAAAAAGCAGTAAGAAAAAGAAGGACACACCCATCTTTTAGATTAACAGTTTTGAACCACTTCAGTAGGATGGAATAGGATCATACTTATGATCCTAAATCCAGTCACATGCCTAATAGGTGGAATAAAAAATGGGCTCCTAATGTATAATATAGGTTTAACTTTTATTAATAGGTTTACTAATTTCTCAGGCTAGATTCAGATTCAGATTTCTTTTCCTTTTTTTTGTAACAATCAGTATCTGATATGTTTAAAATTTTAGTGGCATACCTTTGTAACACACACACATGCGCACTAGGCTGTGTATTGTGTTGTGGGTTTTTTTGTGTATGTGTTTTATATGGGCATGATGGCTTCCGTTGTTCTGGCCATGTGCTCAGCACGTGGCAAGCTGGAGCCTGTATCTGGGCAAAATATGTAAAACCCTCTGGCCTCATTGGCCAGAGGAAGCAGAAGATCCTCCAGACAGATAAGTAAGAGAGAAGATGCACTGTGGCACTCCATAATTGGACAAGGCTTGGGTGATGTCACATCAGGTATATAAGAACAACTCAACTAAGTTTTCTAGATTTTTATTCTGGGGCTGATAAGAGCTGAATTGGGAGCCAGAAAATCTGTTCCCTATGGGGGGTCTCCCCCTGCTCTTCACTGGAGAGACAAGCAAAGCTGTGGGATGGGAAAGCCTCAGGTACAGGGAGAGAAAGTCTGTCACAGAGTTTGAGACTCCTACTTCCTTCCTCTTTCCCCTTTTTTTAATCTTAAGTGGCATGGGCGACTGGTGCCTCCTGAGTCGG
>NW_005841864.1:1668422-1673059 GCF_000455745.1 Alligator sinensis
ACAGGGGGGTTCCCCCATAGCTGATCGTGCTGACCTGGAAGTGTCACTGGCCTGCTACTGGCACTTCTGGGCATGCCGCTGGCACTTCCAGGTCAGTTTGATCAGCTGCAGGGGAACACCTCCCCGCCCCCATCAGCACGATCAGGCATGGGGGGACCGTGGGGATTGCTTCTCCTGGTGCCCCCACTCCCCGGCCGGTTCTCTCTGGGAGGCAACAGTGCTCTCACCTGCCCCCCCTGCCCATCGCCGAAGCAGTAAAAACTGGCTGTCAGGGGGTGCATGTGACAGGGTGCTGTCTTCAGCTGCATTTTTTTTTATAGGCCAGTGCATATGCACCTGTCAAGTCTTGCTGAATTTTCCTCCCTGGAGATCAGCTTTCCCCCTCTTTACTCTCCTGCCATGACTTGATGTTACTTGGTTCTTACAAAGGTGGGAGGCTGACCCACAGGTTCCCAGAAAGGATCTAGGCTCACCACCTGTAGGATAATGAGCTGTTTCCTTAAGGGCAAAATGCATGCTCCCCTTGACATGCCCCGTCCCTCACAGATGTTTTATAATTTTCCCTTTATGTTGGGGTCTCAGCTGCTGTGGGCTTACCCTCTCTCTCTCTAGCTAGGCCTGTCAGTCAACCCACTAAGCAGGGCTTGACTCCGAGGCCCTAGCTCTCTAACTCACTTGAGCTCAAGGCCCTCCGTTCCAGGAGCGACATGTAGGGTATGCCTTAGACCCTCCGGCTTTTCCCCTTTCTGTAGTTAGGACCATTCACCTAAGTCCACCCACTCTGGGCTCATGGCCCTAGTGCTCCACCCCTAGTGCAGCAGGGCTTCTTGAGCACTCTATCACAGGGCTCCTCAGTGCTAATGAAGTCTCCTTCTCCCCTACAGCCTCAGCCACAAATCACCAGCATTTAACGTTAAACATAAACCATAGGCCCCAATGACCATATAATGAAACTAAAAAAAATAAGAGGCAAAGTGCCTGCTTACATGTGCTTCTGTCTCAGCATGATGCATTCTTCCCCAGGAGGCTGCCTCAACTGCTCCGTAGTCATCAGGAGTCTTCCTCTCTGCTGCCTCCTTGGCCTTCTCCGCTTGAGGTTTATATGGTTCTGGCCTTCCCCTTTGTGACGGTGACGGGCCGCTGTCAAGGACACAGGAGGAGGACAGACAGGAGTGGGGGGCAGCAACACCCCTCCAAGAAAAGCCCGGGCCGAGATATTTACCTTCGGGAGCGGCGGCGGAAGGTAAATATCGGCTCTGGGGAGGCGGCTCTGGGGAGCTGCGGCTTCCCCAGAGCCAGAGCCTCAGGCAGGCAACTGGGCATCAGCCCAGCAGCTGAGGAGAGAGCCAGAAACTCCGGTGGGGGCAGGAGGAGTGATCCCCAGGGGTTACCGGGACCAGAGCAGCGACTCAGGAAGCCTCCCCATTCCCGAGGAGTATTATTTCTGAGAAGACAAAAAGGGCCCTGCGCTAGCGGCTGGATCAGGCGGAGGCTAAGCCAGACTGCCTGAAGACAACCGTTGGTCTTGGGACGACCTGTTAGTAAGAAGGTCCGCAAGTAGCGGCGGACGACCATACCATCAACAGGAAGGAAGGACACGGAGGAAGAGAGGAGGTGATTCAAAAGAATGGAAGGATGGGCGGCGGAAAACTTGGAGCCTTCCCATCAAGAAGACGGGGAAGGCATTAGTGTGGAGTCCCTGGTGAGCACGGCTCAATTCCGGCAAGCTCAACGGGAGGACTAGGAGCTCCGGCAGCTGAGGACCAGTGACCCCGGAGAGGGAACGTCTCGGAGACAAGACGGCTTCGAGGTAATAGGCATGTTGTTATATCGGGTACAGCGGGAAGAGGGAGGCGAATTGAAAGGGAGGCAATTGGTGGTCCCGTCTCCCCTACGGCACCTTGTTTGGAGGCTGGGCCATGCCTCGCCGCCTGGGGCGCACCAAAACCCGGGCTAGATTGGCCCAAGAGTTTTTTTGGCCACACCTATGCAAGGATGTGGAATGGTGGGGAGCCGCATGCCCAGAATGTCAGAAGGCTCAGGAGTGGGGGCCGCCTAAGGCACCCCTGAGACCCATGCCGATAATTGAGACACCGTTTTCTAGGGTCACCTTGGATGTAATAGGTCCTCTTCCAAAGTCGCACAATGGCTATCAGTACATATTGGTCCTGGTGGATTACGCCACCCGATTCCCGGAAGCGGTCCCGCTGCGCTCCGTTAGAGCCCCAAAGGTAATGGAGGAGCTTCTTAAGTGGATAGCGCGGGTGGGCATTCCGCAAGAAATACTGACTGATCAAGGAACAAACTTTATGTCGGGGTAATGAAAGCCCTTTGTAAGACCCTGGGCATCACGCAACTACGAACATTGGTTTACCATCCCCAGACCAATGGCCTGGTGGAAAGGCTAAACGGTACCATCAAACGGTTGCTGAGGCGTTGTGCACAGGAAGATCCCCAACGGTGGGATACCCTGCTAACACCTCTGCTGTTCGCCCTGCGGGATGCTCCCCAGGAATCAACCCACTATTCGCCATTCCAATTAGTGTATGGCCAGGCTTGCTGCAGGTGGTCCATGAAGAGTGGGAACGGCCGATGGGGCTGGGGATCTCTGCGCAGGAGTACCACCGGGACCTGCAGGATCATATCAAGAAGGCCCAACGGATCGCACGACATAATGTGAGGGAGGCCCAAGAATGGCAGGAGACCCACTACAACAGGAGGGCGAAGCACCACACCTTTCAGTCCGGTGACCAAGTCTTGGTCTTGATACTGACCATTGCCAGTAAGCAGCTGGTGATGTGGCAAGGACCCTTCACCGTCATTAGGCAAGTGGGGCCACTGGATTATGAGGTCAGTAAACCGGGTCACCGCTGGGAGCAGCAGGTCTACCATGTAAATTGCTTAAAAGAGTGGAAGACCCCTCAAGCATGGATGGCCCAAGAGAAGGCAGGCGAGGGGGATCTAGGACCCCCTTGCCCAGGGTTAGGGTGTACCATCCCGGAGGAGGCCGTACACTTGAGTGACGATTGAGGGATAATCACCAGCGACAGGGACTATTAGCCTTAATCGAGGAGCTCCATAGGGTGTTCCAGGAGAACACAGGGAGGACGGCGACTATCCAACACGAAATAAGAACGCCACCCGGTACGCTGGTAAGAGAGAGATGGAGACCGATACCCCAGCAATGGCAGCAGGAGGTGCGGCGGGAAGTCTTAAAGATGCAAGAGCAGGGGATTATACGGCCCTCTCATAGCCCATGGCGTAGCCCCATCGTGCCGGTAGCCAAGCCCGATGGCTCCCTCAGGCTGTGCATAGATTTTAGGAAATTGAACGCCTTAACAACATTCGATGCCTTCCCAATGCCCTACATGAGCCATCTCATCGAGAGGATAGGAGAGGCTTGGTACATATCCACCCCCGATTTGGGTAAAGGCTAATGGCGTTACGGCCTGCTGATTGCGCCAAGACAGCATTTGGAACTCCTTGGGGCCTGTTCGAATTTGTGAGGATGCCCTTTGGCCTATAACGGAGCGGCCGCCACCTTCCAAAGGTTAATGGAGACGCTACTAGCTCCCCATGCAGCTTATGCTGCCGCATACATAGACGACATCATTATATTCACCTCCAGCTGGGAGCAGCATCTCGAGGCCCTGAGGGCGGTCCTAGGAGAACTCCAAACAGCGGGTTTAACAGCTAACCCTAAGAAGTGCAAGTTGGCAGAGAGGGAAACGGCCTATTTAGGGTTCCAGGTAGGACAGGGAACAACATGCCCCTTGTCCGATAAAGTCAGGGCCATAAGGCAGTTTCCGGAACCTCGGACGTGTAAACAGTTACGTTCCTTCTTGAGGTTCGTCAACTATTACCGCCGGTTTATACCGCACTTCGTGAGAATGGCGGCACCCCTGACGGATGTGTTGGCCGGAGTCTCCTCGGCACGCCTAATATGGAACTGAGGAGTGAGAGACAGCTTCCACCGCCTGAAGGAGGCAATGTGCCAAGATGTCATAATGCATACCCCAGATTTTAACACTCCCTTTATCTTGCAGACGGATGCCTCAGGATGGGCGTTGGGAGCCATGTTGTTACAGAAAGGGAAGGAAGGCGAACGCCTGATTGCTTTTGCGAGTCGAAAGCTTAGCCACACCGAGACAAGGTACGCTACCGTAGAAAGGGAGTGCCTGGCCATACGATGGGCCATAGAGTATTTCCAGTATTATCTCCTGGGGAGGGAATTTCTAGTAATAACCGATCATGCTTCGTTACAGTGGCTAACGAGGAAACAAAGTACAAATGCCAGAATTACCCGCTAGGCACTGGCATTGCAACCTTTTAAGTTCACCGTAATACACCGTCCGGGCACGGATAATTTTGTTGCCGATTTCCTATCCAGATGGGAAGACATGACCAGTTCAGAGAACCCGACCACTGCCATAGCACAGAGAACCTAAGCAGAAGGGAGGCACGACACACTACACAGACGCCACAAGGTGACTTGAGGAGGGAGGTCTGTGACGGCGACAGGCCGCTGTCAAGGACACAGGAGGAAGACAGACAGGAGTGGGGGGCAGCAACACCCCTCCAAGAAAAGCCCGGGCCGAGATATTTACCTTCGGGAGCGGCGGGGGGACCGGGGGCGT
>NW_005841864.1:1673241-1679772 GCF_000455745.1 Alligator sinensis
TTGCTGCCGCTGCGGCTTCCCCAGAGCCAGAGCCTCAGGCAGGCAACTGGGCATCAGCCCAGCAGCTGAGGAGAGAGCCAGAAACTCCGGTGGGGGTAGGAGGAGTGATCCCCAGGGGTTACCGGGACCAGAGCAGCGACTCATTCGCCTCATAGCTCATTCGCCACCTTTGGAGCAAAGGTACCTCATTGCATAATCCAGTAAAACTAAAATATACTGGTTTCCAGTGCTACTTCTGGGCAGTGGCCCCACAATGTCCACCACCACATACTTGGAAGATGTCTTGGGTTTACTTTTTGGCACACAGGACATGAAGTGCAGTACCTTGCCACTTCCTGTGGTAGTCCTGGCCAAAAAAATCTTGCCCAAATGCAGGCTTCTGTTTTGTCCCTGCCCAAATGTCCACCCATAGGGAGCTCATGAGCCACCTTCAGTAGAGCCTTTCAATATCGCCAAGCTAACAGCAACCATATGACCTCCTCTCCTTCAGGCTTTCCTTCCTCAGTTCGGTATAGGAGGTCATTCCTCACCTTGAACCTCGGAGTTGTCTTGATCAGTTTTGGTCATAACACCTTGCCATTCCATTGAGCTGGGTGTTCCTGCAAAGCATACCGAAAATCTGCCTCCTGGCTTTGCTCCAACTGGAAATGTTTGTCCTCCCACAAATGTGTGACATCCATCTCCTGTTCAACCTCTTCCTCTGGTGAAGGTTGTTTGGCTTTATCTGTGAACCCCTCAGTTGTAGGATCATCTTCCCATCCAGCCTTGGGCTGTCTTACCTTGCATCTTTGCGTTCTGACCTCCTGTGGCTTTCAACTGCAATCTTCTCTCACCTCGGTCTCCTCTTCTGAGCCTTCCTCTTATTGTCTCACACTGGCTAGCTCTGTCAACAGTTCTGGCCAGTCACATCCCAGTATTATTGGATAGGGTAAGTGCTCAGTGACCCCAACTAGCATCCAGTGGGTATTATCACCCACTTGCAGAATGGCCCCCACTCTGTCCAATTTCATGGGCTCCCCGCATCAGCATCACGTGATTATATAATCTGCTACTTCCCTCTCTCTCTCTCTGGTGACACATTTCTCCACACCATGGTCTGCAATAAGCTTGAGTCCAACATAGCACATACTCTTTGTCTCTCTATCATCACATCCACCTTCAATGCAGGCTGCTCATCTCCTGACTCAAAGTCAACCCTGGCCCTGTAGCCACACATCTCCATCTGGGTCATTGCTAACAGGTGTATGCTTCCTGCCATCTTGGCTAACAGTGCCTGTTGTCTTTTGGCTTGGTCTTATAGGCCTTGTATTATTTGGTTTAGCCAACCCAAGATTTGTTGCTGAGGTCTCAGGTCTGGGGCTAGCATCTGCTTCTGCTTCTCTGGCTTCTTTTTGGACCTAAGGGCTCTTTCTTTCATATGAGTGAACCACCATCTTATGATACATACTGCCATATGAACTTTCCTGGCCAATGCACCCGGAGTGAGCTGCACCTGCATCGCACCCCACCCTTCCCCTGCACCAGCTGGGCAAGCAGCAGCAGGGCATAGCCCCCACAGCTCCCCCTGCTGGGGCAGAGGCAGACACAGCCAGAGGAGCTGCAGGAGAAGCTCCCATGGTTGTGCTGCCTGGCCCTATCCCCTGCCAAGCCCCAGTCTCCTAGCACTTAAAAAAAAAAAAAAAGCCCCACAGTCACCAGCGGCAGGAGCAGTGATTGGGATCTCTGGGCACTCATGGCAGAGCCCCCCCCCATGGAGCATGGGGCAGTGGGGATCATCCCCCACTGCCTGGCACCTGCGTGGCAGCTGCCACACGGTGTGGGTGCAGAGTGGCTTGGTGGCTCCACCTGTCAGCCAGAGCTCTCGGTTTAATTCCCCAGCTCTCTGATCATTCCCCCAGCTCTTCCCGGAGGGGTGCTGCCCCTGGATCTTTGCACAGGGTTTCAGCAGGCGGCTGCTGCTGCTGGCTGGGGAACTAGTCCCAAGCAGCCACCATCACCAGCTGGCAGCAGCAGCCTATTGTCACCCTGCATCATCTGGGGGCTTGTGCCCCCTTGGGAAGAACTGGGGGAAAGATCAGGGAGCTGGGGAATTGAACTGGAAACTAGGGGAATGTTCAGGGGCCTGAAAATTCCCCTAGCTCCCAGTTTGAATCCCCGGCCCCAGGTTCAATTCACCTGTGAGCTGGGGTGGCTCCACATATCAGCTGGAGCCTGGCAGCACTCAGCCCCAGCTCCCAGGCAGTGCATGGTGCCCTGCTGAGCTGAGGTGCACCTGGGCCATGGAACAGCTGCATCATGGGGCAGCTGCCCCATTGGTGCCAGGTGGGGGGGACAATTCCCCGCTGCCCTGCACTGTGCAGGGGGGCTCTGCCATGAGCACCCAGAGGTGCCATCACCACTGCCAGAGCCGGTGAGTGTGGGGCTTTTTTTTTGCCACCATGTGGAAGTGTAGGTCGGCATTCTACCACATCTCCAGGAGAAACAGAGCCTTTTGCAATGCAGAAGGACCTATGCTCTTGAGCAGCAGCCTGTGATGCAGCGAACCCAAGAAGCAGCTTGAATTTCAGTGTGGGGCCCCCCTCTCCAGCCCATTGTTGAAGGGCAGGTATAGGAGTGAAGGCCCCCAGAACTGTCCATTGGGGACCTCAAGTCCCAGACTGCTTGGGTATGGGTATCACCTCCCACAAGAGGGTACCACCTATAGACTTTGCTTTGTAGTTAATAGTGTTTTTAAATTATATTTAATGTTTTCTTTAGTTATATTTTCTGTAATAAATTTGAGTGTTTGTGTTTACATTGCTTGCGGGGGGGGGGGGGGGTGTTTTTTGGGGGCGCCCATTGGGGGGGCTGTTTATGTGGGACAGCCTCTTAATTCGTTTAGCATTTCCCAGGTGGTCTGGGTGGGGGCTTGAGTCAAGGAAAGATATATTTAGTACCCCAAAATTTAACCTGGTCCTTGCTGCTGACGACTGGTGCCTGAGGGAAGGGTTACACCTTACTTAAAAATGTAACCTACATGGAACAGTGTCCAACTGTCTTCTTAAAAGTCATAGTTCTACACAAGTTTTGTTTTGTTTTGGGGGGCAGGGGGGGAATTGCATCTGGCAGGAAAAGTGAGATTGGGTTCATAGTTCCTGACATCCTGTCCCAAATGCACTTGACATGAATTTCCAGCAGTAATTCCATTAAAGTTAATGGACTTAAATCAATTTAAACCAATTAAGAGATTTGGACTAGACTGCTTTTCTACCATGCTGGATTGATTCTCCATTGTTGTCTACCTTGTATATTCACTTATACTGATGCAAAATAAGTGTAAAATGCTACTGTTCTGATTTATAAATGTGTAAATGACTACAAAAATGCTGCTGTGTCTTTCATTCCCCTGCTAAGCTGGCATGATATACTTATGTGTGCTATAATCATGACATAACTGAGTGGATGAGTCAGTGATCAGTCCAGCAATTATCAGTTCCTAGCATAGCTTGGGTGACGTGGATGTCTTTGCAATCCTGGGCACAGCTGATAACATAGTCAATCAAGTGCCGGTGCTTAGATCATGGGTGTTGCCATGATGTCTCGTGCCTGTTTTTCTGGTGGAATAGGGTGTTGGTGATGTCCATGTTCTGTGCATTTGGTCAAGAGGAGGATGCCATTGGAGTTCACCTTTCCTACACCTTTTTTGCCAATGGTTCCATTTCAGAGGTTAGAATCCTTTCCAACTCTGGCATTGAAATTGCCAAGAAGAATATGTCTGTTTCCCTTAGGAACATCAGAAAGGATTTGGTCAAAGTTGGCATAGAATTCGTCCTTGGTTTCATTGGCAGTGTCAAAAGTCAGGGTATACATGTTGATGACAGTAGCATATTGGCTCCCCACCAATTTAAGACAGTCATGAGGTACTTATTAATTCAGATAGGGAACTAATTGAGTTGGTTTATGGGTTCATTCTTAATGGCAAAACCAAGTCCATGAAGTCAGCCTTCTCCTTCCTGTTTACCCTTCCAAAAGAAAGTATAGATGCCTCCATGCCAAGGCGGATATAGAGCTCGGATTAGCATCCAGGATTAAGGATAACAAAAAGTCCTTTTTCAAATATATTGGGAGGATGAAGAAGGCGCCGGGTAATGTGGGGCCCCTGCAGGATATGCTGGGCAATCTGATGGTTGCGTCCGCGTTCAAGTCAGCGGGTCCGGATGCTCTCCACCCCAGGGTGCTGAGGGAGCTGGCTGGGGTTATTGCAGGGCCCCTGGCACGGCTCTACGAGCGATCGTGGTGCTTGGGCCAGGTGCCAGACGATTGGAAGGTAGCTAATGTGGTCCCCATCTTCAAAAAAGGGAAAAGGGAGGACCCGGGCAATTATAGGCCCGTCAGTCTTACCTCAATCCTGGGGAAGCTCTTTGAGAAGATCATCAAGGAGCACATTTGTGATGGGCCGGCATCCGAGATGATGCTCAGGGGCAATCAGCATGGATTTATTAGGGGGAGATCATGTCAGACCAACCTGATTGCCTTTTATGATCAGGTCACAAAGGCCATGGACGCAGGTGTCGCGGTGGATGTAGTCTTTCTGGACTTCAGCAAGGCCTTTGACACCGTCTCTCACCCCATCCTAATTAATAAACTAGGCGACTGTGGCATAGATGCCTACACAGTCAGATGGATTGCAGATTGGCTGAAGGGTCGCACTCAGAGGGTGGTGGTGGATGGATCATACTCGACTTGGGGGGAGGTGGGTAGTGGAGTCCCCCAGGGCTCGGTCCTGGGGCCTGCGCTGTTCAATTTCTTCATCAGCGATCTTGATGCTGGGGTGGAAAGCAACCTGTTTAAATTCGCTGATGACACCAAAATTTGGGGGGAGGTGAGCACGCTAGCAGGGAGAGAGAGATTGCAGAAGGATCTGGATAGGTTACAGGGGTGGGCAAACAGGAACAGGATGTGTTTCAATACGGACAAGTGCAGGGTGCTGCACTTGGGTAGTAGGAACCAGCAGCACACTTATACGATGGGGAACTCCCTACTTGAGAGCACGGAGGCGGAAAGGGATCTTGGTGTCATTATTGACTCCAAGATGAACATGGGCCGACAATGCGAGGTCATGGTTGGCAGGGCTAACCGGACCTTGTTGTGCATCCACAGGTGCATCTCGAGTAGAGCCAGGGAGGTGATCCTCCCCCTCTATGCGACGCTGGTCAGGCCGCAGCTGGAGTATTGTGTCCAGTTCTGTGCGCCCCATTTCAGGAGGGATGTGGACAACATGGAGAGGGTCCAGAGGAGGGCCACCCGCATGATCCGGGGACAACAGGGCAGACCCTACAGTGAGAGACTGCGGGACCTGAACCTATTCAGCCTCCACAAGAGAAGGCTGAGGGGGGACCTGGTGACCGTCTATAAACTCACTAGGGGGAACCAGAAGGGTTTGGGGGAGACGCTGTTTCCCCTAGCCCCCGCTGGCATAACAAGGAGTAATGGGCACAAGTTGATGGAGAGGAGGTACAGATTGGACATCCGAAAAAACTACTTCACAGTTAGGGCGGCTAGGAGCTGGAACCAACTTCCAAGGGAGGTGGTGCTGGCCCCTACCCTGGGGATCTTTAAGAAGAGGCTGGATACCTACCTGGCTGGACTCATTTGAGTCCCGTTTTTTGTTTAGGGTTCTTTTGTTGTTCTCCCGCCCTGGCGGGGGGTCGGGCTAGAAGATCTATTTGGTCCCTTCCGACCCTAAAACTATGAAACTATGTTCTTTGAGCTGCCCATCTCTCACTCACTCAGTTCAGCTACATTATTGTTGTGTTGCCTGAGTTCTTGGGCCACGACTGAAGTGTAGCGCTCTGGGAGTTCACTATTAAGGCTGTACATGAGGGTCTTGATGTTCCAGGTCCTGAAAATGATGATATGTCTTCCCTGGTATTGTTGACCATAGTAAAACTGATCCGACTGGGTCCAGTTATCCAGTCAGGAAGAAGGTAGATAAGCTTTTTAGGGTACCTTTTCTATCCTCCTCTACATATGGGGTGAGCAGAGTGGATCCTGAAGAGTTAAACACGGTTGCGTCATCAGTCCAACACTCTTCTCAATATTTCTTGCCACAATGCTACATCTGACCACCAACAAGCTTCCAGCCAGAGTGGAGCTAAACTACCAAATGAATGGCAAGCCATTTAAATTCAGCCAACTCTGAGCCAAAACCAAGACCACCCTGACCTCAATTATTGAGCTCCAGTATGCAGATGAAGACCTTCAGGTAATCTACGTCTTTACCGGGGCATACAAGAAAATGAGACTGATGTTTAGAATTCATAAAACTAAGGTCCTCCACCAACAAGCTCCTAGGCTAGGGACAGACATTGAAAAAGCCAGAGCCTGAATTGATTCAATCTTTGCAAGTTAGCCTAACTTGCCTAGATTGAACCAATTGGCAAGTTAATAGATATTCCCTTTTCACTCAGGAAATGCAGGCACATGCCTGTAGTGGCTCAGGCCAGAAGCTGAGTGGCCACTAGAGCATGCCCTTGGTTGTAGGGGAACTGT